>NW_006408525.1:20200175-20226266 GCF_000296735.1 Chrysochloris asiatica
TGAATATTCCTGAACACTTAATTGTGCTCATGAGGAATCTGTACCTGGACCAAGAGGCAGTTATTCGAACAGAACATAGGAATACTGAATGGTTTAAAATTAAGAAAGGTGTGTGACAGGGAAGCAGATAGATGGCTAAATTTCCTCAGGGTGTCTGAACAGAAGGGAGAAAAGAATACCTATCATCCTGTGGGTGCTGCCGTCAGGTAGGTTTTCTCATGCAACTGCCCCAACAGCTCATGGGAGACAAGTGCTTTTAACCCATGTGAATCCTTCTCAATGGAGAAAATTGAGACAGAAGAATAAGCAACTTGTCTGAGATGCTGCAAAAAGGTTGATGAAAACAGCCTTATCATTGGACCGTTAACGTTAAACAGACAGAATCCATCAGTGACCAAATCTACCACAGAGTTAGTTCTTGGAGGACAGATTGCCAGTAAGAGATAGGAAAAGATGTCCATGTCACAGAACAACCAGGAGCTATTTGTGGCCCAAGAGATCAGCAGAGATAAAAACTATTGATAGGATCATAATGTCAGCTACTAAATTCCAAATGGTGGCAAAAAAAAAAAGTGTGTGTGTGACCTCATGTGTATCTGAAGAGAGACAGAGGTGAGACAGAGAGATCTGACTGACTCTTAAAAAAACACAAACCTAAACCTATTGCTGTCTAGATGATTGCAACTCACGGCAACCCTTTAGAACAGAATAGAAATGCCCCAGAGGGTTTCAAAGCGTAATGTAGTGGTTATGAGTCGGGCTGCTAATCTTAAGGTTAGCAGTTCGAAACTACCAGCTGTTCCGTGGGCAAAAGATGAGGCTTTCTACTCCTATAAAGATTTACAGCCTCAGAAACCCTGTACAGAGTTGTTATGAGTCGGAACCGACTCCATGGCATGTAACCACCACCACCCATCAATCTTTATGGAAGCAGACGGCAACATAAGTCTGTTGGTAGATGTGAGCCACTGACCACTGCATCACCAGGATTCCCTGTTCCAGCTCTAATGGATGGCAAATCGGGGTCCCTGTCGAGTGCACTGCTGTTTATACCCTGGCCTGTCTACAGTCCCTGGGGACCCCCCCAGGGGCTGCAGCAGTGAACCTGATTACTGATGAGGCCCTCTGAGTGCCATGGGAACACAAGGCCCCCTTCCTGGAAGGGCCCTGTAGCAGCTGCCTCCACTCAACCTCTCTCTCCCAGCCCACAAGAATGTGCTGGCCCTTTGCCAGTACAACGGCATCTGGTTTATCCTCTTTTTCCCTTTGATCTCACTGTTCTTTCTCAGGTCCCAGTTTACCTCTCCTGACTCCACTCTTGATAGTTTCGCCTCCCAACTGCACAGCTCCCTACTTTGCCTCCTGCCATGTGTTTGATTTGTTCCCAAGCCAGGTACCATGAGGTTGCAATCCCTCACTGGGTGCCTTTTCCTATTTTGCAGCCACAGCACCCAGGCTACTGGTTGACTTGCTAATGGCACCATGGCATGACATGAGAGGCAAAAGGGGGCAATCCTGAAAGCCTTGTAACCACCTGAAGGGAGCGCCACTTAGTAGTTACTATGAACCATGGCAGTTTCCATCGCCAGCTGGGAGAGATCATTCAGCAAATTATAAACCTAATACTTTTGTATTGGAGAGCCTCCATGGGTAGAGGCAGACTGAGTGTACCAAGAGAAGAAAGATCTGCTCTGCTGAGTATACAAAGAGAAGAAACCCAAGGGGGAAAAAATGACTTTGAGCACATCATCATCAATTTTCATCAGTGCGAGCAAGGACAGAGTCGCTGTCTCCCTCATGTACTGCCATAGTGTGTTAAGTAAAAGATGAACGAGCTTGACTTGTATTTTTGAGACAATATTAAGATGAAGTGATCTTAAAGATGGTTGTTAGATGTTTGAACGGGGACACAGTTTCTGTGCTTGCCACAGGCACTGTTTCCCATAGATGCTCATCTGTTTGTAACCTCGTATTGGCTCTGCCCTACCCAGTGTGGTCTTGGAGTGGGAAATAAACAGAGCATGGGCTGGTCGGTCCGAGGAACCCCAGGTGGAACCCAGGCAACAGCTGTGATATTCCATGACATTCTAGGGCCAACGACACTGCTGGAGTCCATTGTGGGCACAAAGGATTACACGGTTCTGACAGGGTCCAGTAAAGACAGAGCCATCAAAAGCGGGGCAGGTCAGATACCTGCAGAGGCTTGAGCAACAACAGGCCTGCATTCACAATTCTACTTGAGGGAGAAGGTGTCTGTTTGTGATCCTTGTCATAGATTGAAATGTGTCCCCCAAAAATATGTATTGTAAATCCTAACCTTTTCATTTGTGAGTCATGTTTTGCTTTAGTTACTCTATCTTTAAGAACAAGTTTCAGAGTCTCTTCTGTTTTCCAGGTCCCCTTCTGATAACATGTCCAAAGTTCATGAGACGGAATCCTGCCACCCTTGCTTTAAATAGCAGTCTGGTTGTACTTCTTTCAAGACAGATTTCTTCACTCTTCTGGCAGCCCATAATTTAAATGCATCCAAATGTCGTCAGTCTTCCTTATTCATTGTCCAGCTTTTGAATACTACATATGAGGTGATTGAAAACACCAAGGCTTTGGTCAGGTGCACTTTAAGCCTCATTGTGACTACACATCTTCTGATGAAAAGAGCTGAACACAAGATGCCAAAGGTCAGCTTGAGAAGACAAAGCAAAGTATTATGTGCAAAGACCTGGAGTTAAAAAACCAAAAGGGAAGACCGTGTTTGACATTTCTCAAGTTGAAAGACTGAAGAAAAAATAGAATTGAAGAATTCTATGGACTAAAAATTATGTTGGTCAACGTTCGACCATTGCAGAAGATAGCATATGGTCAAGAACAACGTTCTGGAAGCAAGTCTCAGCCTGGAAATCAAATGACATATTGAATTAAGCAAACTTGCTGGAAAAGATCTCTTTAAAGTGTTCAAAAGCAAAGCTGTCACTTAAAGGACTAAGATGAGCCTCAGCAAATTCATGGTGTTTTCAATCATCTTGTATGCATACAAAAGCTGGACAATGAATAAGGAAGGTTGAAAAAGAATTGATGCCTTTGAATTAAGGTGCTGGTGAAGAATATTGAATCTATCATGGACTGCCAGAAGAATAAACAAATCTGTCTGGGACGAAGCACAGCCAGAATACTTCTTCGAAGCAAAGATGGCAAGACCTCATCTCCTGTGCTTAGGACTTGTTATCAGAAGAGGTCAGTCCCTGGAAAAGGACATGATGCTTGATAAAAATAGCGGGATAGGGAAAAAGGAAGACAGTGAGGTAGGCTGATGCAGTGACTGTAACAATGGCCTCAAATGCTTGTGCAGGATGGGGCAGTGTTTTGTTCTGTTGCACACAGATTCACTAGGAATCAGAACCTACTCTAGGATCCTAAGGAACAACCGTAAAAAACATGCCTGTGGCTACAGTCCCATTTGGGAATGTGTTTTCTTTGCTATGTTAATGAAGCATAATTAGCATCTTGAGTTGATTAAGCTAGCAGGCAAGCAGTGATGGAGAAAGAGAGATACTAAACCACATGAAGATTGTCTGGGAGCAGCTCAGAGACACAAGGACCTTCCTTCAGAGCTGACTGGCCAAGAAAGCTATCCCCTAGAGCCAGCACTCTGAATAAATTTCTGTTTGCTAAAGTCACCCATTTGGGCTATTTCTGTTATGGGAACACTAGATAACCAGGACTTCTGGTGTGGTGCTGTGGATTGGCACTGGGCTGCGAACCACAAGGTCAGCAGTTCAAACCCACTACCTGCTCCTCAGGAAACCTATACAGGGTCCCTATGAGTCAGAACCAATTCAATGGCATTTTAACAACTGTCATACTTTATCTGCTGGGTGGAGGCTCTTGGAGGTCAGACTAGAGGTCTGCAGGTAGACTTTGCACCTGCTGGAGGCTGGGATTATCTCAAATTCCAGCCTCTTAATCCTTTGGGAAACCACAGGAGGCAGGGGATCAATGATCAGCTAGAATTGAAAGCTCTGAGAACTACAGGAACATCCACATGATGAGACCAGTCCACTTCCCCAGAGAAGGCAGAATCCTAGCCGTCAGTAAGGCCTTAGAAACAAAACTGAAAGCAATATCCTGATTCACCATCTCCCCTCCCCTTGTCCCCCACACAGACATTTGATGCAAGGCTTGTCTCTAGGCTCAAAGGAAAACATAAATCATCAACAAAAATAAAAGACAGGCAATCTCCCAGGTTTATAAATTTCACTTTATATAAGACAAATGATTTGTATCTAGTCTGTATGAAAAACAACAACTCACAAATCAGTAAGAAAAAGACAACCTAACAGTCAAAGAATATGAATAAGATATTCACAGAAGACATTAACAGTAAACTTTTCCAAAGATGCCCACTCTCACTGATAATCAGGAAATGCTCTTTTATGCCCTCTAGACTGGCAAACCCTTTAAAGCTTGGCAGGTCATGGGAAGGCAACGACTAACGGTGACTGCTGGTTGTCATAGAGCACTACCTCTTCAGGGCAATACTTAGAGCTAAAAAGATCAATTCTTCTATACAGAGATTCCACTGCAAGTCACTCAGCATACAATGGACTACTATGCAGCAGGTAAAAAGAAGAACCTCAGGATCAAGCCTGTCCCCTCAGTACACAGATTGATAGGATAAGACACTTAGACATTAGATATCTAAAATGGGGGGGGGTGTAGTATAAAGCCACAAAGTGGCTAGCTTACAAGTTTTCAAGAGGGAGTTTAGTTTTTAGAGTGCAGGGGAAGGTGGAATCCCCACTGAATTAGTTTTCATCTTGTCTAGATGGGTCTGGTGAAAGGTGATAGGGGTAAGACTCTTATGATTCAACAGTGAGTAATTAATTGTTATCATGACTAAATGTGATTGTCACAATTGTAAAGGTAGAAGATGTATAACAAAAATGGGGCGGGGGGTAGTTAATCTTACATTCCAGGAACAGAGGACCCTAGGACCATCAACAGGGATGAGAATGAGCGGAACATGGGATTCTAACCAAACCAGAGATGGAGACAGAGATGAGGACACAGAGAGATAGAGAAGTTGAGGACTCTAGACTCATGGAAAGAAAAAGGCTGTGTGCTGGCAGGCAGGAGACTGGCTTGCAAAATGTGTCCTTTAGTTGTTTAAATGATTATATATATCTGCGTATTTTTGTGTACATAAAAAAAAAGAAAGAGAGAAAGAATAGAGGCAAATACTCTTAACCTATGGCACATGGAGGGGATTGTAATCATTGCAGTGAAACAAAATACAATTGGTTGAGTGCAAAACCGAAGTTCTCCCATGTAAACTATCACTCAATTCACAATAAAAACTTTTGAAAAAAAGAAAAACCTCCATCTAAAGGTATCATGGAATCCCTGGGTGGTGCAAACAATTAACATGCTCAGCTTCTAACCCAAAAGTTGGAGGTTCGAGTCCACCCAGGAAAACTCAGAAGAGAGGTCTGGTGATCTACTTCTGGGCAAACCAGCCATTGACAACCCTGTGGAGCCCAGTTCTACTCTGACACACATGGAGTCACCATGCACTGGAATTGACTAGATGGCCTCACTGCTGCATAAGCCATCATCATTCTGGTAGCTGTGCCACTGTAGCTCTTAGCTCATAGAAGGTGACACAGGCTCTCCCTCCTCTTCACCTTGCAAACCACCCTAAGATTCATGACCCAAACGTACCATTATCCCACCACACTGTGAGGTGTGTGTGTGTGTGTGTGGGGAACTCTCCTTTTCCTAATCAACACAGAGACACCATGAGGTGTGGTTGACCTGCTAATGAAGCCATGACAAGGTTGTACAGATGGCCACTGCTAGGGCAAGAAGGGACAGTCTTGAGTTACCAAGTTTGAACCTGAAATCGCTGTCTTTATCCTGGAAAAAAAATTTACAATATTTATATACCTGCATAGATGGAAGCCACACCTGTGCCAGATACAACATGCAACTACTGTTGACGAAAATGAATTTGCCACTGTGATACATAAAATCCAAATTACCTTTGGAGCATTACTCAGCATGGCAGCAACACAGTGCACCAAATTGACAGGGGAGTGGTGGTGACACAGGGATACATAAAATCCAAACGCCCCTTCAAAGCATTACTGAGAGATCATTTTCTTAATTGATGGCCTTTAAAAGCACAAGAATCACAAAACGAACTACTATGTTAATAATGGTCTTCAACAACAACAACAAAATTACCTTTGAGGTCTCACACCATGTAAACATGAACTCAAATGGGCCAAGAACATAAAACGTAACATTATAAAACAGCTCAGAGACAAATAGGGGGAAATCTTCTGGATTTAGGACTAGGCAAGCAGTTCAAAGACTTGAAAAAACCCCCACAAGATCCATAAAAGGAAAAGATCAATTGAAGTGTGGTGATGAATTGCTTTTATGGCCTCCCCACCAAATGATAGGGTGGGTGGTGTGCCGTGGAGTTGGGTCTGACTCAGTGACCCTGCATAGCGTTTCCAAGGCTGTAAATCTTTATGGGAGCAGAAAGCCTTCTTTCTCCCACAGAACAGCTGGTAGTTTCAAACTGCTGACCTTGAAGTTAGCAGCCCGACTCATAACCACTACACTACCAGAGCTCCTTAAATGATAGAGTGGGATTGTGCAAATAATACATCAGTGGCTCACCCAGGATTGTTGTTGTTGTTGTTAAGTGCCATCAGGATGGTGGTAGTTATATGCCGTGAAGATGGTTCCGACTCATAAGCGACCCTGTACAGGGACCATGCAAATAAGGTGTATGGAATCTTAATGAGGGGATTCTGCCATCCTGCTAGGCTTAAAATGAGCCATCCCATAGGTAGAAAGGGGGAGCTCACCATTACCAAGAAGAATTGAGAGTGGAGTGCATCCTTTGTACTTGCGATTTCTTCACTGGGAACCTCCTAGACCCAGTAGACAACAGCCCATCAGATGTCTTTCAGTGGGTGAAAGTTTAAAGAAACCGGGCGCATAGCTACTTCACCCAAGCCACTTCTGGGGGGTAAGTCCTAAGCAAAGTAGAGTCAGCAGCCCCCTGCCCTCTCTTGGCCATCCTTGGTCTCACCCCACCAACCTACATTGTAACTGAAGAAGCCTGACTGGTTCAGAACATCCACGAACACAGACAGCAGGCAGGGCTGTTACAGAGGAAAGTGAGGTATTTAGAAAGTAGGCTTGGAAATGGAAGGAACTGCTTCTTACCCACCCTACCCTGAACGGGCAGCAAGGGTCAAAGCAGAAAATTATGGATAAAAGGCAGGAGACAGGACTGGCCATTTCCTGGGGGTTCCAAAGCCCCAGTCTCCAGTCTTCCTTGCTGGAGTGAGGAGACATCTTCAGGAAGGGTCCAGGAATGAGGACTAGGGAAGGTTAAGCAGGCCTATGCTAATCTCTCTTTGCTGAGAGCCTCCAGCCAAACAGGAATGTATGCGCCACAATTGGCAATAAGGCTCAACAGCCCCAAAGAATCTATGGAAACAGATTGCAAGAGTGGTTACCTCTGGTTGGGAAAGGAAATTTACCAATAAGGAAGCAAGAGAACTTTCCAGAAATATTCTGTTCATATTGTAACTAGCCACATGGGGTTATGGAGCACTTAAAATACGGCTAGTCCAAACTGAAATGTGAAAATACACACCGTATTTTGATATAATGGGTTAAATAAAATAGTACATCATTAAAATTAATTGCTCCTGTTTCATTTGGCTTTATTAATGTGGCTACTAGAAAATTTTTAATACGTATTTGGCTCACATTTGGAGTGGTGTTGTGGGCTAATACCATAAGGTTCAAGCTCACCAGTTGTTGTTGTTGTTGTCAGATGCCATCGAGTCGGAACTGACTCATAGCGACCCCATGCACAGCAGAACAAAACAATGTCTGATCCTGGGCCAACCTCACTACCGCTGCCACACTTGACGCCATCAAGGATGCCACCTGGCCGATCCATCTCGTTGGGGGTCTTCCTCTTTTTCTCTGACTCAGCATGACATCCTTCTCCAAAGACTGGTCCCTCCTGACAATATGTCCAAAGTATGAGACGAAGTTTAGCCATCCTGGCCTCCAAGGAGCACTCTGGCTGCACTTCTTCCAAAACAGATCTATTGGTTCTTTTGGCAGTCCATGGCACCTTCAGTATTCTCCTCCAACACAATTCAAAGGCATCAATTCTTCTACAATCTTCCTTATTCACTGTCCAGCTTTCACATCCATATAAGGTTATTGAAAATACCATGGCTTGGGTCAGGCGCACCTTAGTCCTCAAGGTGACATCTTTGCTCTTCAACACTTTAAAAAGTTCCTGTGCAGCAGATTTGCCCAATGCAATACGTCGTCTGATCTCTTGACTGCTGCTTCCTTGAGAGTTGATAGTTGATCCAAGAAGAATGAAGTCCTTGACAACTTCAATCTTTTCTCCAACGGTAAGAATGCTGTTTATTGGTCCAGTGGTGAGGATTTTTGTTTTCTCTACATTGAGATGCAATCCATACCAAAGGCTGTGCTCTTTGATCTTCATCAGTAAATGTTTCAAGTCCTCTTCACTTTCAGCAAGCAAGGTTCGTAACAACTACACTACCAGAACTCACCAGTAGCTCCGTGGAAACCCTATACAGGGTCGCTATGGATCAGAAAGGACTCAACGACACTTAACAACAACACGGCTCACATTATACTTCTTCCCCCCTCCCCCACCCCCCCACCCCAGGAAGGTGAAAAGGGCTTTTATACAACTGTACCAAACCACAGGAAATTTCACACTTTGCTGAGAACAAGTATATCTTTTCCTCACTCTTAATTTTTGTGTGTTAATAAAACTATAAATATGGCAGTTGTTTTTTTTTAACATGAGATCAGATGGTCATTTTGGTAAGATGGTGGGAATCTTATGAAATTAAAATTGAAAGGAATAACATTTTTATAATAGACATTTTACAGAGATCAAAAAATTAGAAATTAAACACTGGATACAATAGAGAAAGCATTTCTGTAGGGAGGAGGTTCAAATGTTACACTGTTTAAGGAGAGATCGATTTTTCTTCACTCGATATTATCGTGTACATTGTCAGGGTCACTTTATAAAGACTGGGTTCTAGCTGTGTTAGGGGTTTCCTTGTACATGTAGGCAGAGTTCATAGGGTTAATTAAAGACATTTCTTGCTCAGACACTTTGTGGTCTCAAAAAAGCATTTCAGTAACATAAGGGGCCTTGCCTCCCTTCTGATATCTAAGTGGATGTCAAAAATGTTTTGAACAATGACTGCATTGTTGTAATATATGAATAGTACTTTCATTGGAGGACAGATTGCAAGAGACTACATTCAGTGGAATGTGTGCTTAAAAATCAATTTTATGCTATGTTCATAGTTTACAGTCACACCTGGTGTGCAAATGAAAGCAGTGCTCAGGCAACGTGTGTCGTTGGGGGCCATTGGTGCCTTCTACTGCACTCTTCCCCATCCTTGGTTTCCGTACCCTAGCCCAGATCCAGTGCAATCACAGCTTAATGAAAAGTGGAAGAGTTGGGATATATGCATTTAAAACAGGTCCTCGTATGGCACTGTGGGATATTTATTGGACTGATAACTGCAAGGTCGGCAGTTATTTTAAAGAAATTGATGTATAACTTTAAAGAAATTGCAGTTCAAACTGACTGCGGTCACACCCATGGGAAGGTGATGGGGCTTTAAAATTTTTAAATGTTAAAGTCCCATCACCTTCCCATGGGTGTGGTGCTGTGGGTTAGTGCTCTGGATTACAAGGTCGGCAGTCACTACCTTGGAAACCCTACACAGGGTCACTATGTGTCAGAACTGACTCAATGGCACTTAACCACAACCACAAGACCTTTCCATAGCCTCCCTTGAAGGAGTTGACAGCCCACAATGACACAGATTACAAGGAACTCCCAAGTGATATGGATATGGGTTATAATCACGACTATCAAACGAGATACAAGGAGCTCTGGTAGCATAGTGGTTACGAATCGGGCTGCTAACTTCAAGGTCAGCAGCTCAAAACTACTAGCTGTTCCGTGGGAGAAAGATGAGGCTTTCTGCTCCCGTAAAGATTTACAACCTTGGAAACCCTGTACCGGGTTGCTGTGAGTTGGAACCGACTCCACGGCACAGAACAACAATAACAACACTGTATCAATAACAACACTGTATTACTGGAAGCTTCCAGTAATTTACACCATCTTGAATGGAACTCAGACTGTAAAAGTGTTTCCATATGTGTAGAGAAAGTATGCAGGAAATTCGGGTCTGGCAAACTCTCTCAAGATGACAGTTCTAGAAATTTAACATACCTAGGGAAGCATCTAGCTGCAGACTCTCCCTCGTGAATCTTGTATGGAGCAGAAATAGCCTCATGGAAGAGGGAACAGGAGTTGAAGGGAAGGGTGCCGATTCAGGACACTTGTCCTGTGACCCTTTGATGGGACCACTGGTGGTGGTGGTGAAGTGCCACTGAATTGGTTTTGACTCACAGTGACCTTGTATAGGGTTTCTGAGGTGTGGTGCTGTGGATTAATGCGCTGGACTGCAGTCAGTTTGAACTGCAAGGTCGGCAGTTCAAACTCACCAGTCGCTCATCAGAAACCCTATGGGTCGGAATCGACTCAACAGCACTTAACAACAACAAATCTTGGTGGGAGCAGAAAGTCTCATCTTTCTCCTGTGAAACAGCTGGTAGATTCAAACTACTGACCTTGCAGTTAGCAGCCCAACTTGTTAACCCCTACGCACCACGGCTATTTGATAGGGTCACTAAGGTACACAAAAGATCTAGATCTTAGCTTTCTACAGTCAAAACCCCCCATGTTTCTGCTCACTCACAGAAGTCTCGTGCATGTCCAGGTTGGAAGGAAATGTTGACTAGGCTGTCATTTAACAGGCCTGTTTTACAAAGAAGCCAAGATCAATAGAGGTTAAGTGACTTGTCCAAACTCACCTATAGTTGGTAGTGGCAAGACTGGCAATTGCTTCCCTGTCACCTAACTCAAATTCATGAGCCCCATCTGGACACACAAAGCATGACTAGTAAGGTAGAAACACACCATTTGTTTCCAAAGGGTGAATTACCTGGTAGAATACTAGTATCTTTCATCTAGCCAGACACTGCTTTAGTTAGCAAGGCCCACTTGAGATTACATCCATACATTGACTTGCTGTACAAAAAAAAACAGCCTTTTCTCTCAACACCCAGCTTGTCAACCATTCCTGTTGACAAGTCCACCTCTACTTAGGTAATTCCCTCTATCATCATCCCCTCCCTTTAATATGGCAGGCATTCCTAAACTGTGGGCCTTGGCATCGTTGTGGGAGAGTTCAAAGCCATTGTTGCAAGAGTTATTGAGTATTGTAGATTCTGATGTAAGACTGCTTCCTCAGGTTCCCAAGGCTGTAATCTTTATAGAAGCAGATCACCACGTCTTTTCTCACAAGGAGCTACTGGTTGGGTTTGAACTGCCAAGGTTTTGGTTAGCAGTCAATCACTTAACCATTTAGCCAAGGCTAAATGATGAGTAAAGTATGACTCACAATAACCCTATAAAACAGTAGAACTGCCCTATAGGGTTTCCGAGGCTGCGAATCTTTATAGGAGCAGAAGGCCTCATCTTTCTCCCGTGGAGTGACTGGTGGATTTGAACCACTGACCTTGCAGTTAGCAGTTTTGCTGATGAGTGTAGTTAAGTGCCGTCGAATCAATTCTGACTTACAGTGACTCTGTATAGGGTTTCTGAGGAGTAGCTGGTGGGTTTGACCACTGACGCTGCAGTTCAAACTGACCTTGCAGTACATGCTTATCCTACAGCGCCAAACCAGGCTGATGAGTACTGTCTGCAAAATAGCTCACCACTCTGCAGCGATGTGAACATTTACTTGGCGCATGGCTACGTGCTATGCATCTTCTAAGGAAACCTCATTTAACCTTTACAATAATACCAGTTATATCTGAGAAAAGTAAAGTACCGCTTAAGTCCCAAAGCTCCTCAGCTAACATGTTGATTCGTTTGAACACAGATCTCTCATGCTCCAAAGTTTTCATTTGAATATTAAATAACTAATATAACATGGGGCAGGTTAAGAGAGCTTCATACTCAGAAGATTGGGAACCACAGCTCTTTAGGAAGGATGCTTCCCTAATCTCACCGATTCGTTCTTGTTTTGATTGACATCCTTAATGGTAATGCACCTTTCTCTTGAAGCTGAATCTTTGGCCTTTCCTTATATCATCTCTCTTGTTATTATTGTCGTTAAGTGCCATCGAGTTGGTTCCGACTCATTGTGACCCTGTATAGGGTTTCCAAGAAGTGGCTGGTGAAATTGAACGGCTTACATTGCAGTTCAAACCAGGCTTGCGGTCTAGTGCAGAGCCACACCAGAGCACCACCATCTCTCTTAGGGAGAATGAAAGCCAAGTTCATTCATCTTTGTATCCCCTTTGCAACCTCCACAGATTGCACACATACTACATACAAGGCAGGGAAAATAACTAAAACAGATGAGGGCATTCTTTGATTATAATGCCCAAATGTATTGCCATTTTCTATTACTACTGTCATTTAGACTGGAGATCCCCAGTGGAACGCACAGAGAGATCATCCCAAATTATGTGTAAATCATCTTTTAGAGGTTATGAGACGAGTCTACATTTTATAACTACTTATGATTTCCACCCAAACACCTCCTGGCTTAGAAATCCTTCATACAGACACAGTGTCTAAGTTGCTGATACTATCTGATTCTCCTCTCTGGAAAGTGGTCCATGAAACCCACTCTCTCCTCTGTGTCACTGGACCCTCAGCCCTGAGCATTAATTACATTCAGTATTGGATGCAATGCTCTGAGTGCCCCCAACACCCCAGGTGCAGCTGTCTCCCAGGCCAGTATTCAGGGAAGTATGTAGGAGGCTCGCTCCTCTTTAGGTTTCTCCGTGGATTTCTCCCTCCAAGCCTCCTTGGGGCCCCAGACTACTCATCTAACCTTCCTCGGGACAGGCTGTATGTGGACAAGGGAAGAATGGGTGGTTTTCAGATCCAGAGAACAATGGTTACCTCTTCTTTCCTCACAAGAAGACTCTGGACAGCCCTACCTTTGATGGAGAAGGGGATGTCCAGCAGGCCCAAGGACTGGACTGGTATCTGGGTAGTCCACCATCTTGGCAACAGGCCAGAAGAGAGAATCGGTTCCAATGAAGAGGCCATTGAGAAGGGATCATCGTGTACTCTCAAATCAATCCGAATCCTGCCCAGATACTATCTGAAGGTTCCCAGTGATCAGCCTTACCCTAAAGGAAAGCCTGAGAAGAAGAGCAAGCACTTGTCAACCTGCCAACAACCCAGCAATAAACAGTATTAGTGACCGTCTAACCAGACTCAGAGGTTAGGTAACATGCCCAAGATCACGTAGTCAGTAGGTAGAGGAGCCAGGGCTGTAACCCAAGTCGATCTGCCTTTAAACTTCTTGCTCTTTTCTATCAGGCTAAAGTGGGGATCCCATAAATCATAGGCTTGGGGTTATCTCTGACCATATCAGGAAGAACAGAGGACAGAAGCTGGACAGTGTCTGCTCCATGGCACTTGGAACACCCAGTGGGATCATATGTTGATTTATACTTCCACCCCACTAGATTACAGGTCTCTTGAGAGCTCAGGTTTAGGGTTCTGTGGTCTCTATATCCACAGCACCACAGATGACGTGCTGTTTGCTCTCAGGAATGTTTGTTGAACATTGCCTGAGGTTAAGTATGGGAGCAATTAGGCAAAACTAATTTTTTGACAGCAGGACAGGGCTCTAGCATAAGAGGATAGATGACATGGGCAAATGTCAGGCCAAAGGATCAAGAAATCTACTCTCGATGGATAAATGGATCACTTTTGACAAGTTGTTGTTGTTAGGTGCCATTAAGTTGGTTCAGGTTCATAGTAACCCTCTGCACAACAGAACCCCACCCAGTCCCGCACCATCCTTACAATTGTGATGTTTGAGCCTATTGCTGCTGCCACTGTGTCAATCCATTTTGTTGGGGTCTTCCTCTTTTTTCATTGAACCTCCACTTTTCCAAGCATGATGTTCTTCACTAGGAACTGGCCCCTCCTGATAATACGTCCAAAGTATAAGAGATGAAGTCTCACCATCCTGGTTTCTAAGGAACATTCAGGCTGCACTTCTTCCAAAACAGGTTTATTTGTTCTTCTAGCCCTCCATGGTACTTCCAATATTCTTCTCTAATACCACAGTTCAAACGCATTGATACTTCTACGGTCTTCATGATTCATTGCCCAAATTTCACATGAATATGAGGTGACTGAAAATACCATGGCTTGGGTCAGGTGCACCTTAGTTCTCAAACTAACATCTTTGCACTTGAATACTTGAGAGAGGTCTTGTGCAGCAGATTTGTCTAATACAATACATCATTTGATTTCTTGACTGCTGCTTCCATGGGTGTTGATGGTGGATCCAAGCAAATTGATGTCTTTGACATAGAAACATAATTACTGCAGATTGGGTTGCATCCTTGTAGCAAGTAAGGGATCTACTTTGTTTACTCTTTTCCTGGGAAAACTCAAAGATTGAGAAGGTTGCTGGAGGAGATCTGATTAGCATCACAAACCATGTGTACTTTTAGGATTAACTTCCACAACTTCCTTTCAGGTTGGAGGGCTCTCAAGGGTCTTGATGTGGGACTTGGAGGCTAGGGGTTAGGGTAGTAGAGCTTGTCTGTGGAGGCACTGAAAGATAGTAAATAACATGAGGAACCAGATGTCTCCATCCAAATCCCATCGACTGACTGACCAGTTCTATTGTCATTTTGTTAGCTACCCTGACTTACATGGGCTGTGAACTGCAAGGTCAGCAGTTCAAAACTACCAGCTGTTCTGCAGGAGAAAGACGAGGCTTTCTGTTCCTGTAAAGATTTACAGCCTTGGAAACCCTATGCAGGGTCACTATGAGTTGGAATCGACTCCATGGCACATAGCCACCTGCCCCCCTGATTTATGGAGACCCTCTTGTTCAACACTCTCCAGTCCTGCACCAGTCCCTGGAGCTGTTGTGGGTTGGTCTGTTGTGGATCGAACTGCTGTAATTCAAGGTTTTCATTGGCTTGTTTGGGGAAGTAAATCTCCAAGCCTTTCTTCCTAGTCCGTCTGTCTAGAAGCTCCATTGAAACCTATTTAGCTTCACAGCCTGGGCTTTGGACTAGTTGGAAATAGTCAAAGCCCACAGAAACAAGGGCAGTGTTCACATTGCATAGCAACCACACAGGCAGAGAAGCCCTGCTCAAAGATGGCAGCCAATCACACTGCTTTGAATGTGTATTGGCCTCCATCTTGAGTAGACTCAGAATCCCCCACACAAGAGCTCTGGTTACTATGCAGACAGAATGCTGCCTTTGTTTCCATGGGCCATTATTGAACTATTTTGAACCGGTTCAAAGTCCTGACCTGTCAATAGCAACAGCAAACTGCCATTGATTTGACTTACCCCACTGAACTTTACCCTCAAAAAAGAAAAAAAAAACTAGGCATAAGATGTTACCACCTGATGAGTATTCTAGCTTTCAGGAACCAACAAGTTCAAAATCTTAGAATTCTAGCTAAAAGAGGAATTTGCAACTTTTTATTTCTTTTAATAAACCAAGTAGAGTTCTCTCAGACAGATCTATTCAGGCTTTTTCCTCCCCTACCCGACCCAGGCCCACACCCCATCTGGTGTCCAAAATTGGATCCTGACCACAGACTTAGTACCATGACCTGGCTGGGTGGCTGGGCTAAGGGTCTGTTTGGTGGTACCCAAGCCTCCTCCTGTTAGGTGCTGAGGATAACCCATCACTTATATCACCGAGGGAACCTAATTTGTGTGACCAACACAGTTTGATATTTACAATCTCCTGGCAACACCAGGAAGGCAGCTTTACTCATTGCAGCAAAGCCAGTGACCATCACATTCTGGGCCTGCCAGCTCCCATTCCACCACTCCCTGCATTCAGAACAGTGCAATCCCAGGAGTGGGTTATTGTTACAGAAAGTCGAGTGCATTCTGACTCAGAGCCACCCTACAAGCAATGAACCACCCCAAAAGGTTTCCTAAACTGCAATCTTTATGGAAGCAGAACACTTGGTGGGCTGGAACTTGACCTTTTGGTTATCAGCCAAGTGTTTAACCATTGTGCCACCAACGATCCTTCCAAAACCAAACTCACTGCTGTCGGTCGAGTGGATTCCCACTATCATGGCTCCTTGTTGTTATTGTTGGTGTTGGTGTTAAGTGCCGTCGAGTCGGTTCTGACCCACAGCGACCCTGTTCAGGGCTCCTTAGAAGGATCTAAAACAGTGTCTGCTAGTAGCTGATAAGGGAGGGAAGACATCAAGTTTAGTGGCTTAAGGGAAAACAGATCCTCAAGCTTATCTCAGCTCCGGGACAGTATCCTAGAGACAGGGCCCCGCCACGGCCTTGGCCCTCCTTCTCAAACAAGACTGCTAAAGGCCCGCACCCCTGGCACCCTACTTGCGCAGGATGAGAAAAATACAAACTACAGGACCAGAACCGGGGTCAGCGCAGGGTAACGGCGGGCGGTCAGCCGTGATTCAGCCCGCGCGAGCCAGGCCGCCTTTTCCTGTTTTTAGGGTACGGAGTACTACTTCCCAGCGCACGCCACCCAGAGAGGTGAGAGTGCCGCGGGCTCAGTTGAACACCCAAGATCTCCTGGGGAAAGGGGGGAGCAGTCCCGCCCCCTTCTCATCCCCGGCGGGTACCTGAGAGAGCGGACGCCCTGCAAGATCGCTTCCCGCCAGTCTCGGACGAGGACGACCCGGGCCCCCAGCACCCCCGGGCGCCCCGCGCACAGTCTCCCGAGGCGCAGCATCCCGACGCAGACAGCCATGGCTCGCTTTTGCCCCACGTCCCGGGCCGAGTAAATTTTAAAGTGAGCCAAGGCGGGGCAAGCGGGGAGCGGGCGGGGAGGCGGAGAGGGTCGCCTCTGCCTATGGGGTGTGGAGGACTCGGCCTGGCGGGGCGGGGCGAGGCGAGGAGGGGGCGGCCCCGCGCCGAGCCACCTTCCCTCGGACCCGCCGCCCTCCCCCTTCCACCTTCGCAGAACTCCCTGGTTTCTGTCTAGCTTCCAAGGCCCGGGAGGCAGCCCCAGGCGGGTCTCGCGTGACAGCCATTGGGGCCTAGGTGTTGGGGTGCAAGGGTCTGTGGATGTTATAGAGGGGGAACCAGGCGCGCGAATACAGGGCGGGGCGGCAAGGCCAAGACCCGTCCCGCGTCCGGTTTAGTGCGCAAGTCACGTGCTGGCTCTCAGGGTGACGAGCCTGAGGCCAAAGGAGCCAACGCAGAACAACCCCGAGGCGTGCCAGCTGGAGTAGAGAGCCCTGGGGGGAGGGGAAGGAGGAGAGGCTGCCAGCACAAAGGGTGCGGCGGGTGAACCCCCTCCGGCCGTCCTGCGAGGGGCTGAGTCTCAGTTGAGGCCACGAATCAACGTATGAGGAACCCAGCTGGTACTCCCCTCTCATCCCTTCCTCTGCATCTCCATAGTCACGTTGGCCGTTATAGGTAAGGTGGCATCAGGGACGGTACCTGTTGATCTTCTTCAGTCGGCCTAACTCCTTCTGAACTTACAGTGCCGGTGCGATGCCCGGAAGCATTGAATGGAAGGCTAGACTTTTCTCCCTTCCATGCGTCCTAAGGTCTCCTGAGCTCCTGGTGTGGATGGGGCACTAAGACCAGAGCAGAGGGAGAAAAAAGGTCCAACTCTGAAAGGGTACTGGCCAGCCAGAATGGCATAATTTGTACATGTGTTAGGTCCACACTATCTTGACCTAGCCTCGACCCTTCCTCCAGAGGAGGAGGAGGAGAAGAATGGAGGAAGGTTCTGGCAGGGTGACCTCCTTTGCCTGACCTGAGCAAACGTTTTTAGCAAGGCCAATCAGAGGGAAGGCTAGGGTAGGGCTGGCCTGAGGAGACTTTTGCCCTTTCTGGGAACAGTGGCTGCATTGAGGTCACAAGGAGTCCTCTCTGCTCCCCTTTATGATCCTCAGAGTCCCTTCAAAAATCCCTGGAGCCCTGGCTTTAAACTTGAAATTGGGGGTGGCAGGAAGGAAGACAAAGGAGAGAGAGATTTTGAGATGCTGGACTTAATTAGCCCAGTGCTCTCTCTGCCTCTGATAGCTCAGCCCAGAGACTATGTGTGGGGTACTGAGAAGTCCTGGCTACTGGCCTTCCTGGCAGGCTCTGCCACTAGATAGCTGTGTTGTTGTTGTTAAGTGCTGAAGAGTCACATTCCGACTCATATCGACTCTGTATAGGGTTTCCGATGAGCCACTGACCGGTGAGTTTGAACTGCTGACCTTGTAGTTCAAACCGACCTTATGATTTAGTGCATTATCCTACAGCGCCACACTCTTTTCACTTCCAGAAGGTTCCTAGGGAGCCACATGTCCTGGAATCACAGCCACCAGTTTCAGGACAGATACACACGCCACATGCCAGGTTCTTCATCGACATTATCTCTGGTCCTCTCAACCACCCCACAAGGATAGACATACCATGGTATGGGTCTCTAATTTTATGGATGAAGAAACAGAGAGGTTCAGCTGCTTTCCCTGGGTCAAGGACATGGGCACAGTGAGGCTCTACCAGAAGGGCAAGCCAAGACTCTGCCAATTGTGACTTGTGGCAAGTCACTGGGTCTCTCCAGCCTTATTCTCATCTGTAAAGTGGGGATCATACAGCCTCACAGAGAGTGTTAGTGTGAGATTCTAGTAAGGTGACACAGACCTGTATTTGGCTAGTTGCCCATGATTGTTAGCTTGTCTCTACCTTCTCCTTCCTCACCTGCCTACATTCTAAGATCTTCCTCTGTGCTACAGTTGTTGTATATTGTTGAATACATTTCAATTCTTGGTGGCCCCGTTGGTTAGAATGGGGCTGCCCCATGGGGTTTCCTAAGGTGTAGTCTTTACCGGAGCAGATCCATGGGTCTTGGAGACGCTGGTGGGTTAGCAGCCGCCTGCTTCACCATGGCACCATCAGCCTTCTTTCTCCTCCATTCTAAATACTGGAAACCTTTCTCAGGAAGAAGAATTCTTTTTCCTGTGTGCAAAGCTTTGAGGGTCCTGTTAAGCACCTGCTACATGGAGAGGGAGGAGGGCAGGGTGGGAGAGAAGTGTGAAGGAAGCTGACGTCAGAATCACTGAGTCATAGTAGCAGAACACATTGACCCCATAATTTCAGTGTCTTTGTGGGGGCATGACAGGGCACACCAGTCATGCATGCCCTCTGACTCCCTGTCCTTTCCTATCTCATCAATCTCAGCTTAGGCCAAGTACATCTGCTATGTATTGCACGTGACCTGTGAGTTGGCTAGCTGGAGAAAACCCATTATTACTCTGTCTACTTTGTCAATAGCCTTTCCTTCTGTGTGTCAGAAACGGACTCAAAATGTAAAAATCATTCATTGATTTTTTTGAAAAAGAATCTTAGCTTCAGCCTATGAATAAAGTATACATAGACAACAGAATGCAAATTATATTGACCTTAGACTGCAAGGGGACTTGACAGGAGCTGAGAGATAAAGAAGCTGCTAATATCCTTATCTTACAAATGGGGGTATCTAAAGATCCTGTGGATTACGGTATGAAATAAAGTTATCATGGCAATGACCGTTGTTAGGTGCCTTTTCGACTCAGCAACCTTATGCTCAACATAACACAACACTGCCAGGTCCCGCACCTTCCTCAGAACTGTTACCCTGAGCCCATTACTGCTGCCATGTGTCAATCCATCTCATTTCATTGGGGGTCTTCCTATTTTTCCACTTTACAATCATGATGTCCTTCTCCAGAGACGGGTCCCTCCTGATAACTCGTCTGAACTATAAGAGACGACAGCCCGACATCCTGGCTGCTAGGAAGCATTCTGCTTGTATATCTTCGTACACAGATTTGTTTGTTCTTCAGGCAGTCCATGGTAATTTTGACATTCTCCTCTAACGACGTAACTCGAATGCATTGATTCTTCTCTGGTCTTTCGGATGTCACTGTCAAATATGTATCAAAATAACCATAAAACTGTATTGTTGTTGTTGTTATTCAGTGCTGTTGAGTTGGTTCTGAGTCATAGCAACCCCATACAGGAGTTCCGAGAAGCAGCTGGTGGATTTGAACTGCCAACCTTATGGCTCGTAGTCTGGTATTGATCCTACAGCGCCACACTGGAGTTCTAAAGCAGGATTAAGAGGACCTGAGAGGGAAGTTGTTCTTAAGTGCCATGAAAGCAGTGGTCCAGTGCTTATCTTACAACACCACAACAGGGAAAAGGGAAGATGGGGTACAAATTCTTACCTGTCAAGCAGAAAGGATGTTGTTGTTGTTGTTAAGGGCCATCGAGTCGGTTCCGACCCATAGCGACCCTGTACAGGGTTTCCGAGGGTGTAAATCTTTACGGGAGTAGAAAGCCTGATCTTTTTCCCGCGGAGCAGCTGGTAGTTTCGAACCGCTGACCTTAAGGTTCGCAGCCCAGCAGAATAAATTTATTATTCAGAGGTAAGTGGCAGATGTTAAAGTAGAAATGGTTAATATTGTTGAAATGCGTTCCCTTTGGGACATGGACCTGGGTAGGGGCAGAGCAGTTTTTATTAAAACACTTTTTTCTCACCTTGTTTTCCTAAGAAAGTGTACATAGTTTACCTTCATAAAATGCTTTTTTTTTTTTGAACAGGTCTGACAGAATGACAGAAGCCTTCTAATGAGCCCCATTGGTTATTGGCCTGCTTTAGGCATTTTCCACTGGAGAGCATCAAGGGCAAAGGGGTTAGTGAAATCAGCATTGAAGTCAGAGCTGGGTAGAATCCACTTTTCCCTCAATGACCTTGAGCAAATCTCTTTTTTTCTGTTGCAATTGGCAAGTTGCTTTCCCTGCCCCCTGGGGTTTTTGTGTTCTCCACTGTGGTTTCTCAAGATTGGTTATACTAATGACCCTGGTACCTCACTCTTCCCTTTACATTGGGACTTTGGAGTTCCTTGAGTTTGGTCCATGTGAATTGCTTTGACCAGTGGGATTTTAGCATAGCCTGTGGCGTTGAAGGACAGCTAACCTCAAAGTTGGTATTTCAAAACCATCAGTCGCTCCTTGGAAACTCCATATAGAGTTGCTATGAGTCAGAATGGATTCGATGACATACAACAACATGTCTGTGGAGTCTTGAGGGAAATAAAACAAAACAAAAAGCCCATTGCCATAGTGGATTCCAACTCATGGGGACCCTTCGTGTCTTAGAGTAGAACTGTTCCGTGGCTTTTCTTGGTCGTAATCATTACAGATGCAGATGCCCAGGCCTTCGTTCCATGATTACCACTAGGTGGCTTTGAACCACTAACTTTCAGTTTAGTAGATGAGCACAAACCATTCCTGCCACTCAGTTCTTCTGGCTTGAGAAGAGACTTGGGTATTTCTACCTATATTCTTGTTCTCTAGTCTCTGGGTGGTACAGATAGAAAGGTTGGAAGTCCCTCAGAGGTGCTCCACAGGAAAGGTCTGGTGTTGATGTACTGGAAAATCAGCCGCTGAAAGCCCTGTGGAGCAGAGTTCTGCTCTGACACACGTGGTCTTGCCATGAGTTGGAATTGACTCTTTGACAACTGGTTTCTTGCTATCTGATCTCACCATGACAAAGACAGGTGCCAGGAGGAAGATAAGAAACACAAAGATCTAAGCTGAGTCATCTCAGCCAAGCCCCCCTACAGCAGCCAGCAACCAGCAGCCAGCAGCCAGCCACCTCAACTTGTTTGACACATGATGACATAACAGTGAAGATCAGCAGAGCCATTAGCTGACCTGCAGCTCAAACCACAATAAGCGTGATTGTATGCCACTATTATTTTCTGATGGCTCGTTATGCAGTATTGCACTGCCAAACCGAGCTGATCTGAGCACCTAATAGTGGATGGCACAGAGCAAACATCCAGTAACTTTTACCTGGAGAATGAATGATGGCATACCTTTCCTTGCTTGCTTGTGCAGATTAGAGAAAAGTGTGAATGTAAATGACTGAGACATAGCAATCCTAAAACCAAGCCACAAGTATCATTAAAACTGGCTGTTTCCCCGGAACATCTTATTAAAGAAAATTTAGATTTAAAGAAAAATGGCAAGAATTTTGTAATACCTACCTAGAAGCCATCATTATCCTTTTAGTACATTTCTTGATGATACTGTATTTGTTTTCTTTTCCTGCTGCTGTAGCAAATTGCTGACAAGTTAATGGCTTAAAACAATGCGAATTTATAAAAGTTCTGTAGGTCAGGTCTTGTGGTTAGCAGTCCAATGCTTATCCAACAGGACTACACCAGGGCTCTAAAAGGGTCATATATTTTACAGCCTTTTCCAGCTTCTAGAGGTGGTTTCCTTTCCTTGGCTTATGACCCCTTCTCCCATCTTCAAAGCCAGCAGCAGCTAGCCAAGTCCTCAAGTCAATATCTCTCTGACTCACTTTTTAGTACTCATGCTTATTTGGGCCCTTCTGTATAATCCAGAATAATCTTTCCATTTCAAGGCTCAGACTCTTCACCATGTCTTTTGTCCTGTAACATAGCTTAGTTACAGGTTCTGGGGATTAGGGTGTGGACATCTTTTAGAGGGGAGGGCATTATTCTGCCTGCCACATATCTGTCTTATTTTTTATTCACTTTAAAATAAATTGAGGTGACTAGTACCTTTACTCCCAAATACTTCAACATCCATACCATCAAGTAGAGTCCCACATGTTCAAGTAGAGTCCTGGTACGGTTCTGTAGGATATGGCACTGGACCACAAGGTCGGTTTGAACCACAACATTGATGGTTCAAACCCACCAGTCATTCCTCGGAAACCCTATACAGGGTCCCTATGAGTTGGAACCGATTCGATGGCACTTAACAAGAACAACATGCTAAAATAGAGTCAGCAAAAGGGAGGAAGACCCTCAACAAGATGGGTTGACACAATGGCTGTAACAGTGGGCTCAGAAATTGTGAGGGTGGCGCAGGCCCGGGGCAGTGTGTCCTTCTCTTGTACTTAATGTCACTTTGAGTCAGAATCGGCTTGATGACACCTAATAATAAGAACAACATGTTTACAGTTTTTTTCTTTTGAGGTAAAATTCACATACAAAGAAATGCACAATTAACTATATGCCTCTGTTGAGTTTTGACCGATGGCTATACCAGTGTGTAACCCAAATTCCCATCACTGTATAAGCATTTCCATCATCCTCATATCCCTTCTCAGTCAGTGACCTCTACCTTAAAGATCCCTGTTCTGATTTTGCCCAGAAAAAATTAGTCTTACCTTTCTACAACTTTATATAAATGGAACCACACAGTATGTACTCTTGTGTAAAAAAATTTAATGGTCCTTTTAAAGAATTGTTTTCACTGTGTGTGTGAAAAGGGAGATGTCTGTTAAGAAATATAGCCATCATGAAGGAGAAATAAACAAAACCAATTGCCGATGAGTGGATTTCGACTCATAGTGACCCTCTGGGGCAAAGCAGGACTGCTCTTTAGAGTCTCCGAGACTGTAAATCTCTCTGGGAGCAGACAATTTCATCTTTCCCCCATGAGCAACTAGTGGACTTGAACTACCAATCTCGTGATCAGCAGCTCAACGTTTAACTCACTATACCACCATGGCTTCATTACAGCAACTCTGCATAGGATTTCTGAGGAGCAGCTGCTGGGTTTACACCACCGACCTGTTGGTTGGCAGTCCAGTGCTTATCCTACAGCACCACACCAGGACTCCAAAGATAGATGGGAAAAAAGGAGAGACTGCTAGCAGTCACGTAAGAAAGAAAAGAGGGGCCAAAGAGAAGAGTTCTCATTTCGAAAGAAATTGGGGCACAATATGTATACTCCAATCAGATTTAGTTTTTGTTAAGTGCCTTCAAGTCAGATCCAGTAACCAATAGGAAAAAAACAAAAACCATCCAACCAAACACCGCCCTTCCCCAAAGGCCATTGTAACCTTTGTTCTAAAAACAGATGTTTCTGGTTTGCAAACTGAAACTGAAAATAAGGAACTTGCTCTGAACTGTTGAGTAAAATTATTTTTATCAAAAACAGTCACCAATGGAAGACAGGCAGATGTGATCTGGAAAGGTTTATGTTTTCTTTCTAAATGGTTCAAGATTGAAAATCTAAATAAAACACAATGCCAGCAACTGACTAAAGCTGTGAATACCTTGATTTATAAAGAGTATAAGATAAGAATTCCTTTCTTTGGATAATTTTTTTTTTTTTTTTGGCTTTTCTTTGTCAAAGTCAGGAGCTAAAGTCAAAGACATTTGGGATAAAGACCTAGTGATATCAAGCCAACTATAATTTATCTTCCTTTATTCAACTTGATTCAACACAAATTCATTAAACAGTTATTTGGCACCAGGCATAGTGCTAGGGCTGGAGGCTGGAATGTGAGTAAGACAGGGTATCTGCCTTCAAGGAGCTCACTATTTGGTGGATAACATCAACCTTGACTGACAGTGGTGTATGGGTGGCCAAAACTTATGATCAAGAGTGAGGGCTTTCAGGCCTTGACTATGCATCAGGATGCTTCCAGATGCTGTGTCACACCCAAACAAATCCATCTTGCCACTCTGCCATTCACGGTGTGTGGGCTAGTGTCTTTCTTCAGTGGGATTGCAATTCCAGGCACCACACATAGACACAACCAGCAAAGACACAAGGCAGCCCAAAAGCCTTTCTCTGGAGCCCCCAGAAGACTCCCCTCAAAGTTCATTACCATTATGGCTGTCATTGCCAAAACCCTTAATGCCAAGTAGGACATACACAGGCATAATACAGACAAAAAGTGCTATATGTTGTCAGCAGGAAGGGCTCACTTTCTGTTAAGGTGATCAGGCAAGTCTTCCTGGAAGAGGTGTCATCCAGACTGGGCCTTGAAGGGTGAGAGGATGTTAACTAAAGAGAGACAGGAGGGGATATTCCACATTGAACAGCATGACCAAAGGGGAGGAGATGGAACATTCAAGAGAATGTTTTACAGTTTTGCAGGGACCATTCCTTGAGTGCCATCTAGGAGCCAAGAGCTCTGTATATTTTTCTAATTTAATCCTTATTAAAAGGAAAGAACATACTGAGCATTTCTCAAGCTGAGGGAACTAAAGAAAAAATTCAGGCCTTGTCTTGCAATATTGGAAGGCTCCATTGACAAAATACTGAATGATGCAGAAAGCATCAAAAGAACATGGAAGGATGATGCATGGAGGGGATTGTAACCATGGCAATGAAGTGATATACGATAGGATGAATGTAAAGCTAATGTTCTCCCATGTAAACTATCACATAATTCACAATAAAACATTTTTTAATGTGAATAATATTTTTGAAAAACAACAACAACAAGGAATTAAAACCCTATCACGACCAGTGGGATGTAAAAAAAAAGAGGGAAGGAATACACAGTCACTATGCAGAAAAGAAAGGATCAATGTTCAACCATTTCAAGAGGTAGCATAAGTGCCAATGATACGGAAAGAAGAATTCCAATGTACACTGAAGGTACTGGCAAAGAATAAGGGTCGGAATTTGGTGGAATACAAATTGAAATCTTTCAATAAACGGATGCAACACTAGAGGCACTCACTCATCTATGTCAAGAAATTTGTAAGACGGCTACCCGGACAACTGATTGGAAGAGATCCATATATGTGCCCATTCCAAAGAGAGGTGATCCAATGGAGTACAGAAATAATCAAATAATACCATCAATATCACATGCAAGTAAAATTTTGCTGAAGATAATTCAAAAACAGCTGCAACAGTACAGCTATAGATAACTGCCAGAGGTTCAAGTTGGATTCAGACCAGGAAGTGGAATGAGGGATATCATTGCTGATGTCAGATGGATCTTGACTGAAAGCAGAGAATACTTGAAAGAAGTCTACCTGTGCTTTATTGACTATGCAAAGACTTTCAACTGTGTGGATCATGACAAGCTATGGATAACATTGCAAAGAATGGGTATTCTAGAACACTTAATTGT
>NW_006408525.1:20226636-20232998 GCF_000296735.1 Chrysochloris asiatica
TCGTCAAAGACTTCATTTTGCTTGGATCCACCAACAACATTCATGTAAGCAGCAGTCAAGAAATCAAATGACATATTGCATTAGGCAAATCTGCTGCACAAGACCTCTTTATTCAAGAGCAAAGATGTCAGTTTGAGGGCTGAAGTGGTATTTTCAGTCAACTCGTATACATGTAAAAGTTGGACAATGAATAAGGAAGATTGTAGAAGAATTGATGCATTTGAGTTATGCTGCTGGAGAAGAATACTAAAAGTACCATAGAGTGCCAGAAGAACAAACAAATCTGTGTTGGAAGAAGTACAGTCAGAATAAACCTTGAAAGCCAGGATGGTGAGATTTTGTCTCTCATACATTAGGCGTATTATCAGAAGGGACCAGTCCTTCACTTTACCAACATGATGTCCTTCTCCCAGAACTGGTCCTTCCCGACAACATGTCTATAGTCCAAGAGATGAAGTCTCCCCATCGTTGCTTCCAAGGAGTAATCCAGCTATCCTCCTTCAGAAACAGATTTGTTCATTCTTCTGGCAGTCCATAGTATTCAGTATTCTTCACCAACACTATAATTCAAATATATCAATGCAAAATTGCAATGTTGAAGATAAATCAATGCGTTTGAATTATGAAGTTGGCGATTTTGCTCGAAAAATCCTTTAATATTTCAACTTGAGGCTTGAATTTTTTCTTCAGATCTTTCATTTTGAGAAATGCCAAGCGTGTCTTCCTTTTGGTTTTCTAACTCCAGGTCTTTTCACATTTCGTTGTAATACTTTCCTTTGGTTTTTTTGAGCTGCCCTTTGAAGTTTTCTGTTCAGCTCTTTTACTTCACCATTTCTTCTACTCACTTTAGCTTCTCTACATTCAAGAGCATGTTTCAGGGTTTCTTCTGATGTCTAATTTGGTCTTTCTTTCTTTCCTGTCTTTTTAATAGCCTTTTGCTTTCTTTGTATAAGACATGCTTGGTGTTACCCACCATTCCTCATTAATGTCAACACATCAAATCTATTATTGAAATGGTTTCTTAAATTCAGGTGTAATATACTCAAGGTTGTACTTTGACTCTTGTTTTCATTTTCTTCAGCTTCAACTTGTACTTGATTATGAGCAATTGATGGTCTGTTCCACAGTCACCCCATGATCATGTTAGTTCTGATGTTATTGAGTTTTTTCATGATTTCTTTCCATAGCTGGAGCCTGTTTGGTTACATTGTATACCATCTGATGAGGTCCACACATACAGTTACAGTTTACGCTGTCGAAAAAAGGTATTTCCAATTAATAGGTCACCGGTCTTGCAAAATTCTATCATGTGATCCCCAGCCTTCTTTGTATCACCACGGTCATATTTTCCAACTACTTTTTTGTTTATAGCTTTTGCATTCCAATCATTAGAAGTATCAATGCATCATGATTATATGTTTGATCGATTTCAGACTGCAGAAGTTGGAAAAAATCTTCAGTTCCTTTATCTTTGGCATTAATGGTTGGCAGGTAAATTTGAATAATAGTCATATCATCTGATCTTTCTTGTGGGCATATACAAGTGAGTAAAAAATTATCTGCATTTTGTCTGTAGAATTTATTTTAATTTTTAGGAAAGACAAACACATTATTTTTCAACATAATTTCCTTACTTTCAGCACACTTTGTCCATCTGTCAGCAAGCTTTCGAATTCCCTTATTTTAAAATGTTTTAGGCTGAGCTGCAAGTCACAAGTGCACTGCTGTCTTCACTTCCTCATCCGAGGTGAATCTTCATTCTCCAAAGGCTGCTTTCAGGGGACCAAAAAGATGAAAATCCAATGGAGCAAGATCAGGACTATAGGAAGGATGCTTTAGCAACTCAAAACACAGTTTTTGTAGAGTGTCAACAGTGTGGGTAGAGGTGTGCAGATGTGCATAATCATGCAAGATCACAACGCCCTTGGATAGCAGGCCTCTGAAGTTTAGGCTTCAGCTCTTCAGTGAGCATCTCACTGTAATGAGCACTGTTGATTGTCGAACCTTTTTCCTGATGATGTTTTAATACTGGCCCACGAGAATCCCAGAAAACCGTAAGCATCAATTTTGCAGCTGACTGTTGACTTTTGAACTTTTTCTTGGCCAATGATTGAGGATGTTTCCATTTCGTACTCTGCTGTTTACTCTCAGCCTTGTTCGTAGTGATGAATCTGTGTCTCATTACTAGTAATGATTTTTTAAAAGAAACTTTTACTTTCCTTCTAATTATTGGTCCAAATTTGGTTTGCAGTTGTGCAAATGCTTCTGTTTATGCTCTTTCGTGAGTCATTTCAGTACCCATCTCATCCAAACTTTTCAAAACCCAAGTCTGTCATAGATTATTTCATAGACAGAGCCATGGCTGATTTGCAAGTGATATGCCACAGAATCCACTGTCACGCATCTATTTGATTGAATCAATTCACATGCATATGGGTGTTTCAATATAACCTGAGTGTGGATAATTTTTGACTCACCCTCATAGACATATTATCACTGACAGCATTGTATTCCAGGACAGATCTTGAAATGTTCTCTTTGATAATGAACATGATCCCAATCCTCTTCCACTTGTCATTCCCAGCATAGTATGATTGTCTTATTCAAAGTGGTCCACTCATGCCTATGATATCTATCATCAAGCATTTCATTTCATTTTTGACAATTTCCAACTTTCCTAGACCCATACTTTGTATAATTTTCTGATTATTAATGGATGTTTGCAGCTATTTCATATTACTTCAAGTCATGCCACATCAACAAATGAAGGTCCCCAAAACTTTGCTCTATCCACATCATTAAGGTCGACTATTTTGAGGAGGCAGCTCTTCCCCAGTTGTATTTTGAGTGCCTTTCAACCTGAGGGGCTCATCTTCTGGCATTATAGCTAACAGTGTTCTCCTGCTATTCATAAGGTTTTCAGTGTCCAATTTTTTTTAGAAGCAGATTTCAAGATCCTTCTTCCTAGTTTGTCTTAACCTGGAAACGCTGCAGAAACCTGGTCACCATAGGTGACCCTGCTTGTATTTGAAATACACAGCTTTTAACATCACAGCAACATGCAAGACACCAGAGAACAACAAACTGACAGATGACTGGCGGCAAGGCATTTTAGGCTTTTACTATTGGTGGCTGTGTGCCGTGGAGTCAGTTCCGACTCATAGCGACCCTGTACAGGGTTTCCGAGGCTGTAAATCTTAACGGGAGCAGAATGCCTCATCTTTCTCCTGCAGAACAGCTGGTAGTTTCAAACTGCTGACCTTGCAATTCACAGCCTGATTCATAACTACTACGCTACCAGAGCTCCTTAGGCACCTTAAAACTCTGCCAGTCTCTCTACCCATTGACGTTGTTGTTGTTGTTAAGTGTTGTCCAGTCAGTTCTGACTTATAGAGATCCCATATAGCGTTCTCAAGGTTGTAAATCTTAACAGGAGCAAAAAGCCTCATTTTCTCCCATGGAGCTCAAACCACCTATCTTGTGGTTAGTACAGTGCTTGTCCTATAGTGCCATGACACTCCTTTCTACCCATTACCCAATTCCAAAGTCACTTCCCTTTTGAGTTATCTGTTAGAGCAGCATCCCACTCTCCCAGTACAAAATGTTTTATGATCTAGTGCTGCTATAACAGAAATGCCACAAGAGGGTGGCTTTGACAAACAGAAACGTATTTTCTCACAGTTTAGAAGGCTACAAGGCCAAATTCAGGGTGGGCTCTGGGGGTAGGTCCTTGGCTCTTCAGCTGCTTGCTTCCATGGATCTTGGCATCTATCTCCCCCACCACTTTTCGGCTTGCTTATTTAATCTCTTTTTATAACACAAATGAAATGGACTCAAGATACACCTTTCACAAATTCTGCCTTATTAACATAACAGACAACCCATTCCCAAAATGGGACTATAGCTACGGGCATAAAGGTTATCATTTAGAGGACATAATTCAATCTAAAACTTGGTGACTTGCATTTTTTATTTGCTATACAACAAACATTTTTTCCAGGTCAATCTATATAATTCTTACTCATCCTCTTTAATAGCTGCCTAATGCACCACAGTAATGCTGCATCGTAGAAATACAATCTAACTTTTCCAACCACTCCCATATTGATGGACTTGCCTTTAAATGTAGCCTTAATTATAAATTAAGGAATCACATGCATTTGTATAGGTTTCCAGACTCTCTATTTTGTTCCATTGGCTGTGACAACATCATCCTTATAATAAAGTTTCAAACTTTATTATAAGGTCTAATAAAAAAGATGGAAGGAATATACAAGATCATGGAACAGAAAAGAAATAGTCGATGTTCAATCATTTCAAGACATAGCACATAATCAAGAGCCAATGGTACTGAAGAAAGAAGTCCAAGGTACACTGAAGAAGGCATTGGCACAGAACAAGGCCCTGGAAACTGATGGAATACAAATTGAAATCTTTCAATAAAGGGATGCAGCACTGAAGGCGCTCACCTAGGTATGCCAAGAAATATGAAAGACAGCTACCTGGTCAACTGATTGGAAGAGATCCAAATCTGTGCCAATTTCAAAGAGAGGTAACCCAACAGAATCCATGATCCACATAGAAAATCATTGGACAATCTCATTAATACCATATACAAGTAAAATTTTGCTGAAGATAATTTAAAAAACAACTGTGAAAGTACAGTAATAGGGAACTACTACAGGTTCAAGTTGGATTCAGACCAGGATATGGAATGAGGGATACCATTGCTGATGTCAGATGGATCTTGGCTAAAAGCAGAGAATACCAGAAAAATGTCTACCTGTACTTTACTGACCGTGCAAAGATTTTCAACTGTGTGGATCATGACAAGCTATGGGTAGCATTGCAAAGAATGGGTATAATAGAACACTTAATTGTGCTCATGAGGAACCTGTACATAGATGTAGAGGCAGTCTTTCAAACAGAACAAGGGGACATGGAATGGTTAAAAATCAGGAAAGGTACTCTCCAGGGTTGTATTATTTCACCATACTTATTCAATCTGTATGCTGATCAAATAATCTGAGAAGCTGGATTATATGAAGAAGAATGTGGCAACAGTATGGAAGAAAGACCCATATATGCAGATGATACAATCTTGCTTGCTGAAAGTGAAGAGGACCTAAAATATTGATGAAGATCAAAGACCACAGCCTTCAGTATGGTTTGCACCTCAATGTAAAGGAAACAAAAATCCTCACAAAAGGACCAATAAGTAACATCATGATAAATGGAGAAAAGATGGAAGTCGTCAAAGACTTCATTTTGCTTAGATCCACCAACAACATTCATGAAAGCAGCAGTCATGAAATCAAATGACATATTGCATTAGACAAATCTGCTGCACAAGACCTCTGCTTCACAACACCTCAAGAGCAAAGATACCAGCTTGAGGACTGAGGTGTGTCTTGACCCAAGCCATAGTATTTTCAGTAGCTTCGTGTGCATGTGAAATTTGGTCAATGAAAATGTAAGACTGCAGAAGAATTGATGCATTTGAGTTGTGGTATTGGAGAAGAATATTAAAAGTACCAGGGACTGCCAGAGAACAAACAAATCTGTGTTGGAAGAATATTCCTTACAAGCCAGGATGGTGAGACTTGGTCTCTCATACTTTGGACATATTATCAGGAGGGACCAGTCCCTGGAAAAGGAAATCATGCTTGGTAAAGTAGAATGTCAGTGAAAAGGAGGAAGACATCCAAAGAGATGGGTTGGCACAGTGGCTGCAGCAATCAGCTCAAGCGTAATAATGATAGGTTGGCACAGGACTGGGCAGTGTTTTCTTCTACTGTGAATAGGGTAGCTAAGAGTCAGAACTGACTGGACAGCACCCAACAATAACAACTATATCTGGTCGGACAGGATTCTTGTTGCTGTTCTTTTGTTGTTTTTGTTAAGTGTCCTCGAGTTTGTTCTAACTGATGGAGACCAGGTATAGAGATTCTAAGAAGCAACTGGTAGATTTAAACAGCTGGCTTTGTGGGCAGTAGTCTAGTGCTTGTTCTATACCACATGCACCCAGACTTAAAGATTGCCAATGCTATGACGCTGTGGGCTAAAGCACTGGGTCGCAAGGTCAGTTTGAAACACAACGTTGGCTGTTCAAACTCACCAGCTGCTCCTTGAAAACCCTATACAGGGTTGATATCAGTTGGATCCGACTCCACAACACAAGAACAACAACAAACATTCTTTTACTTTATGACTTTATGAAAATTTCATGGAAATTCCTGTACATTTTCCTCCCATAAGAACTAGATTTTTGCCTCTATGTGCATCTTAATATCCTTTTTCCTTATTCTTGTTGTTGTTAGGTGCCATAGAGTTGGTACCAACTCATAGAGACCCTATGCACA
>NW_006408525.1:20235529-20304448 GCF_000296735.1 Chrysochloris asiatica
GGTCTTTAGTTTCAAGTCTGTTCTTCAGATGATCTCTAATTTCAGGCAAGATATATTCAGGGTTATATTTTGTCTCTTGTGGACTTGTTTTCATTTTCTTCAGCTTCAGTCTGAGATTGCATATGAGCAATTGATGGTCTGTTCCACAATCTGCCCCTGGCCTTGTTTTGGCTTTTCCATATATGTAGTCAATTTGATTTCTGTGTATTCCATCTGGTGAGGTTCATGTGTATAATTGTCTCTTATGCTGGTATTTAAATACCCATGGCATAGCTTCCAGAATCACAGCAACTCACAAGCCACCACAGTACGACAAACTGACAGACGAGTGGTTAAAACAACAACAACAACAACAAATACAACAAAGATCTTGTTTGGACTTTTAATCCAAATGGCATTGTTTTTGCAGTGTACTCTGGGAAGGACTGGCTTACCAGGGGACATGCATCTCTTTTTACATGTGAAGGTACTTAAAGCAAATCTAAATAAATGAACTATGTAAACAGATAATTTGAATTACAACAGACTTTGGGGACGCCAGTCCTTAGCCTGTTTGAATCTCCTTTGAACACATTTCCTGCTGAGGAGACCACCAGTGAAAGGTGTAAACTGCCCTAAGAAAGGTTGACTTGTGATGTCTGCTCATTGCCTCTCTCTCACTCATGTCTGCCTGTGGGCCTTTGGCATGCTTCCCAATATATTATCTCCATCTTACAGAGGGGGAAACAGAAGATTGGAGTGGAGGAGTGATTTCCCACGATGGTGGCACCACTAGCCTGATGCCCAAGCTTTTCTTGGGAATCTGCTACATCACTCCAGGTCTGGTCTTTGACTTCTCAAGGGCAGCTGCTACTTGTCTTTTCTTAGGCAGCTCCTCAACAACCTCTGACATCCAGGCACGAGATGACACTTGGTTAGGGGGCTGCCTACAGGACAATTAGCTTCACTTATTCACAGAACTATTGTTTCCAACCTTAGGGATCAGAGAAAATCTCCCCTCAAATGTTTTGCTTTCCAGGTTGTATCGCTACATCTCTGAATTGGACTCATTCTTCAAAGTCCAATTTAAATGCCACCTCCTCCATGGAGGGTTTTCTGATTTCTTTCTCCTTCCCAGAAAGCTCGCCTTCTCCCCCAAGATATTCCCCAAAGTGAATTCACCTTTCTTTTTCCTTCCAGCTTTATTTTAAAACTTTTTATTGTGAATTGAGTACAGGTTTACAGAACAGATCATCAATTCCACATTCAACAAACCATACACTTTGTGTCATTACAATGATTGCAATCCCTTCCCTGTACCATCAGTTAAGAGTATTTATCTCTATTCGCTTTAACTCTTGCACTCTTTCTTGTGTTTTCCACTACCTTCATCTTTCCTGTGCCAGCCTCCCTTGTTGTATACTGCCTTTCCCATCACTCAGGGTAACATGTGTCTATCCACCCTGTGAACAATTTTCCTTTCTCTTCCACCTCTGGTAACCATCATAGAATGTTTAACAAGAAAACCTTTTCTTAACTTTTTACAGTGGTGGTCTCATACACTATTTGGTCTTTCGTGTTTGACTGATTTTACTCAGCATAATGTCCTTCAGGTTTATCCATATTATGAGGTATTTCACTGACTTATCATTAATCTTCATAGTTAAGTAGTATTCTATAGTGTGTATGTAGTGGTACCTTTAATCCATTTACATTCAAGGTAATTATCTGTAGGTATGAATTGATTGCTGTAATTTTGCTGTGTGTTTTGTGTTTTGTGTGTGTGTGTGTTGCTAGTTTCTTTGTTCCACATAAAGTTCTGGGCTGAGTTCATTTTGTTTGTGGGTTTTCCTTTCATATTCTTCATTGCTGTTCTTTTAATGTTTCTCAAACCTTTATTATTTTCCTGTTTTTTATTTAGATGTTGTTGTTAGGTGCCATAGGGTCGGTACCGACTCATAGCGATCCTATGCACAACAGAATGAAACATTGCCCGGTCCTGGGCCAACATCACAATTGTTGCCACGCTTGAGCCCACTTTGCCAATCCATTTCACTGGGGTCTTCTTCTTTTTCTCTGACCCTTCACCTTACCAAACAGTGTATTAATTTTCTTTGAGGTTATCCTGTAATTTATTTGAAAATTTCCCCATGTAAACAGTCTATTTTATTTCAAAATCTACTTGACTACCTCACCACTTGGAGGTTTCGTATCTGTACTATTCACTCATTTTGCTTTGTAGTTGACTTCACTATAAATTGATATCTCTGGTTCCCTATTTCAATCTTGTAGATTTGTTTTACTTTGGATATTTCGATATCTTAATTGAGTTCTGGGTGGTGGTGTCATGTATGGTGATCTCAGGTTGTTGTTGGTGCTATTGGTGGTTCTCAGTCCAAAGAACACCATTTGGTATTTTTTATAAAGTTGGCCTGATTATTACAAATTCCTTTAGTTTCTGTTTATCTGAAAATGCTCTAATTTCACCGTTGTAGTTGAGGGGCAACTTTGTGGGGTATATGATTCTTGCTTGGCAGTTTTTTTTTCTTTACTAAGAAAAAAAGTTTTGCATGTTATCTTCCCATTACTTTCTTGCCTGCACAGGTTCTGCTGAGAAACCAAAACTTAGTCCATTGGTTCTCCTCTGTAGGATTTTTGTGTGTGTCGGTTTTTCCTAAGCTGCTTTCAGGATTCTTTCCTTGTCTTTGGTTTTGGAAAGTATAATTATGATATATCTTGGTGACTTTCTTTGGAGTTCTACTCTGTTTGGGGTTCATCACTTCTTGATTATCTTCTCGTCTTTCAGGATGTTAGGGAAGTTTTGTTTTCAGCAACTCTTTGACTATTTTCTCCGTGTTTTTTATTGTCTCTTTTCGTTCTAAAATTCTGATCACGCATAGGTTATTCCTCTTTATGGTGTTCCACACGAATCTCAGGCTTCCTTCTGATTTTTTATTTCGTTCATTTTTTCAGTAGAGAGTCAAATTGGGCTGCTAACTGCAAGGTCAGCAATTCAAATCTACCAACTGCTCTGTGAGAGAAAAATAAGACTTTCTGCTTCTGTAACCCTTTCTGCCTCAGAAACCCTATACAGGGTCACCATGAATCAGAACTGACTCAATGGCACTTAACAATAACAACAAAAGAGAGTCAGCAAAAAAGAGGACGCCCTTAACTAGATGCATTGGTGCAATGCCTGTAAGGATGGCCTCAAACATAACAATTGTGAAGACAGTTCAAGACTGGGTGGTGCTTTGCTCTGTCAGAGGCGACTACATGACACACCTGCTCACAACAGCAACATGCATCAAACACTTAGATGCTGGAGTACAAAGATGATTAAGACAAAATCTTTGCCCTCAAGTAACTTACAGTTCAGAGTGAAGGACAGACACATAAAAATTAGTATAAAATGAAGTGGAATATGAATTACAGCTAATATTTATTGGATACTTACTGTTAGTCACTGCTATAAGTGCTTCATGTTTTACTCACTCAATCCTCCCCAAATTTTATGGGTTAGGTCCCATTATTAGCTACATTTCTCATATATCCACAGATGGAGAAACGAGGCCTAGTGGTGAATTTGCTCCCAAGTTTCCTAACTAGTAAGTGTCAGAGTGAGGATTAATACCAATTCTAGTGCCCCATCTTAGCATGAAGTTCTAGCATCTCTGATATTTCAGCCATACAGGACCCTGAAGTGAGGCATTTCCCTCAGCCGTGGGGTTTAGTCTGAGGAGGTTTCCTAAAGGACTCTAGGAATTAGCCAGGCAGAGAAGGTGTGTGAGGAAGGCAGGTGGTTCCAGAAGACTGGTATGCGTGGAGGTGATGACAACAAGTATACACAGAGTCAAGTCCTGGCAGAGCATGGACTTGTGAGGAGGCTGCACCAGCAGGCCAAACCAGCCGAGAAAGGAGTTTGGTTCATATCCCAGAGACAGTTGGAGATTTTAAGCATAGGAGTGACTTGGCTAGATATTTAGAAAGACTATCCTGGCAGCTGGATGAATGGGAGGGAAGATTATACAAGAGTTTAGAGTAAATCGGGCATAAGTTCATGGTGGACTGGACAAGGACTGAGCCAGTGGGAAGGAGAGGAGAAATTCAGGAGGTCACATTTTCTGGATGCTTGGTAAGAAGGAGCCTTGGTGGCACTGTAGGATAAGCACAGGACTGCTAATCACAAGGTCGACAGTTCAAATCCATCAGCTGCTCCACAGGAAAAAGATGAGGCTGTCTGGTCCCATAAAGATTTACAGCCTCGGAAAACCTATACAGGGTTGAATGGTAAGAAGGAAGGGCCCCTGGTAGCACAGTGCTTAAGTGCTTGTCTGCTAACCAAATGTTGGTGATTGGAATCCACCATCTGCTTCATGGGAGAAAGATGCCGCAGTTGGCTTCTGTGAAGATTTTAACCTTGGAAACCCTAACCTATAAGGAGCTCTTTTAGCGTAGTGGTTACAAATCGGGCTGCGAACCGCAGGGTCAGCAGTTCAAAACTACCAGCTGCTCCGCCGAAGAAAGAAAGATGAGGCTTTCTTCTCCCGTAATGATTTACAGCCTCGGAAACCAACCGACTCCACTCGACGCACTTAACAACAACAACCCTATAGGGTCACTCAGAGTGTGAATCTATTTGCCCGAAATGGATAGGGGAAGAAGGAAATGGGGTGCAATCTTAGAGGGTCTTGGGGGTAATCCAATAAGGTAAGTTTTGGATGCACACCCGTCTTGTGGAGCATAGTCCCGTGTCTTTTCATTTCCTAACGCTCCCAACGATGATGCCTGCGAGAGGCAAGGCGGGAGAGCCTGGCTTTCCCCTGCTCAAGAGGAAACAGACTCGACACGGGCGGTGGCTGCAGTGCGCTCTCCTGAGTGCCAGAGGGCGCCGTCGAGCTTGCTTGGGTCTCTCTGGCCCTGCTCATCTCGGTGGCCGCGGAAGGTGACGTGGACACGGAAGTGGTAGTCGTCGCGACTGCACCGGTGGGAGTAGGGCGCGGGACTCGGTGTGAGGCCGGCGGGTGGACAGGGTGCAGCGGTCTCGCCCCGGCGGCGGCGGAGGTCGCAGACGTTGTCGGTTGGGTGCGAGTCCGCTGAACAGACGAGCGGCCTTTCAGCCTCTTTCTCTTGCTGATCAGAACCCCGGAGCCGGGGCCCGCTCAGCCGGCGTCACAATGACCAAGGCCGGTGGCAAGGGCGGGAGCCTCCGCGACAAGCTAGACGGCAACGAGCTAGACTTGAGCCTCGGCAACCTAAACGAGGTCCCCGTCAAGGAACTGGTTAGTACAGTCCCGCCAAGTCCAGGAGCCCATCGGCGCCTGGCCTGGCCCGTGTGGGCCGGCTCCCTTCCCTTGCCTTCTTTTCTGTCTTTAAAACGAGAGGGGTGGTACTAAGTCCCGGCAGGGCCGCGTCCGTCCCCGAGGTGCTATCCGGGCTGTACACGTGTCACTTTGGCGCAGCTCCAAGAGATTAGGAGAATCTGCCTGGATCAGGAGCGAGTCCACCTTTATTTGGGGTGCTCCTAACTCCGTGCTTGGCCCAAAGTAAGCGCCGCCGGAGCGTCTGCTTGATGTATTCGCAAATGAATGAAAGCCTGGATCTGGCAAGTAGGCCTCCGGGTAGACTTGGGTGTGGCCCAGAACTGGTCTCTTCTAGGAAGTAGCAATCCCTGTTGGCTGTCCCATCCCGAAGGCAGTCTCCCTGGAAGAATTCAAGGCTCACTGCTTCTGTGGCAAGGCCTCATCCAAAGAGCAGAAACTGGCTGGAAGCCCTGCGCTACTGCCCACCCTCACCCCACCCCACCCCACCCCCCCCCACCCCCCCCTACCCCATCCCACCCCAACCCTCAGGAAACTGAGGCCTGAAGCCCAGGGATAGTATACGACCACGCGATGGATGCCAGAATGAAACCAGATCCCACATCCTCTGCCCCTCCACCTGCCCCCCATTTTGGATGACCTACACTTTTCTCATTTGTTTTCCATACTTGGCTCCATCTGATTTCCACAGTGGGAGTGTTTTGTGGTGGTAAGAAAGGGATTTCCAAGTTCAAATCCCAGTATCTTTACTTAATAGCCGAGTGCTCTTGGCAAGCCAGTTAACCTTTACGCCTAGCTTTATTTATAAATTATGGGTAGTATTTCCCAGCTCATAGGGGTGAAGTGAAGATTGACTCTAATTATACATAAAATAGGCATGGCAGATAGCATGTAGCTGTTCCCACATTGCTTTCCCCACAGTAACATGTGGAACTTTGTTCATAGGATTTTCTGGCAGTTGGAAAGTGCAGGTTGGCCTAGGGCCCATCAGTGAACGTTTGCCTCCTTCCCACCCTGGAAGAAGACTAGCTAGCCTTTGTCAGCCAGGCCCTAGGACTGCTGTCTAAAACCTTGAACTCCAGGCAGATGGTCAGCACAGCATTGCCCCTTGGGAGTGAGAAGGCTCCAATTTGCTGGGCCACCCCAGCCCTGAACATCATGGGGAAAAGGAGACAAGCCCATGAGAGGTTTTCACTTTAGCGTTCGTGATTCAGCCAGAACGTGTGGAGTGTGTGCTCTGAGGCTGGCCCTGCGCTAGCTGCAATATATCCATCCCCTACCCTGAAACTTAATAAGGGGGATGGTATGGTCCAAGTTCCTTTCTTCAGTGCTCCACAGCCTAAACCCCTATCTTTGCATTCTTTCCTGGGTAGATGTTAGCTGGCTCATTTTCTTCCATGTGGCACTATGGGTTAATGTGCCAGACTGTAAAGCCATTTGAACTGCAAGGTTGGCAGTTTGAACTCACCAGCTGCTCCTTGGAAACTATACAGGGTCTCTATGGGTCGGAACTGACTCCACGACCCTTAACAACAACAACATCCTCAGCACTTAACAACAACAACAAATTCTCAGGTCTTGGTATGGAGCTATAGGATAAGCACTAGACCAAAAGATCAACTTGAATTGCACAGTTGGTGCTTCAAACCCACCAGCCACTCCTCAGAAACTCTATGTGGAGTCACAGATGGGTCGTAACTGACTCGACAACACTTAGGGGCTATGGAAGCATAGTTAGTGGGTTATGAATGGCCAACAGTGTGAATCTACCACTGCTCCACAGGAGAAAGCTGAGGCTTTCTGCTCCCGTAAAGATTTACAGCCTCGGAAACTCTATACAGGGTCCCTATCCCCAGGAACATTATGCAGTACTTTAGTACCCCCCCCCCCTTTTTTTTTTTTTTTAATCTTGGGAACTTGCTCAGGAACATGCTTCATTTGCAGGTGACTGAATCATTCCAGGTTCATCTGACATTTTTCTTTCTCATCACCTTTACTAGGCTGCTCTCCCAAAGGCCACCGTTCTGGATCTCTCCTGCAATAAGCTTACTACTTTACCGGTAAGACTGACAAGTGCTGTGACACCTTCTGGAGCCTTGGCAAAGTGGGGGGTGGGGGTGGGGGTTGCTTTTTCCAGGTTGGGGAGTTAGAGGTAAAAAGGTTACCAGTAAATCCAAGTAGAGACCTGGGGGAGGGGAAGGGAGGCTGATCTCAGTGGATACCCTCAGTGAAATACTGGGCTGCAGAAAACCCAAGTCAGCAGGATGTAGACCGAGTCACTGCTTGGATCATACCTTTTCTGCCTTATTTTATTCTTTTGAAAATCATATTACCATCATATTACATAGCAGCAGGAACTCTGGTAGCGTAGTGGTTACGAATCGGGCTGTTAATCGTACGGTCAGCAGTTCGAACCTACCAGCTGTTCCACGGGAGAAAGATGAGGCTTTCTGCCCCTGTAAAGATTTACAACCTCAGAAACCCTAGCCACTCTGAGTTGGAACCGACTCCATGGCACTTAACATAACCTAGTATTACATAGCAAGGGCTAGAGACCTTTTGTACGTGGCTCTGCATTCCAGAGAGGAAGTTGTTTGTCATCAGTCTCCGTATGCATCCTTTGAAGAGGAACAGGAAAGAATGAATATGGGGTACTTTTATGAGACTACCTGATTATTATCCTCCCAAGCAAGGACTTGAATTACTAGAGAGTTACTATTTTTTCATTCAGCATGTCCAATCTGGCCAAACCCTTTGGCTTTTTCGTGTATAGTTATAGTTTCTTCAGTTCTGTGCAGGCACTGGCTTCATTCAGCCCCATTCCTTCTCCTGGGTGCTGGTGCTCTCCCACAGCAGAGCACTTTTACCATCAGACCCAGAGTTGGCTGTCAGTGTGGCCTTTCCCCTGAGACTCTGGTCACCTCACTGCTCACATATACTCCAGGGGTGGGGACCAACTCTCAGAAGTTGATATTTACCTTACTGGATCATTAGTCCATTCCCCTCTCAGTATTCTCCTGGGCCTCACTGATTGCTGATAGCATCTTCCCGCAGCTCATCAAGAACTGGTTCCAACATCCAAGAAGCATCTGAAGTCCCCCTTCTTCCAGGGACTATTTTGTATTTAGTTTAAGAAGGGGAGCAATTTCCAACCTCATGCTTGCTGTACTCCTTGCCAGAGGCTCTTGGGCCACCCCCAGTTGCACATGTCAGCCTGAGTTTGTTCCTTGCGTATGCCTCCATCTCTTGCAGTGCGGCTCTGCTAGCATTCACAAGTCCCCAGAGAACATGCGGAGTGCCTCATTAGCTGAGGTTGCACCATCACCTACAGATGGGAACTTAGAAAGGTTTAATGACCAGGGGGTGTTCTGGTCTGTGCCAAAGAAGAGCCAGGATACGGGTAGGATGGGACCTAATACATTCTTTCACTCATTCATCTAGTCAGTCAAATAATCAGAATACTTGTTGAACACCTGTGTGCTCAGTATTGTGTTGGGTGCTGCAAATAACAAAGAGGACGTCTGGGTCCTCAAGGGGCCCCTGGTCTCTAGGGAAGTGGATCTTTACATTTTATTTTGACAGCTCCTGTGAAACATGAACACAGGATGCTGGGGGGCTGGGTCCCTAATCATTCCTATAAAAATGTGGAGGTGGGCTGGAGGAAGAACTGAGGGTAAAGGAACGAACACTTCGTACCTGCTCTGGACCACTGTGCTTTTACATACAGTATACATTGCCACCAGCATTGGATACTTGGCTATGTTATGTCATCCATTCCAGTTAGACAGGCTGGTAAGAGGCAAACTGAAGGGTTACCCATAGGTACCTCTGCCATGAAGGTTTCTGGACTGTTCCACCAAAGTCTGAGCCCAAGCCTTAGGTGTTCTCTCTTTGGGTCCTAGTCGGAGTTTTGTGGCCTCACTCACCTGGTGAAGCTGGATCTGAGTAAAAACAAGCTGCAGCAGCTGCCAGCGGACTTTGGCCGACTGGTCAACCTCCAGCACCTGGATCTCCTCAACAATAGGCTGGTCACCCTGCCTGTCAGCTTTGCTCAGCTCAAGGTAACAATTCATGAACCAATGATTCACAGCCAGGTGTAGCAAAGGGCTCAGGGACTGACGGGGCGTGGTTGTAAGCAGGGCTGCTGCAGAAATCCCACCTTGTTGCCCAGTCCCAAGTGGCTTTCCCTGCAGCTGGAACACACACAGACTTGCTGATTCCTCATTGTGTTCCACCTTGAGGAACTCTGTCTGTGAACCCATCTTTTTAGAGTCTGAAGTGGCTGGACCTGAAGGATAACCCGCTGGACCCTGCCCTGGCCAAAGTGGCAGGTGATTGCTTGGATGAGAAGCAGTGCAAGCAGTGTGCAAACAAGGTAAGCCCGAAACCCTCCCGGGTATCTCCTTCATGCTCCCCAGGGCTGGCCTCTCCTTAGCTTATTTTTCCTTCCCAGGACACCTGTAACTATGTGTTGATTAAAGAATGACACTCAGTGAGAACTGTCCACTGTGAGCCTGTGGAGTAGAGACCTGTGTTTCTGTATTTGCTTCACAATTCTTAGAACAAAAGTGTTCTACTCTACTGCAGAAGCTTGCAGAATCCACCACTGCACTATGTGGACTGTTGTTTTAGTGAGACAAGAGGGCTAGGGGCTGAAGCATTTCTGAGCCACAGTTAATGTAGCAATTTTGCAGTAAAGCTGGTCATATTTATACATTGATAGCCATAAGCAGACAGGCTTCCTGGGCTGATCTGGCATTTGACATCAATTGTGTCATCTGACATGGGCGTGAGTACTTATGTCAGCATGGAAGGCAAACATTGCCTGTGGCCAGCTACCTGGCATTAAGAACATTACACATCTCTCACTGCCTCCAGCTACAGTCATTTCCCCTCTGTCTTTGGGACAGATGCTGCAGCTTCAGCTGAGTGCCAGATGACTTATCAGCTATATTTAGAGGGCATGGTGAACAAAAAAGACTTGAAATGCTATAGTTAGGTGTGTCTATGATGGGTCTCTGCTCTGAATCTCAAAAGTAGTGACTTTCTTATAGTTAGCTCAGAGCTGCTTCTACCAAGAAGCTGAGGCCCTTTACTGGGAGTGGGACATAGTGAAATCCAGGTGGAAACTTGGTGCTTTAGAAGTGCTGTCTATTCCTAAAGTTAAATAGCTACACCGATTACTCCTTCGTCCTGCACAGTTTACATGTGTCATTAATAATCCCCATGATCCTGGGAAGTAAGTATTACTGCCATTTCTCTAACATGAGGCGCCCTCAGCTTGCACATACCTCATTCATTCATCAAATATGTTGAACCACAGGGGATTGCTGGTAGACCCGTTTTTGCTCAGACATTGCTCCTGATGGCATTGTGCTTCCTGATGTGTTCCCTGGTACCAGAGCGCCAGAGCCTCAGCTGTCTCCACAGCACCTTGTCAGGCACTGTTGGGGTTGCTTCGTTCAGTGATGAGATCACTTGTCTCTAGGAGTTGATGAGGGCTCACAGCTCAGTCATTGTGGTCACGTGCGTTAGTCATCATAACAGATCAGACTGCTGCTGCTGTGTGCTGTCAAGCCACTTCGAACCCCTAGCGACCCTGCAGATATTATGGGAGCAGGAAACCTCCTCTTTCATGCAGAGCTGCTGGTAGATTTGAACTGCTGACCTTGCAGTTAGCAGCCCAGTATGTAACACACTACATATACTACCAGGACAGATAAAATTGGTACAAAGCAAAGCATCTTTCAAAAAAAAATTTTTTTAGTCCAACAAAATCATCAAGTGCCTACTGTGTACTGTGAAATGGGGGAAGTAGATAAAAATCCACCCTTAGTCTAGTTTCTCCCATTTCTGAACTCATGATGGCACAAGGTAAAAAGGGGTATTTCTTAAACCTTCTACCTCTTTAGTTAGCCACACACTTCATAAGCCAACGAAGTGGTTGTGCGTATTTCATCAGAGTTCAGAGGGACTTTGGGTTAGTTAGGCTGTCTCCTGACACTGGGCTTCACTTTCCTCGGATCTGGCTCCCCCTTGCTGAGCAGCTATCTCTATAGTAAGCTTCCCTCCCTTCAGAGAGATGCCAGCAGGTCCAGGTTATACGTAGGTTACTTGGGACAAACCAGGCTCTTGAGGGAGCTGCTTTTGCAGACCTGTTCAGAGGTCCTTATACAATGAGTGTACATGTTTCTAGAGTTTCCAAGAAACACAGAGAAAGGTATTTAAATGCATGTTTCTGTCATATAGTTTGTCTAGTGCGGATGCTTTTGCCATCCTAATTTAGGTTCTTTTTCTAATTCCATAAGGAAGGGTAAAAACATATATAATGCCAGGATTATGTAAAAGTTATCTAATGTTCACAGCAGTGCAGCTTATCTGCATTTTCCAGAGAAGGAAATCAGCTCAGGAAGATTAGCTAGTTTGCCAAGGTCACACACACGGTAGAGGCACAGTTCTGTTTGTTTTCAAGCTTACACTCTGCCTCCTGCTTCCAAGGTAAAGAGCAACAAAGGCCTTTTACTCCCACCCTAGTCATGCCTATAGTGAGACTCTTTGCAGCTGTTTTAGTGAGAGAGCATGACTGAGCCCGTGAGAGTTTGGGAACTCAGGGTGCTGAGTACATTTGTGTAGTCTTTGGGCCCTTTCCTGGATGCTCTCCTTCCTCTCTGTCTGTATCACAGGCCCCAGTGTGAGCTGGGACGACTATGGGGAGTCTCTGACTTAGGACGCATTCCTATTTACTATAAACCACACTTACTTACCACTGTCTGTTTTTGGCTTTTTGGTACATCTTAACATCAGTAATATGTACTACATACATTGTTAACCTCTTGTAATTTGCTATTGTTACTATTCTCATGCCAACCCCCAAAGATAATAAAGATTGCATTTATAAAAACACTGATAATAAAAGATAATAGATGATAATGAAAACTTTAAAAAAAAATTAAAAAATGGTATTCGACTTAGGTGAGAACTGCCTTCTGATGGAGTTGTTGGAACCGAGCCCTGCTGTAAGTCCTTGAGAACCTTTCTCCTCTCTGTAGGTGTTACAGCACATGAAGGCTGTGCAGGCTGACCAGGAGCGAGAGAGGCAGCGGCGGCTGGAAGTTGAACGAGGTAGGTCTTCTAGTCACTTTACCAGGGAGTCCTGGTGTGGTGCTGTAGGATAAGCACTGGACTGCTAGCCTCAAGGTTGGTGGTTCAAACCCACCAGCCGCTCATAGGAAGCCCATACAGGGTCGCGATGAGTCGGAACTGACTCGACGTCACTGAACAACAGCAGTCACCATGCAGACACTTCCCCCAGCCAGCTGGTTCCGATGCTGCAGGAGCTGAAATCCACAGCAGGACTTGAGGAGCAGCGGGGAGCAGTGTGGTGGTAGATGTCCCATCCTTGTCTGATGGGTCACTGCCTCCAATCCCGGCTTTCTAACTTTGAGTTCCAGTCATCAACTGCTCATCTCTGCTTGGCGAGTTCATAAACCACATCCATTGCTGTCAAGTTGGTGCCGACTCCCGGTGACCCTAGAGTACAGAGAATTGCCCACAGGGTTTCCCGGGTTGTAAGCTGTATGGAAGCAGACTGTCACATCTCTCTCTGGGGGAGCAGGTAGTTATTGAAACTGCTGACCTTTTGGTTAGCAGGCAAGCACTTTAAACACTGGGTCACCAGGACTCACTGGTGAGTTCCTTGTTGTTGTTGTGTGCCGTCGAGTTGGTTCCGATCCATAGTGACCCTGTACAGGGTTTCCAAGGCTGTAAATCTTTACAGGAGCAGAAAGCCTCATTTTTCTCCCGCAGAGCAGCTGGTAGTTTCGAACTGCTGATCTTAAGGTTTGCAGCCCGATTCGTAACCACTACACTACCAGAGTTCATTGTTGTTGTTGTTAAGTGCCGTCGAGTCGGTTCCGACCCATAGCGACCCTGTACAGGGCTTCCGAGGGTGTAAATCTTTATGGGAGTAGAAAGCCTCATCTTTCTCCCGCGGAGCGACTGGTAGTTTCGAACCGCTGACCTTAAGGTTCGTAGCCCGATTCATAGCCACTACGCTACCAGAGCTCCTAGGCATCTGAAATTCAACATAGCCAAAACAGATCCCTAAACCCCAGTGTTTCTTCTTAATAGAAAATTACTATCCATATAGACGTTCAGACCTGAAATTGGAAAGGTTTTGGGCCCCTTTTTTCTGTCCTGTCTTGTCAGCAAGAACTCTGACCAACCTTTCCACCTCCGCTGGCACCACTATAACCAAGACCTGTGGACTAGTTATAGCACACAAAGTCCTGTCTTCACAAATGCCACCATCACACATCCCTTCTCCAGAAATGCTATTTGCTTAAAACACTAATTCCATTGCACTTTGGGGTTAAATTCAAACTTGCCAACGTGACAGACAAGGCTGCATATGAGCCAGGCCTGCCCGCCTCTTGGCCTTGTTCCATAAACAAGGGGAGGTGCAACTCACTTTAGCCACATATTTACTTTAGCCCAGTACTGATTTCAGGTTTGAACACCTGAGTGCAGGTAACTTTGTAGTACAAGGGAGTATTGGATTTTAGGGAGCTGTTTTGGCCTATGAACTCTCATCACTGAACGAAGCAACCCCAACAGTAAATTGTAAATTGGGTACTTGTGTAAATGTGTTTGAGCTGTTAAGTAAATGAGAATATGCTACGTAGATTCCCAAGTTGAAATCTAAAAACTAGTCTGACAAACTTAGTGTCATGTTTACAGTGAAACTTGTAGCAAACATTTCCACTCTTTGTACTCCTAAACTGAAGTGTTCGTTTTCTCTACTTCCTTGCCCTCATCTTGCCACACTCATTTCTCAAGCGTGGGAAGCTAAATCCCAGAGACTTAGTCCTCCGTGGCTTCTTTTCTTCTTATCTGAGTCCTACATGGATAAGCTGTTGTGCCTTCTGATTCTTCTAGAAGGGGCAGCGGACTCCTCACCCTGCCTTCTTTTCCCTTTTGGTGTTTTACTCTATCTCCACTGCTGGTGGCTGGGAAGCTGCTAGAAAGGAGTCCAGGCAGTTAACTGTGAAAACAGCTCATTGTATTTTAGGGAAGCCTTACTTCCTGGACAGCAATCCTGCTGGCACAGTAAAGCACTTTGGCTGCTAACCGAAACGTCTGTAGTTCGAACCTACCTGACAAACTGTGGAGAAAGATGTGCTAGTCTGCTTCTGTAAGGATTACAGTTTTGGGGAAGCTTTTGGAGAAGTTCTTCTCTGTCCTATAGAGTCACCATGCGAATTCAACAGTGATGAGTTTGGGGTACTTCCTAGAGAGCAAAAAGAGTTGCTTTCCTTGTAATATTTCTTATGTGACTCATGGCATAAGGGAAAAAGAAGGCTGAGTCCACTCTTTCTGTCATTTGGGAAGGCAGACAAGGTTTTGTGGGAGAGAAGTCATTTTGGGTGTATTTTGGTTTAGAGGTGGAAAAGAAGCGGGAGGCTAAACAGCGAGCCAAGGAGGCTCAAGAGCGGGAGCTGCGGAAGCGGGAGAAGGCCGAAGAGAAGGAGCGTCGGAGAAAGGAGTATGATGCCCTCAAAGCCTCCAAGCGGGAACAGGAGAAGAAACCTAAGAAGGAAACCAACCAGGCCCCAAGTAAGTTTTCCTATACAAGGTTCCAGCAGTCAGGAGACTGATGTTTTCTGTTATAGGGGAGTGCGTGTGCTTGCAAGCCTTTAACAAGATAATTCCTTAGCTCAGGAACAGCCCTGGGAGGGTTTGAAGGATACCAAGCCCTGGCATGTAGGAAACAAGTAGCTGACTGCTTTGTTCCCCCCCACAACCAGTACTTGAGTTCAGGTGTTTTGGTCAGATGTGGTTTCACTCTGCTTCTAGGGGTTAGGTCCTAAAACCACTGAGAAGGCAGAACATACCTGCCCAAATGACCCGGAACGTCCCTCCTGCCCTCCTGCTGGACAGTGTGGACGCTCTGAGTCTGGAAGGGTTGCGGTAAGTTGTTTTTCTGAGTCAGAACAGGTTGCACTGAGTTGGAACTCTGCTTGTACACCAGTATAATCATTTGGCTACATTTAGGAAGCCATGTTGTATGAAAAATGCTTTGTAGTGTATGTCTACTTATGAATATATCCAGTGGGTTTGCTTAGGTCAAGTGCATGTGGTATTGAGGCTCCATGTACAGGGAGGATCCTACACCCTCCGGGTCTACAGGGGCTTCTCAGCAGTCACCTAAGAGGGAAGGTGTTCTGCATGGAGGCCAGAGGCCTGTCCCTGCCCCTGCCCCAGCCCCACTTGCCTAACTTCAGCCCCATTTTGTTTCCTTTTGTACAGTGAGGTTGGTAGGTATGCCTACTACAGGGTAGTGGTAAGGATTACACAATAAAATCTTTATGACAGGACGGGGCAGTTCTTGTCACCGTTGGCACTCAGGCAAGCTTTGAACATTTTTGCCTAAAAATCTCAAAACCAGTTTTTTCTCTCATTTAAAATGAACTCTGTGTGTCCACAGGTTCCATGTTCGCAGATTCAGTCACTTTCGATAAAAAATATTCCCATAAAAATGCAATAAATGGTTAAAGCAGTCCCTGAAAGGCTAGGAGGGAGTGGAAAGCAGTGTTGAGTGTTGGCGTTGTATTGGCATTTGAAGTGTATGGGAGGATATGTGTATACACTGCCCCATCTTATCTTAAGAGACGTGAGCATCTGTGGGTTTCAGTATCTGAGGGGGGTCCTGGAACCGCCCCCTGCAGGTATTGAGTGATAACTGAAATTGATGCTTATTGCAGGGAATTTTGAAAAGTTGTTTTAAGAAGTTTTATACATTTCAGAAAATTGCAACACCTGTATTATCTATCACCTAGCAGTATCACCTTTCTGTAGGCATATTGAAGAATAACATCATTCACAGCGATACCAATACATCTCAAACCCATTTCCCCAAATCGGTGCTTCCTGATAAGCTCCTCCCCTGTGGTCCTCTTCTGGCCCTGGGACTGTGAGCTTCAGGAGACACAAAGGAGTTCAATTTCAGAACTACTCCCCTGAGATCTAAGGGAGCAGGCATGTGTTTCATCCTCTGGAGAGTAAAGTTTCTAAGCGTTCAGAATCTTCAGTTTCCTCTCTTAGGGCCAGAAGAGGGCTACAAGGGGGGTGGGGTGGGGTGGAGACTGGCATAGATGGGTAGAATATGCTCTCCTCTAGCTAACTGACTTTTTTGTGTCTCTGACATCGCCCTTCCAGAATCAAAGTCTGGCTCCCGCCCCCGCAAGCCACCGCCCCGGAAACACAATCGCTCCTGGGCTGTGCTGAAGCTGCTGCTACTGTTGCTCCTGTTCTGTGTGGCTGGCGGGCTGGTGGCCTGCCGGGTCACAGAGCTGCAGCGGCAGCCCATCTGCACCAGCGTGAACACCATCTACGACAATGCGCTCCAGGGTCTGCGCAGCCATGAGATCCTCCAGTGGGTCCTCCAGACCGATTCGAAGCAGTGAGCTTGTCCTCCACACCTGCTGCCTCCCCATCCCCAGCCTTGGAGCTTGGATTCCTATGGAATTGGGTTCTGCTGGACACAACCTCTCGTTAGCGTCCGACCTATCTGCCACCATCAAATGGCTGCCGATTGGTACTGGAGACCTCCTTTCTGTAGGACTTCTTGGTTCCTTAGTCAGGGGTCCCTGTGGAATAAGGAAAACTGGGAGGTGGGGGGAGGAGTTACCTGCATGACTGAAGGAATGGGCCTGGGGGTGGGGAGAGGAGACCAGCCTTTCTGTTGTTACTCATCTGTAAAGGCAAGACTCCTGTCTCCATGGTCAGGTCTCACTACGTTTACACTTTCGTATTCACAGACCTCCTCTACCAGCCCATCCCTGTGTGCTGGTCAAGAGGGGAGCACCATACACGCAGAGCAAATCCAGCCTACACTGGGGAAGGAGGTGTACCTATTTTCTTAAAGGTGTCAGACATTCCTTAGACATTTAGTGACCTCACAAAATCCCAGCCTGTGAAAAGGGCGTCAAGATACTTCCAGTTTGAGGCAGAACTGGTTTCCCACTCCAGTACTCTTTTCTTTCCAGCATTATTGCCTCCTTTATGTCTTCAGAGAACAGAATTCATCAGAATTGTGTCTCAGCTAGTCTGCAATCTCATGGTACAGATCCATGATTCAAACAGAAGGCCCAGCCACTGAGGGCCTCCATAAGATGGGAACAGTCCAGCCTCCTTGCCTCACACTTTTAGAGCATTAACTCCTTCATTGCTGATAAAGAGCCTGAAAAGTAGTCCTTTCTTTTGCAAAGCCACGTCATGTAACATGTCTGTCAGTAGTTGGTGTGACAAATACCTCAAAGGCAGCCTGAAAACTCCGCTTCATGGGGACTGAGAGTTAGAATTGATTTTAGACCTGTCATCACACCTCTTTGAAGAGAGACAAGTGGCATCATGGAGCTGAAAGCTGAGACATTAATGACAGCACACAGAAGGGCGGCACTGACTGGCCTCTCATCTGTAGATTTAAGCATTTTCTCACTCCACATCTACCTTTGTCTCTTTTCCACAATGGTTGGACGCAGGGATTAGAAATAATTGTGACCTGGGGTCCAGTCACTGAAAATTACTAACAGCAAACAACTTGCCTCTCCCAGAGAGAGCAAGACCTTGTCACTGTTGATAGGGCAGGGTCCCACTTCCTAGTCCTAGTGGCCCATTTGAGTAGGTTGATTTTTCTTGACTGTCCTGAAACCAGAACAGCTTTACTCTGCTCTCCCCCAAGGATTGCTCTGCTGTGTAGGTTCCCATCCTACCAGAATCACTACATGTTCCTTTAGTCTTCCTCCAAGCTCCAGAGCCATTGGTATAAATGCTTTATTGAAACTAAACACATAACTATGTATGATCAAGATAATACAGAAGTCAGCATAGTGATCCTACTCCTGCTCCTTCGCTGGTGGAGGCAGCCCGTGGGTGAGAGGAGGGCTGTGGTACACCCAGCCTAGTCAAGCCGACCCACAGACACCAGTTCACAACTTTGAGATTTCATGCTGAGGTTCTTTTGGATTTCTACAATTATTAAATGTGTCTGAGTGGTCTATCGTTGTTCCTTTGTGCTGTATGGGATTGGTGGGGGTGGTTGGTGATAGCATCTGACTTTCTGGTGGCAGTAAATGCAAACACCCGGTCGGTTTGAGTTGATGGACCATCGTGATGACTACACTTAGGGAAGGTGCTGTGGGCCTGACCTGGGCTTGTGCTCTAGGAGGCACTTCCAGGCTGTGGCGGTCTCATAGTTCCAGTGGGCGAGGGGCATCTCTAGCTTTTCATTGTCCTCCCTGAGAGCAACATCAATCCGTACCATCTAGAGAGAGATCTGGCTGCAGGGTTGTCATCTGGAGGTAGACACGCCTGGACAGTTCTGGTCCAACACGACGGGAGGTGGAGGTCACACCTACCCCACGTCGAACTTTTATATCTGCAAGCAAATTCTGGCGCTCTTGCTCTGAAAAACACCGCTGGTAGGCCTGAAAGTCGAGTGGTAAATGACCGCTTAGTGCCACACACCAGTCACAGCCATCCCTCATCCTTGCAAAGAGGGCAGTAAACTGGGGTTGGGGCATGAGAACCTACCCACCCTCCCTGAATCCACACTAACCGCAGATTTCAGCAGCCCTACCACTGCTGCCATTCAAGGCATTCTTGAACCCTGAGTGGCACCATGGGGCACTGGTGGTGGATCCTCTAGCACAGCTTACCAGAGCCAGGAGCTGGGGGGACGGGTAGGCATTCACAATGGCACTGGCCATTTCCAGGCTGACTCGGTTCAGCTGCTGAATCTGTCTCCTCCAGACCAGGGCAAGGCCCCTGCCAGAACTGTCCACCTTCCCTCCTGCAGCCCAGTCACTTTCCAGACAGAAGGAGAAAGCAGTCTGATCTCGGAGCTTCCTGAAAACAGCACAGGTGGGGAGCTGTGAGTCAGTTGCTTCTCTCCTGCACCCATTCCCTCATCTGAGAACTCAGAAACCCTGATCTCAGAAGAGGTGGTCATAATGTCTGACCCTTGACAATTGGATCCGTTTGTTCTAAAGTGCAGTGCTAAGTTGCTAATTTCCTTAAAAACCACATCTAGTATGTTTAATATGTGTCGTGGAGTCGATTCCAACCCAGAGTTGGACCCTGGACAGGGTTTTCGAAGCAGTGAATCTTTACAGGAGCAGAAAGCCTTATCTTTCTCCTGCGGAACAGCTGGTAGTTTTGAACTGCTGACCTTGAGGCTGGAAGCCCGATTCGTAACCACTACACTACCAGAGCTCCTTGTATGTTTAATTAGGAAGAAGGTATCAGAAAGCCCAGGTTCTCTTGTATTAAAATAGGGTTGTCCCACCCAGAGAGATGGTGTGGCAGAGGGCTAAGCACAAGGGACCGGGTATCAGGTAGTCTGGAGTCTGGTTCTCATTGTAACTTGCTGGACACTTAGTTAATCTGTTCAGGCCTCAATTCCTTCAATGAGGGCCTTACACTAGATCATTTTTGAGATTCCTTATTAATTTTCTTTCTAATTCATTGATAATTTTCAACTATGATTGTGAACATTCTTTGAATTGAGCAGGCTCAAAATTTATTTTACTAGGGTTTATTATATTTTTGATCTAGTGTATAAAGAATCCTGGCATCTTAGCTAATGGTAGTAAACCAGGACCAACCTGCAGAACACAAACTTCAAACTCCCAGCAAGTGGAAAGTATTTTTAAAGGGGCTAGACTGTGGCCTTAAAGGTTCTTCCCAAGAATTTTGAGCATGAGGTCAGCTCCTGTATCAAGCCTGAGAGACAATGGGCTAACCACAGAGTTTGGGAAAAGGGACCTTTTCTCTGGCTTCAAGAACCACCGTAAATGACAAGGCCCTGCACCAGAGGCTGGACTTGGTCCCAGCACTTACTTGAAGGGTGCCTCAGCCACTGCCTTTGTGAATGTGCATGCATAGTCAGCCATCTCTTTCCAACTCTGCAGAATCTGAACCTGGGCTTCTGTGTGGAGCTGCAGATCCACCAGTGCCTGGAAGTCCAAAAATGGGCAGAGAGAGATGCTTCACATTCTCTCGCTGTCCACTGAAACCACATCCCAGCCTGTTGGAACCCCGACTGGCCCCTTCTCTCAGACTCACTGCCGAGGCAGTAAGGGGTGTTCAGTGGGCATTTCATTCTCTTCAGTAGCAAATCTGCTCAGATGACTAGTGGGGTACTCAGCTGGGCTTGGGCAACAGGAAGTTCTTACCTCTTCCAAGTCTACCCTGGTAACCAGAGGCCTGGACCCTGAGTTGCCCTCTGGTGGTCTCTGCTTCTCCTTGGCCTGGTCTCTACTTGTCACTCCCTGTTTCCTTCTCCTTGGAGGATTCTGGGCACTGTAGCAGGGGAGGAAATCAAAGAGGGACAGCAGTCCCACACTTAACACAGGTAGAGAGGAGTGAGGAGACTGCTAGACCAGAGCATCCTACAAGGCCTGTAAGGATGCTATCTTAGAGTGACCCAGACTTGAAACCATCCAGCTCTGTTGGCCCATGAGCTGCCAACACTAAAGTCTCAAGAACAAACCCAAACCTGAAACATTTTTCCTGATCCACAATCACCAAGGACAGAGCTTTCCCTGTTGTCTTTGCGCTGACGTCCACTACAAAACTCCGAAGTGCTTCCTTCCCTTTGTTGGAGTCACCCAAGCTTTCCTGCATGAAGGGACAGACATTGCATTGATACTTCCTTCCTTGTAGTCAGCCCTCTACTCCAGGCCTCAGCCCTGCCCGTGGGCCAACCTACCTGCTTTAAGTTGGTGATTCTGGACACAACTGCTTTTGCCAGGAGCAGCACCAGGACTACTGGCTCTTCTGCCCAGTCCTCTCCTCCATCCTGCCAAAGGGGGTGGACACAGCAGAGGGGCTGGGTCAGCAGACACTGAGGACCAGCAGGAGTTGGGTGTATGCGCTCACCTTGTCAGCCTAGCCCCGACTGTTTTTTTTTTTTCCAGAATGAAGTCACAGTGGCAAGAAGCAGCCTCTGTCCTGCCCCTCCCCAGACCCCAATTTTTCAGCCTTGGTGGGCTGCATCTAGTGGCAGTAAGTAAGGGACAATAGCATGTTGAAATGGGCTGAAAAGTTAACTGCCATTTTTTCTACACATTTTGAAGAGGAGATGGAGTGAAAGGAAATGCAAAGGGTTTGGTACAAATAAGTAACTCGGGCTGTGCAGGTGGAAGCCAACTGTGAGCGGCCCTTACAAACATAGAGGTTTTGTGTGACAAAGGATCACAGGGAAACTTCTGTCTGTGAGGGTATCTTCTCGTCACCACCGGTAAGGTATAAGCAACCCTAGACCCAGGGGCACTAGGGTAATTGGGGAGTGGAACTTTCTGAAACTTTTCTGATTGGATTTCTGCAAGCGAAACCCAAGAACCCTGATAGAGCAAAGTGTCAGGGAACAGAAGCCCTAGGTTCAGTCATTAGTAGGTGGTCAGCCTGAACGAGGCTCTGCTACCTCTCTGCACCTGTGTCTTACCTACTGAGAATGCCCTCCACATCTTACAGGACCACGGTGACTGAAACACAAGAGAAAATGTGGAATTGTCTTGAAAGGACATGGTGCCATGTGAACACAAAGGTGTGCTTACCTTTAAATTAAAGTGTAATGAGAAAAGTATGGAGTCCCAGAGAGGAAGCAACCTCCGTGTCTCATGTATAGACTTGAAAACAAGGGGTGGACTACGCTGGGTCCACATATGAACAGGTGTGAAAAGCACAGGAGTTGTGGTGACCTGGTAAGGTTGGCTACTGTGTGTCCACTATGTGCTCAGTGCTGGGTTATTTCGCTTGGTTCCCATAACAGGGGGACTGAGCAGACAGTAGTAACAATGTCCTCGTTCATGACAAGGCAACTGAGGCTCAGAGATGAGTAACTTGCTTAGGGTCATAGCAATAAAGCTATTAAGCTGGGATTGATATGCAAATCATCCTGCTGCCAAAGACACTTAACAAGTAGGGATCCTGTGCAAGTGACCTTTCCTGGCCACATGTCCACTCTCCACCTTCCACACTCGCTCTCTGCCTAAGGAGACTGATCCCTCTGGAGGTGTGGTCTGTGAGGAGTTCCAGAGAGGGAGAGTGGAGAGTGACTTCCAGGCTCTTTAGTTCCCTGACCCCCTCCCAGTGGGATTGTCTAGGGTTTGCTATACCTCTCTACTGGAAGTCAAAGTGTCTCTAAGGGTTAATGACTCCCCTCATCCCTTCAAGCTTAGGATGGCAATAGTTACGCTGAGATAATCAACCAGCGATGGCATTTCCCCCAAGAGATATCTGGCAGTATCTGGACACATTTTTGGTTGTCACAACTAGGGAGGGCTGCTGCCCGCCCTCCTGCCCTACGAGTGGTCTAAAGAGTCAGCAGCCACAGAGGCTGCCAAGCCCTGCACCATGGCACTGTACCACCCCTCGGGGTTTCCTTGGAGAACCATCCCTTTATTAAACCCTCCTCAAATTAACAAGAGTTGAGTGTGTCATTTATTTCCCTACTGGTACTTGACTGATAGGGGTCTTGGTGTGGCGCTGTGGGTTAACACGCTGGACTGCAAAGCCGGTTTGAACCACAAGGTTGGTGGTTCAAACTCACCAGTTGCTCCTCAGAGACCCTACACAGGGTCACTATGGGTCAGAGCCAATTCAATGGCACTTAACTACAACAAACCTCACTGATAGAAAGCCATTTACCCTCTAAATGCAGGGAATGAGATTTCAGCCAGAAAACCCCTACCTCAGACAGCCCAGCCCTTCTCCAAGTGATGCTGCAAGGCACAGCCTGCGCCTCAATCACACAGCGGCACTCCATGGACTGCAGCGCCCCAAGGAGCTGGCCCCCACCTTCCATCTGTAAGAGCTCTGCAACAGATGGGGGAAAGGCCGTCAGTGGGCGGCTCAGAAAGCAGAAACACAGCACAGGGTGAAGGATGTGAGAAGGACCTGGATCCAGCACTGCAGCCATGTGCTTTAAGCACTCCTCTGGCCTCTGGGTGGTCCCCCTGTTTTCCTTCAATGGCTTCCTCGTCCTCTCCTGTTGCCTCAGGGTGCTTTCCTTCTGGTTCACTTGTCCCTGCTGCCGACATCCCTGCCAGTCTCTTCCCTGAACCTTATAACTGTGCTTGGCTCTCTTCTGAGGTAGGGGGACCTCAGAATTTGTTTTTGTTACTGACAAGCTATTGCCCTGGACAGAGCAGGTAGGTTGGTATGCTGAAAGCTGAGGGCATGGATCATCTAAGGCAGGGCCCTTGTTATTTGAAGCAGCCCTCTCTGAGGTATCATGGAGGGGAATAGCAGGGACCTTTGGAAAGGTTTTTTTTTTCCAGTCACATAATGTGCCTTCCTTATTTTGATGACCCAATATGCGTGAAATTGGGGAATTAGTGCCCTCAGGGCTCAACTGTTTGCAGGTCAAAAACCGACACTTAAGTCTCTCAGCCAGTGGAACGAATTCCTCTTCATTCTCTTCATTGTCACTTTCACTGCTTAGCATCCTGACAGGCTTTGTGTATGTGACAGTTTCTGAATCTGAGACGTTAATTACTGTGACCTTCTCCCCCTGAAGCTGCCTTCTCTGTGTTGAAGATGGCTCCTTCTTTAGAAAGGCAAATGTTGGCAACTCCTCGGTATCACTCTCATTGGAATCCAGGAAGAGAGATGACTTTGTTAGAGCCATCAATGTGTGCTATCAATTTAATTACCTAAAGGAAGACAGAGAGAGAAATAAGACAGTGTGACATTCAATTCACTCCATTACACTGTTTTATGGCCATGCTTTATGGAAATCAATTTGAGATAATATAGTAACAATTTCTCTGCCCCAACATGTTCAACCTGGAACTCAGAACAACTTGACCTTTGGCCTAACAGGCTTGTTGTGTGCCATCAACTTGATTCCACCTCACAGCAGCTGTGTGTGTCAGAGCAAACAGCCCATCACATTTTCTAGGCTGTAATCTCTGTGGGAAAAAACTCAAACTTGGGTGGCATAGTGGATTACCAACTGAGCTACTAGCCAAAAGGTTAGCTGTTTCAATCGACCAGCCGCTCCGTTGGAGAAAGATGAGGCTCTCTGCTCCCATAAAGACTTACAGCCTAGGAAACCCTATACCGGGTCACTATGCGTTGTTACTGACTCCACAGCACACAGCCACCAATCTCTATGAGAGCAGACTGCAGGTTTTTCTCTAGCAGAGTGGCTGGTGGGTTTGCAGCTAAATGCCTGGGCTCCTTAGTCTAACAAGAAACCCTCCTCAAATCCCTTCTTGGACAAGGTGAGATAGAAAAGAAGTAGCAGTTACAATACAAACTTTAATGGAGGTAGTAACAAGACTCAATGCCACTCTCCTGCTTATCTCTGCATTTGAGAGGGAGAGGCCAAGAGTCATTCATTTTCTTTTTAATTGAGAGAAAATTCACATACCATAAAATCATTTTAAAGGGAAAGTTCAATGATTCTTAGTTTAATCACAAGGCTGGAAACCCATCATCATGATCTAATTCCAGAGCATTTTTACCACCCTAGAAAGACACCTTTACCAGTTACTCCCCATTCCCTTCTTCCTCCTGCCCCCGGGGAATCATTAATCTACTTTCTGTCTCTTTCACTTGCCTGTCCTGGGCATTTTATAAGATAGTTAAGTACTAGGCTGCTAACCACAAAGTCAGTGGTTTAAACCCACTAGCTGCTCTTCAGGAGCTATCTGCTCCCGTAAAGATTTACAGTCTCAAAAACTCTAAGGAACACTATTATTCTGTCGTATATGGTCACTGTAAGGAGCTCTGGTAGCATAGTGGTTACGAGTCAGGCTGCTAACCTCAAGGTTGGCAATTCAAAACTACCAGGAGAGAAAGATAAGGCTTTCTGCTTCTGTAAAGATTTACAGCATCAGAAACCCTATGCAGGGTGACTATGAATTGGAATTGACTCGATGGCATTTAACAACTACTACTACTTATGGCAGCGTAGTGGTAACGAATCGGGCTGCGAACCTTAAGGTCAGAGGTTTGAAACTACCAGCCGCTTTGCGGGAGAAAGATGAGGTTTTTCTACACCCTCGGAAACCCTGTACAGGGTCGCTATGGGTCGGAACTGACTCGACGGCACTTAACAACAACAACTACTTATGGTAACTATAAGTTGGAATTGACTCCATGGCAGCAAGTTTGTTTGGGTCTTTCACGTAAGTGGAATCATATGACTGGCTTCTTTCACTTAGTGTGTTTTCAAGGTTCATTAATGATGCAGCCTGTATCACTACTTCATTACTTATGGCCAGACCACATTTTCTTTATCCGTTTATCCATCACTTGATAGGCATTTGGCTTGTTTCCACTTTGGGATTCTCACGAGTAATGCTGCTATGAGCATTTGTGTACATGTTTTTGTGTGGGCAGGTTTTCTTGGGTCATATGCAAAAAACTCAAGTGCTGTGGCACAGTGGTTAAGCACATGGATGCTCACCCAAAGTCTGTAGTTAATCCCAAAGTCTGTAGGTGCAACAGAAAAGACCTGGAAATGCTGTACAACAGTTCTACCCTGTCCTACAGTTGGAATTAAGCTGTCAGCACACAACAACATGCACACATCATTTTAAACATTTATTAACCAAGGTGTGACCCTGGGTGAGTCATGTAACTTTGTGGGCCTGTTTCTTCTTCAGTAATTAATAACATTTACTTTAGCAAGTGGGGTCTTAAAAGCTTGCAAGCTGCCATCTGAGATATGACTATTGGGCTCTTCCCACCTGGAGCAAAGAAGAGTGAAGAAAATAAAAAATTGAGGGAAACCGTTCGTCCATTGGACTAATGGACCACATGAACCCAGGCCTCCACAAGTCTGCAAAAGAACTGCGCTGGATCACAACAGAAAGTCCTGGATGGGTGGGTGGATGGGGGAGGGGATGCAGAAAATTTTAAATCATAAAAAAGATCACACTTTATTGGTCTGATAGAGACAAATGGAATCCTTAGACACCCCTCAAACCTGAAACGGAACCCACTCCCAGATATTACCTTTCAGCCAAACAACAGGCCTAGAAAATGACTAATAACAACTACCACCAGGAGGATGCTCCTCAGATCAATCAACCATGGAGTCCAAAAGGGCAGATTTACAAAAAAACGTTGAGAAAACAGGAAACATGGGCTAACTGAGGGGATAGCAACCATGTCAAGCAACAGAACGTGTATAAATTGAATGGGAAAATAATATGCTCTGAAAACCTTCACTCAAACCACAATGAATGTTTGCAAACAAACAAAAACCCCTACTTAATTGGATTGTGAGAATTAAATGAAACAACGCATCTATTGTCATTGTTAAGTGCCGTGGAGTAGGTTCCAACTCACAGTGACCCCTTAGAGGGTTTCCCAGGCTGCGAATCTTGACAGAAGCAGAAAGTCTCATCTTTCGCCCACGGAGCTGCTGGTGGGTTCTAACCACAGACGTTGTGGTTCGCAGTCCAGTGCTTATCCTACAGAGCCCCCGTGCTCCCAGCACATCTATGTTACTGTTAAGTGCCGTCGAGATCGGTTCCGACTCATAGCGACCCTGCATAGGGTTTCCGAGTGGCTGGTGGCTTTGAATCGCAAACCTCGAGGTTAGCAGTCCAGTGTTTATCCGACAGTGCCACCCAAGAACACACAGCTGTTAGTATATGGCACTCAGCTCCATGAAGAAAGCTAATTGACGCGGAACGGAATATCATCCGTCCCCTCGGCTGGGCCTCAGTTCACCCCTGCACAACGAGAGAATGGGACAACCGAGCCCTATCCGTGCAAGCTCCGCGCCTTACGCCGGCACCAGGGCACGAGCCGTCGGCGTGTTATCGTCCACAGGGCCCAGCAGAGCCTCCGGCCGCCCTGGTCACAAACCCTGCGGAGTGGAGCTCAGTAGGAATACCTTGTCCCGACCCGGCGCGCAGTGATAGTGAACGCTCACCTGCAACTTCTCGCGCCACCCTTTCAAGTACTACGAAGAACCCGGAAGTACTACCCCTAGCAGAGAAAACAGACGCTCGAGAGACCGGAAGTTCGTGTAAAGCAAACATGGCGTCGGCAGCCCTGGCGCTGAGGACTCGGACAGCTGGTAATAGACGCTGTGGGGGTGGAGTGCATCCCGAGCCAGGAGGCTAGGGAGATGGCAACCATTCCCCAGTGGAAGGGCCTGGGTGCAGGGGGAAGTGTGCGGGAGTTGAGGGGCGGCTGTTGCAGACCACGTGATATTCCTGGGGCTTTGGGTAGAGGCAGCGAGGAACACGTGACCCTATCACTTTTGTGCCTGTACGATTTCCCTGGCGCTACTTCCTGGAAGTCTCTGGCTCGGTGTGAATCCTTTCATCAATAAAATAGGCTAACAGTACGTTGTAGCACAAAAAGTAAACGTGTTCAACAGATTGAGGGTGTCTTTATGCCAGACCGTTATACGTCGTTATAAGTGTTGGAAATCCCAACGAAGAACAGGAGTACAAGGCCCGTATCCCTTTCTAGTGGATGAGCCAGTAAATAAGCAAATAAATTATAAATAGTTTTAAATTATGACAGGTGTCCTGGTGTGACACTGGGTTAATGAGCTGGACTGCAAAGTCGGCTTGAACTGCTAGGTTGGCGGTTCAAGCTCACCAGCTGCTTCCCAGAGTCACGATGGGTCGTAACCGACCCGATGGCATTTAACAACAACAGTAAAATTGTGAAAAGTGAAGGAAACAGCAAAAATGAGTGTTATGTATCTTTAGAGATTTGATGGTTAGAGAACACTGAGGTAACATTCGAGTTAAAACTTAAAGGATGACAGGAGTCCTGGGCCTTTGTAGAGTGTCACAAAGTGACTTAATCCAGCTTTGCATTTTGTGAATCAAATATAGCAAATGTATTGATTTAAAGGGGTTTGTTGTTATTAACTGCTATTGAGTCAGTTCTGACCCTGTATAAGGTTTCCAAGGAGTGACTGGTGGGTTTGAACCTCTGACCTTGCAGTTCAAACCGAGCTTGTGCATTATCCTATAGTACCACACCAGAACTTCTTAAAGGGGGTAGGAGTGGAAATGGGGAAAGCAGATGGAAAATTCACAGTAGCCTCCGTGAGAGGTGGAAGAGGCAGCAGTGAATTTGGAGGGAAAGGAAGGATGTGAGTCTATTTTAGAGCGAGAGTTCACTGAGCTTCCTGGTCAACCTGAGCTGTGAGGTGAGCCGAAGTCGGAGCCTCGCTCTGGGTGCCCTTGTTACTGAGCACTGTGGCCTGGCCTTGAGGGCATGTTGGTGTGTGGGGGGTTGAAGCTGGTGGCTCTGTGTTCTTGCTGGCTTCGCTATTTTTATAGTGTTTGTTTCCTCCCTGCAGGACTGAATGTATCAGGACTTTTAGGGCACATGGTGTTTATTTTTTTTCCCTACCACCTTCCACCCTCTTCTCTCCTCCCTGCTCCCCTGACCCCAGGACAACACAGGACTGAGTTATCCTCTTGGAGAAAGCCAAGGACTTTTAGACACTCCCTAAAAATCAACACAGTCCTGTGGCAGGCATTTCTGTTCCCCGCGCACATCCTCATTACCTTCCCTGCCCCCTCTCAGCAAATGGCCCATCAAGGCCAAGAAAGAGAGTCTGGTTTGGAGTCTTCTGTGAACAGTGTTTCTGTTACCTTTCTACAGTTACAGCCCTGTGGGCCCTCCCTCAGGCTACAGCTCTTGCCGTCAGATATGCTTCCAAGAAGACAGGTGGCAGCTCCAAAAACCTTGGTGGAAAGTCACCTGGCAAACATTATGGCATCAAGAAGATGGAAGGTGGGCATACGTCTTGGCTTCATTTCCCAGCTGCACCTACCTTGCTGTCTGGGTGTTTCTTAGAAGAACAGGGAACCCATTCAGTGGCCTGGCTCTGTGCTCAGTGTAGCTCACCAGGGCATTTGGCTCTGGATTAAAGGGCCAGCTAAGACCTGAGGGGAGTCCTAGTGTGGCGCCATAGGATAAGCACTCGACTGCAATGTTGGTGGTTCACATCTACCAGCTGTGCCTCGGAAACCCTACGTAGGGTCGCTGTGAGTTGGAACCAACTTGATGACACCTAACAACAAAACACCAACAAGACCTGAGGAGGGGGGTGGGGGGCAGGAAGCTCTGAGCCTTGGCTGTGTGACTGGAGTGCATAGGGGAAGGGCGGGCGGGGGGAGGGCTGCTTGTGTTGGGCTGTGTGGGAGTTGTTTCTGGCAGTGGTGGAACCAGGACGGCCAGAACTCTGGGGTTTTCTTAGCAGGGTGTTGTACCGCCCCAGTACTTTGGCCAGGGCTGAGGCGGTACACTTGTGAACTTCTCTTCTAGGTCATTATGTTCATGCTGGCAACATCCTGGGGACTCAACGCAAGTTCCGCTGGCACCCAGGAGCCCATGTGAGTTGCTTGATGGCCCCATTTTCCTGCCCTGTGACCACTTTTCTCTGCCCTCACGTGTAATAATGATAGTAGTAGTAGTTGTTGTTGTTGTTGTTAAGTGCCATCGAGTCGGTTCCGACCCATAGCGACCCTGTACAGGGTTTCCGAGGGTGTAAATCTTTACGGGAGTAGAAAGCCTCATCTTTCTCCCACGGAGCAGCTGGTAGTTTCGAACCGCTGACCTTAAGGTTCGCAGCCCGATTCGTAACCACTACGCCACCAGAGCTCCTTATAGTGTTACTTAAAATGGGCTCTTACCAAATGCCAAGCATCCTGCTGAGTCCTGTGCCAACATGACCTCATTCTTTCTTAACCCCATCCTCTGCGGTAGGTAGGCACCCTTTCCCTTTTACAAGTAAGATGTCAGACAGCTGGGATTTGCACCAGGGTTTTTGTCTGGTTAGTAGAGAGCAGGCTTAGCATACAATCAGTCTGGTTCTCTTGGTTCTCTTTCATAATCCCTAGTTCTTAAAAGGGAGTCCTGGTGTGGTGCTGTAGTAGAAGCACTGGACTACGAACCACAAGATTGGAGGTTCAAAACTACCAGCTGCTCCTTGTAAACCCTACACAGTGTCCCTATGAGTCAGAACTGACTCGACGGCACTTAACAACAACAGTTCTTGGAGGAGGAGATGCCTAGTGATTTAGGATTATTTTTCTTAATCTTGAGAAACTAATTTTAATATGTTTTTTGTTATTTCTAAGAATTATTGTTTTGCATAAACAGATTATTTAAAGATAGCCTGATTATAATAAAATGTAATTCTGGTACACACACCAGAAATTAGGCCCATTCCAGGCTGGGATTCCAGTAAAAGAAGGAAAGTTCTTTGGTAAGACAGAACTCTATTCTCCACAGTATTTGAAATATTAGCTTAGTTTCTTTTGTAATCAATTTGCCTCCTACTCACTTTTCTGGGGACAATTTTAATAGGCACAGAAAGGTTGGTTTTAACCTGTAATGATTTCAGAAATGCCAAATTGTATGTGGATTGATGGTAAATACAGTAGTTTTATTTTTTAGGATTTGAGCTATTGGATGTTAGCTTCCTGGACATGCTAAAACAACATCAGTAAGCTCTTTGTGTTAATTGGCTCACTTAATCCTGAAACAGTTCATATTATCTGCATTTTGCAAATGTAAAATCTGAGATAGAGTATAATAAAGTGACTTGCCCAGTATTACATAGTTATAAGTAGTAGGGCTGGGATTTGAACCAAGCATCCTAGCTTCAGAGCAAGAGAGTAGCGCTGGACTGCCTGGATAAAATAGTACATCTAAGTTCCTAGAAATATGAAGGTCAAATACAGAGTTTTATACAAGTACATATACAGCACACAGGTTACTTACCCACTGCACCTCATTGTTCTCATCTCTAAAGTAGGGTGGGAAATAGTACCTACCTCACGAGGTGAGAATTAAATGAGTTAATATATTTAAAAGTGCTCGGAATGGTGCTTACGTGTAATTTAAATAATTGGCTAGTATCATTCTTTATTAGCATACGCATTACTCATATAACTTTGTCCTGTACTTTCTATAGAGCCTAAACTTTATAGATCACTATGTAGAGCAAGATGTATAACAAACTAGTGTTTACTCCAACTCCATTAGCAAGTGAAACAAGGGCATCTTCTTGGACCTGGATTGGGATCTGTCCCCATGTAGCTTGTTCCCCAATGCACAGAATCTGCCCTTTAGCCTGCTGGGACTAAGCAGTCACCAGGATTGTTTTCTCTTTCTGTCATGGAATCAGTAAAGAAATAAAAGGTAAGAAAATGCCACTCAGTAGTTAAAGAACCCAAGATGAAGCTTTTAGAGCACCCCACCCCCCACCCCCACCACTACCTTTAGCTCCAGAGCTTGGATCCTTGTTAGAAATCTGCCCAGAAGCCTTCGAATGAACCACCTGGCTTTCCATCCAACTGATCTGGTCTTTGTGTTGCAGGTGGGGCTGGGGAAGAGGAAATGTCTGTATGCCTTGGAAGAGGGGGTAGTCCACTATACTAAGGAGGTCTACGTGCCCAGTCCCAGCGATGCAGAAGCTGTAGATCTGGTCACCAGGCTGCCCAAGGGCGCTGTCCTCTACAAGACTTTTGTCCATGTGGTTCCCACCAAGCCTGAGGGCACCTTCAAACTGGTAGCTATGCTTTGAGCTGCTGCTTGAGGCCAGTGGACACAGACTGGATCCCAGTTACCAGGACAAGGTGGTACCAGAAGATGTCAAGGTTTGGATATGAGGATGATGTCTCCCAAGGAAGAAGCCTGCTTGATGGTGACTCTGACGAAGACTGGGAGACCTGTGGGAGACCTGTGCTGGGACCAGAAATAAAGTTAGAGTCATGAGTATGTGCTGTCTGGGGACACCTGAATGGAACTGCTTACTAATTTGTTGCTCCTTGTCCATGTTCTCTGCTGAATACCGAGGCAGGACCTCACAGCAGCAGTGCAGATCTGTCAGAGTAGGACATGAGCTGGGCTTTCTGTGGGGGAGGGGGGTTTGTGGGGAAGGCAGAGTGCTGCTGTTGGAGACTACCCCGTCCTACTCTCCTTCTTGGATCACACACAAGTTCAGAACCTGAGTCCTGGGAGTCTGGGGTACAAGGCGGCCAGTAAAAGTAGGGGCAGTCAGGTTTTTCTCCTGGAGCCATCCATAATCAAAGAAGCTGGGACCACAGCCCCATAGAGGACCACATGGCAGACCCCCCTGCCACTAGGGGTTTGGGACAAAAAAGGAACTTATAGAATGCAGGAGACCCTCCTGAAAGACTTATCAGGCTCCATCTACCCTCTAAAAGGAGCTCTGGTAGCGTAGTGGTTACGAATCGGGCTGCTAATCTCATGGTCGGCAGTTCAAAACTACTAGCTGTTCCGCGGGAGAAAGATTTCTGCTCCCGTAAAGATTTACAGCCTCAGAAACCCTGTACAGAATCACTATGAGTTGGAACCAACTCCACGGCACTTAACAACAACAACCCTCCATAGGCACAGTGAGTGGACTGCTCTCCATTCCCTCAGACAGATACCATGCCCACATTCTCTGTGGTTATTGGTGTACCATGAACCATAAGCAACTGCAAAGAATTTGACTTCATGCTTCAAGGTGAGGCTCAAGCTTTAGGGTCAATGAGTAGAGACCAAACCCTGTGTTCTCTCCCATGCCCCCGCCCTTTAATGCTCTATCCAGTCCAAAAAACGCTCAGATCCTTAGCATTTCTGAAAAACACTTGGCTGTAAAGTGGCCTCAGTCATGGCCACAACAGGCTTAGTCTCATCTGGTTGCCAGCTTTGATGACCTTTGTGGGGACTGTCAGGAAGCTGCCACCTCCTGTCTGCAGCTCGGAGGATTCCATATGGTGCCTCGTCCCTTGGGAGAGAACTAATAGTACTTGCAGTGACCATCTACCCCTCCCACAGATTCTGGGCTCCTCCCCTGAAAGGGAGGGGGAGGGAGGGCCTCAAGTTGCTTGGCAAATAGGGGAAAGACCACATAATGCCATAATGTCTTCACTGAGCAGCTCCCCAACATTGGCCAGTTTTCCAGTGGCCAGGGAGGTCGTTGGCCAGGATGTTAACCCTTTCCACACTGCTGCCATGGCCCCTAGGGAACCCAGGCTAGAAGACGAGTCCAGAGAATGGCAAGTCCAAAGGCTCCTTCCACATTGAACACTTGCTTCTCCCCGACACAACTATCTTTCTGGCCAAATTGGGGCAGGGGGCAGGTGCGGAGGGCAGGGGTGCTTACGTATTGGCGGGGGCTCTGAAGTGGCAAGAGCAGAGGAGCTGGCAGCGTGGGGATCCCCACTGGTACCGCAGCAGCAACAGAACAGCGATGATGATGATGATGATGATGATGAACACCAGAATGGAACTGCCCTCCCTCCAGACACGCAGCTGCAGCCTGGCCTGCACCTGCTCCTGCTCACACAGGCCCCTTCTCCCCAATCTCTTCCAGAAGCTGGTGGAGGAATGACCTGGCTGGCTTTGGTCTTGGAAGGACAGGCAGCAAGGGCTGAGCTCTGGCCTCCCTTTGGGGGTGCATTAGCTTCCTGTAGCAGATACTCATGAGGGAGAGCAGAGACCCTTTATCCCATCTCTCCCATCAGGAGAAACAACTTTTGGCTGGGGCACACCCTTCAAAGTAATGGTTTTGAGGAGGCAGAAGAGATCCCAAGGGCCTAGTGCCCATCATGAACTCCAGCCATCGTGCACTATGGCATCCTAGAACTTAAGAACCCACAGGGAAGTACCCCCTGGGGTCCCAGGCTAGCTGCAGAGCAGTCTTAACTCCGCTTGGGGAGGAATGCTGCTCTAGATACCCAATAAGTGAGAGGCTGCACTTCTGACCTGTGGTAAGGGCCAAGGGGGTCTCTGCCCTGACCTTGGGACTTGGCAGTAGGTACTCACCAGTGGTCACAACTGTGGCTAGGAGACTTGTCCATGGTGATGGCTGCACGTGAGCAGCAGTGGCAGGGTGGGGTGGGGTGGTACAAGAAAGGGCATTGACTTTGAGGAGCAACCAGTAGGCTCATAGGGCTGACCCTCCCCAAGGGCCACACCCCAATGCAGGAACTGTGGCCAAGGGGCAACTTCATCCAGAGCCGGGCTGACTGGGCAGCCTGCAGCCTCCTACTCCTGCTGTCTTGATCAATCCCCAACCGTGACCTCAAGTTCTATAGGTGGAGCTTCTCTCTACATGGCTGCCAGCCACCCAAGGGTCCTCCTACAACTTATAGGAAAGGGGTTGGCAGGGCCAGGTTTGGCTTCTGCTGAGCCTCATGCACAACTTGCCCAAGGCTCTTCCTTGTCCCAGATCCCCTCATGCCTGACTGCCCACCTCCACTTCCCATTGGCCAGGTAACGGCTCCGGGTTAGCTGTCCTCTAATCTTGGCTCCCACCTCAAAAGAAATTGTGTTGTCCACGGTTGCCCTGGAAACGAGGCACAAGGGCCACGAAATACAAAAGACTCTCCTCCAAAAGAATTATTGTGCTCTGCTAGGGGCCCCGCCGAATCCTGGTGTGGTGCTGAGTTAATGTGCTGACCCTGCAAAGTCTATTTGAACCTCAAGGTTGGTTCAAGCTCACCAGCTGCTCCTCGGAAACCCTATACAGGGTTGCTGTGGATCAGAACCATCTCAGCAGAACTTAACAAGGGGCCCAGCCTGCCTATGCAGCCCACACTCTCCACTCCCACCTGATCCTGCCAGAATCCTGATCTTGACCCCAGGGTCCCAGCCAGGGGAGGGCTTCAAAACCTCTGAAAGTCCAAGCCTCCAGGCTGCGCCAGCCCTACAAGAATGTGGATAGGGAACACTGCAGGAACGCAGGCTGAGAATCAGGTCTCTAAGACCTGAACTGGGAACATGGGTGAAGGAGCCCCACCCCCAAGTCTGCTCTCTGAACTTGTCATGAATCCAACTGAGTGGAGCCAGATTTGTGACAGGAGCAGTGGGGGTCAGTCATTCCCAGCCTGCCTGCAAATTAGAATCACAAGGGGGGGGGAAGCTTTGAAAATACACCAAGACCAAGACCAGGCTGTCCCTCAGACCAATTAAATCAAGAACCCTCAGTGAGGATCAGGAGCCATTGGCTAATATGAAGGCAAGATGTTCACAGTAGGCAACATTAATGAATAACTAGGACTTAGTGTAATGTGCTTGAGTCCTGGTGTGGCGCTGTGTGGTTTAGTGCGCTGGACTGCAAAGTCAGTTTGAATTGCAAGGTCGGCAGTTCAAGCTCACTAGCAGCTCCTGGGAAACTCAACAGAGTTGCTATGGGCTGGAACCAACTCAACAGCTCTCAAGAAGTGTAATGTGATGGGAGTCATAGGGGGTAAATGTAGTGTGCCCCACCTAAGCTCCAAGAACACTTTAAAGATGTGCAAGCCTAGGCTGCAGAGCTACAGGCTGGTCCAGCCTAGGTCAGAGTCTGAGTGTTCAACTGTTTATGGCCTGTGTCTAACACCCTGGACCTACTTAACTCATTTTATTTACTGACCTAAGACTTGATGTTTTAAAATAGTTCAACAGAACCAGAGAATTTTAGATAGTTCCTGAGATGTTGTGTGCCAGAGTCCATTCTGACCCACAGAAACCAGTATTCCGACCCACAGAACAGCTCCATAGGGTTTCCCAGTGTGGCGCTGTAGGGTCTGCACTGAACTGGAAGCTGCAAGGTTGGCATTTCAAACCCACTAGCTGTTCCTCAGAAACACTATACAGGGTCATTATGGGTTGAAACTGCCAACCTTTTGGTTAGCAATTGAGCACTTAACAATTTATCACCATGGCTTTTTCTCAAATAGGAAAACAGTCTCAGGACCCCAACACCATTTCCTTTGAGTTCTTGCTTAACCCCTTTCCTGACTTCCTGCTCAGCATGCCCCTATGAAAGCAGAGTAGTGAATGAGGGGCTCTGGGAGTCCACCTGCCTAGGTCTGCAGGGGGATTCCATCATTGACTAGCTGGACTTTGGGCTCCAGTCGCTTCGCAGCTCTGAGCTTTGTTTCCTGATGTACTGAATGAAGATGAGAGAACGCCTCAGAGGCTGTATCAAGTGAGAATCCATGCCAAGTGTGCCCCCAAGAGCCACACAAAAAATCCAACACTGTTACCCATGCTCAGGGTGCCCTCTCCTGGCAACTAGGAAAACTGGCCCTGTGGCGGCCTGGACAGGACATAATCCTTTCTTCCCATGAGTTTAGCTGACCAGACCAGCTGACTGGCCAATAGGGTTTTTAAATCTGAGAAACCTTCGCCCTCACCCCCACTTCTAAAGGTGTGTGACTGAAGGGAGCCCTTGCTGACAATGGGAGGAGAGCCAGAGGGGAAGGAATTTAGGAAAGGGAGGGAACCTGGGTAAGTCTTCCCCCAAACACCCTCCCAGATCCTAGGGCAGTCAGTGTCCAGGGACCAAAGCCTTGCTGCTTCCTGCCCCTAACGGGACAAGACCCAAAGGCAGTGGCAGGCTATGGTTATGAGCACCTCGGCTCTTGAGGATACACCCCAGGTCAAGACTGGGCAGGAACCAACAGCAAGGACAGCTGGGATGGTTCGAGCCACTGGAGCCAGAGAAGCCGGCAACTGACGGTGGGGAGTCAACACTAGGCCAGGCCTCACAGCTTCAGGCTCGGCTGTCCCACTGGTCGGCTGGGTGGCAACACAAAAATCGCTGAGCCTCTCTGGGCCTGTTTACTTCTCAGAAAAAGGGGGCTAGATTAGATGGATTCTTGGACCCCTCGGGCTCCTGGATGAATTCTAAACTATGTTCAAACTCAGCAGGAATGAGTCCTTCATTTATGGCCACCAATGTCCCAGCTCCAAGGATTTGATGGAGAAGACATCCCAACAGTGATGGTTACCCAACACCCAGGAGAGAAAACATGGAGCTCAACTTGGGGAGAGAGAGATATATTTCTTCTGTTGCATATTTCAGATTTCACATTGAACCTCAGGCACAATGCTACTTCAAGTTCTTCTGAGATGCCCGACAGTGGTCTCCCCAGCTGCTCATGAGGACTCACCCACCAGGCTGGGAGCCCAGGGATGCTTGCAGTTCTGGGGCACCTGGAAGAGTTCACATCTATCTCAGGGGGGCCTGGTGTCCTGCCTTTTCCATCCAGAGGCAGAAGACACCTGAAAACCCTAAAGCAAGCCCCACCCACTCCTCTAGGGTTCCCTAGCTGCAGGACTGTCCTGCCAGAGTCCAGCTCTACAGAGCTCCCCAGCATCACCGGGCTGTGACCACCACAAGCCCAGGCTGGGGAAGGGGCCCTGGAGAGCAAGGCAGGCGCAGCCCCATCCAGAGCAATAGCAGATGGGCTCATCAGGACCCTCTCTCTCCCCAGAGCCATGGCCCACTTCTGGGCTGCTCTGAGCCCTATTGCACATGGTTTGTTTCCAGTTCCTCCCCTACACAACTCATTTTCTTTTTTAAATAAAAAAATACAAACTAGAAAGGGAAGAGAGGAAGTACCAGCGTGGAATGCCGGAATCCCTCTCCCCACAATCCTGCTGATTATCTGCCCCTGGCAGAGCCATCAGCAGTAGTAAGAACCACGTCCGCCTTCCCTGCCGTACTGCGCGTTCTGGTTGGCTGGAATGGTGCTGCCTGGCCTGGTTCTGCCTGTGGGAGGGAATATCCCTCGATGGTCTGTAAGGTGCAATTCCCGGGTCCTCCGGGCGCTGGCTGGGGCCCTGCTACCTGAGTCGTCCATCTGCTTTGACGGGCCCCAGCTCCGATTTGGGGTCAGGGGACAAAGAGCTCCAGCTGGTCAGTCTGCAGGGCTCTAGGGAGGGGCAAGTGGAAGGGCCGGTGGCACAGAGTCCAGCCACAGACCAGAAGCTGCTCAGTTCCCCATCTGTCCAGGCCTCCAGTGCAGGGCCCGTGAGCTCCGCCTGCCGCTGGGAGACCTTCTCCACAGGCTCTGGCTGAGGCAGGTTCAGGATGCTGTTCAGGCCCTGGAAACTCTGCTCCATGTACTCATTGTGCGGTGGCCCAGCGTGCAACCAGCTGGCATCATCTGGGGGTACAGAGCAGACAGTGAGCACACCTGCCCCACATGCCATGGAGGCCAGAGCCCTGAGTCAGGCCTGGGGACTGCCCCCCAGGTCCTGTCCCAACAGTACCACTGGTCACATCTTGCTGAATGACCTCAGGTTACTCCATGGAACTTTCATTTTCTAAAACCAAGACTATAATCCCTCAAGACCCAACTTTAGATAGATTCAAGGCACTTTAGAAAATAAGGCTTCTTTCTTATAAAGGACTGGTTATATGACCCACACCTCACTCACCAATCCGCAGGGCTCCCTGAGTCGTCACGAGCCCAGCTGTAGAGTCCTGTCTGCTACTCCAGCCTTCACTCCAGCCTGTCTCCACTCCCCTTTCCCACATCTTCCATCCCTTCACCCCAGCGTGCCTCACCCTCCACACTGTGTATTCCCAGCTGCACCCTCAGCTCAGAATCCCTTTCTCGTCCTATTAAAAATCAGCTTGTTCCGTAAGATTCAGCTTAGCTACCCACCTGCTGGCGAGCTCATCTCCCTTCTTCCCTCACCTGACTCCTTCACTTCGTTTCACTGAGTCCCAGGGAAACTGGATCGAGGCCGGCCTGCCCTGGATCAGCCCCAGCTGTGCCCACCAGGGACATGAACCCAGTCATGGGCTACTCTAGTGTGACCCACATTCTCTGAAAAGGTGCTCTTCAGGGTGGAAACACCTACATATTGACCACCAACTTTGAACCCAGAGGGTGTATTAGGCCCCCACTGCAGGAACTTGCCTAGGCTCAGTGTACGTCTGCTCACAGTCAGCTCCCTTAGCCTCAGCCAAGTGAGTGGAGAGTCATGTGACCCTACCCACCCAGCCACACAGTGGACTGGGACGGTCAATCCAAAACTGCTCTCCCAGGAATGAGGAACGTGAGGACCAAGAGGACCTGGTCAGTCTCTGTTTTACCGAGACACATGAAGCCAGAGAGGCACAGCCTAAGGCCAATGGCAGAGAGGTCAGGATGAGGGGCAAGAGGGCCTCAAAGCCATAGAGAGGGCACCTCTGGTTCCCAGTGTGAGCTACAGCCCCGCCCCAGCCTCCTCCACTGGAGCTAGTCTGATGGGATCTGTGGTACAGGTACTCAGGGATCTCTGACGGTACTGTATACCCACTTCACGTGTCTTAAAACTGAGGCTCAAGAGGGTCAAGTAACTTGCCAAGCTTAGCACTGAGTGGGCTTGACTCCCAGGTTTCCTTTTCTACCACCCAGGATGTGAGGGGATAGCAGGTCACAAGATCCAGCCTTTCTCTCCTCCCCTGCTCCCAGGGATGGGAGTCAGCTCTGACAGTCAGCACCTTAGAGTCACCGGCCTGGCAAATCATATTTTATACCATCTGACTTCTAGGCATCACCTGGGAATGAGATCAGTACCTTTCCTGAGAGGTAGTTTGCGGTTGAAGGTCAAGGGCAGTACCAGGAAGCGGGTCTCGCCCAGAGGCTCCCAGAACTGAAGCAGTCGGACGGTCCAGGCTCCTGGTCGCAGGGGTCGGCTCAGTGGGGGCTTGTACTGCGTGACCTCAGCCTCTGCGTCTACCGTGATGTCATAAGACGTGGCCACCACATAGGTCGGGTCAATCCAGACCACAGTGGCTGTGAGGTTGGGGCCCCGGGCCCAGCGCTGCACAGCCACAGGCTCGTCCAGAGGCCCCATCAACCCCCCAAAGTTCCGGAACAGACGTTCTTTGGGATCCCACTCGGTGCCAACCTGTAGGGAGGGAAGCAGTTGGGATAGATAGAGCCTGGGGAAAAGTCCTCTCTCTTCTGTTACCTCTATTCTGTTACTGGGTGACCTCATACCGGTTACTGTCTCTTTCTGGGCTTCCGATTTCCCTAAAATGAAGGAATCGGTTGAGAGCTCCAAGATCTCGCCCTGTTCTGTTCTGCAGTGGTGGGGACCACACGGTTTAGATGAGGTTTGCAGCCATGACCAGAGACTATCTCCATGAGAAGTCAAAGCTTCCAAGTCCCTCCAGAAGCAAGCCCCCGGGTCTAGAAGACTGGGCTTGCACTGCAGTGGGACTGACAATTCCCTCTCCACCTGCTGGTATTCTATGTACCAGGAAAAGGAGGCGCGCATCTGTGCACACTTGGGCTAACACAGGCATGTTTGTATGAGGACACACCACAGCTGCCACGCCTGGGGAAGCAGGGGTCTGTGAACCCATAAGCCATAAAGGCTGACCACTCCCTCCCTTGGTTTCTGTCCTCTTCTCACTACCCTGAGTCTTGCTGGGGGTTAGGACAAATTAAGGGAGAGAACCCATCCCACCTCCAAACTCTGGAGCCGGCTCGCCTGGTCACTGTGCCCCACCATCTTCAGCAACCCTTGGGGCATGAGCCACATCTCAAGTGTCTCTGCCGGCCCCTGGGCTGAGGGCTGCACTGCCTGCATCACCAGGTAGCCCTGGAAATGGTCGTCATAGAAATACAGGTGCACACTGGTCGGCAAGCCCCGGGGCTCAAACCTAAGAAAGTTCCAGCAGGGAGAAAGGGAGATGTGATCAGGACACGGGCTTGGCCTGGAAAACCAGGGAGGGAGCTCTGGGGAGTCCCACCCCAGATACTTCTTCTGCCCCCATCTCACGCCCACAACATCTAGCTCCCTGGCGCTTGCCTTCTTATATTTGCATATTTCCTGACCTCAGACTGTTGACTTGCTGTGGGCAGGGGCTCTTTCTTTCTGATTGGTGCCCCCACACTCTGGGGTATGCCAGAAAGAGGTCTCACCTGCAGAGTGAGGCGGTCGGAGAGGGGGCAGCAGTGGCGGCATGGCGCAGACTGAGGCGAGCAAAGGCAGTGTAGGCAGTGAGCATGATGTCACTGAGCACATTAGGGCTGTCGGCCACATCGTAAGTGCTCTCCCAGTAGGCCTTGAGGGCCGGCGTGCCTGGGGGGTAGCTGCCATACAGGTGGAAATCCAAGATTTCCAGCACCTCCTGATTGACAGTCGACTCAAACTTCCGGGCGAAGAAGGTGGGTCTAGAGACTTGCTGGAGGGCAAGAGGCAAGGAAGGTGAAGGAGTCTGGAGGTCCAGAAAGCACAACCAGAGGGTGGCCCAGCTTCTAGGCCCCTCCCAGGACTGGGGACCCACCTGCTTCTCCTGCTGCCAGGGTAGCCTATGGCCCAGGGCTGTGGGCTGTTCCAGGTGAAGCCCCCAGGCTCTGCCCGGCCCACCCCAGATCCTTTCCAACCCTGGGAAAGTTCATGGGGGAGAGTTGACCGGGGAAAGTTGAGGAGCAGTCCGATGGAGGGTAGGCAGGCACCTGAAGCCGCAGGAAGTCGGAAGGCTTGAAGTCATTGGGGGAGCAGCCACACCAGTCCACAATGTGCTTGTATTGGCACTTGCAGCCCAGCTTGCGGTTCCAGTTTGTGACCCGCAGGTTGTTGTCCACGAGGCTCTCACAGGCCAAGCTGTTCTCCAGCACCGTGTGGAAGAAGGACTGCAGGGGAGGGGGCAGGGTGAACAGTCAGCACCTCAATATACGCCCTCCCTGGCCTCTGGATCTCCCTGGGATCACCCACCTCGGCAGGGAGCAGCGTATACGTGTAGAATTGGCGTAGCTGGGCTACCAGCGGGTCGTCTGTGTATACCACGTACTCCACAAAGCTGCGTGTCAGCACGAACCAATCAGAGCCGCCATCCACCACTATGCCCGCCGGGATCTGCCGCTCACCCAGGCGCCACATATGCGAGTCACACTCATGGAAAAGCCGGTCCAGGCCCTGTTTCTTGATGAACCTGTGGGTGAATCCGACAGGTCAGGGCTGAAGGTCCTGCAGGGTGAGGCCCAGTCTCCCATCTTGCCCAGAAATTCCACACCAACATGTGGCTGGTTTGGAGGCTCTATACAGGGGTGGGGAACATCTGGACCATGGGGCCTAAAAAGCCTGAGAAATCATTTGGTCTGGTCCTACCTAGGCAATCGCAGTTCTAGCCATCACATTAGAGGTGAGTTCATTCAATGTTTGACCAAATATAGCAAGCTACTTTTTTTTTCTATGTAGCTTCAGGCATGTGTGCCATGTTAAATAAAGGAAGGCATTTGTTATCTAGGAAACTGGAGTTTTGTACAATTTACGTATTTTATTTTCTACTGGAGAAGAAAATCATAATATGAAACCTTATCTTCACAGATAGAATATTAACTGATCTATTCGATCTATTGCAATAATATTCAGTGTCATCTTATACAGACCAGAGATAATAGAACAGTTCAGGTTGCTCGTGATCTGGATCATGAAAATCTAGTCTAGGGACACGAATAAACATGGATCCATAATGACTAGCCCACAGTGAAAAGGTGGCACCAACACAGGCTAATTTTTAAGTTGATATTTTTGTATGACTTACGGATAATGTTTTATTTAAATTTGGGCAGAATAAAGCTTCCCCCTCCCCCGTGCTCTCCAGTCCAGGGCTGGGGGCAGTCGAGCTCCCTTAGGCAGGAAGGGTTGTAACAAAACCCTAAGGTCAAGGCCTCCCACATCTCCATCCCCACCCTCACCTAGAATTGTCCCGACCATGCGACTTGAGGAAGTTCTTGTCCCGGTTCTTGGACAGGAAAGCCACCAGCTCCTCATTGGTCCTGGAGAGGGAGTAGTGTGAGGGGAGGAGCTCAGCCACGGCCTTCCCTCTGCCCCTTCCTTTCTCACTGACAGCTGCCCTGGCCACCCCACCCTTTCTCTACCCGTTTCTGCCTGATCTTACAATGCCAGGGCCAGACCTTAGGTTCCCCTCCTCTTCCCCGTCTCTATCCTCACATCAAGGAGCCCTAGTGGTACAATAGTTAAATGCACAGGTGTGAACTAAAAGGTTGGTGGGGCTCTGACAGAGAACAGACCTGGTGATCTGCTCATATAGATATACATCACAACTTGGGAAACCCTATGGGGCAGTTCTGGAGTCCTGGTGCAGCACTGTGGGATAATGTACTGGCCTGCAAGATTGGTTTGAACCACAAGGTTAGTGGTTCAAACTCATTAGCCGCTCCTTGGAAAGCCTTCCAGGGTGGTTATGAGCTTGAACTGACTCGACAGCATGGAACAACAGTAACATTGGACAGTTCCCTTGGTCCTCTAAGGTCGCTGTGATTTGGAACAGACTCAACGGCACACAACAACATGCTCAGACCATCCATTACCAACTCTTCCTTTAAAATACGGCTGGGGCTTTGCAGGTCCCAGAATGAGGTATGGGAGAAGAGAAGGAGATCATCAGGGCCCTCCGGCTCTGAGATCTATCCTGAGTGACCCAAGGACCTTCCTTCCCCTCACCTGGTTGGGTAGTCGGTGGCACTGAGGTTGATGAAGAAGTCCCAGGTCCAGCCAGGCACCTCCAGCAGGTCCTGCATGCTCCTCAAGTACATCCGCAGCAGGCTGGCCCCACCCCAGATGGTGACCATGCGCCATGGTGTCACCCGCACGTTGTCATACTGCCGGGCCAGCTCCACCACCTCTCGGTGCAGGTAGTTGGAGCGCTGGGGGGAAGGGTCACTAAGCAGCTGTGCCTGGGCCCCGCCATTACCATCCCTCCAGGCCCAGAGTACAGGTGTGGTGGAGCAGGGCAGGGCTCCAGCTCGTAACCAGCTGTGTGACCATAGGCCAGTTGCTCCCTCATGCTGGGCCTCACTTTCCCTATCTGCAAAACAGGTTTGTGACCCTCCGGGGCCTCCACCAAGCACAATACCTTGTCCACGTGGATATAGAAGAAATGCTGCTCGTGGTACACCGCCTTGAGGAGCCGCTTCAGCTGGCGGATGGCACGGCCGTGAACCACCAGCATGTAGGCAATTCGTACCGGGGGGCCGTCCACAGGCTGCTGGGCCCGGGTCTCATCCCACAGGATCCCGGGGCTCATCTTCCCTGAGAGTAGACAGCAGGCCACAGGGCAGGGTGAGACCCAGCCTGACACTCCTGGGTCTCACCTCTGCCACGCACACATTTAGTGTAAACTTGGGCGGCTTCCTCCTATGAGAAATGGGCTGCCACAACTCTACCCTCCCACCTGGAGCATCTGGTCCTTTACCTGCCAGCTGGCAGTGCCGGGGCACAGTCTTGGGCATGAGGTTCCCAGCCTGGTGCAGGCACACCACGTTGGCAATCTCCTGCTGGCACTGCTTGGTACTGGCCCGGGCCAGTGCAGATAGCGCGTCCTTGCCCAGGATCTCACACTTGGGAATGAAGCCGTTATCCGTGGGCTGAGGCGCACCCTCCACACTCCCTGTGTCTCCATGTGGTGGGAAGCCAGCTGCCCCTCCCAGAGCTTCCCCGGCTGCCGCCCCACTCAGGTTCTGGCGGCTTGGGGCCTCTGGCGGTGGGGCAGGTGGGACCCGTCGGCTGGCTCTGTGCCGGCTTGTTACTGCCCGCACCACCTTGGCCACTGGGACACCCGGACTCTCCGCACGGCCCCGCCAGCGCCCATGCCTTCGGCCTGTGCTGCCCCGCCGTCCTGCCGAACTGTCTGTGTCTTTGGAGCCTTCACCAGGGTCGAGTGGCCGGGGTTTCCTCTGCCTTCCTTTCTGTAAAAGACAGACAGACATAGGTAACTGGTGTACTCACTCACCTCCTGCTTCCTTAGCTCCCTCCTGGCCAGGGGCGCTCACATCTGTGATTCTACACCCACCCTTTACCTGGAAGGTCTGTTTACCTGAACACAGTGCACAGATAGTACTTCTGCTGGGGCACGGCTCTGACCAGCCCCCCTCGCCCCCCTCATCCTACCACCATATCTCTACGCCCCCTTGACCTCAAAGCTCAGATACCACTTTCTTTTTCAGCAGACATTCAAATGAGCCCCAGCTCCTCACTACCCTCGCCCCATCCTGCTGTCCGGACCACTTTTTTGCCTGACCACATCCCATCCACCCTTCAAGACCCAGCTCTAACCTCTATTTTCAGCCAAAACAATAGACAGGTCTGTAAGGGGAACATTAACACTAGGGAGGGAGGTATAAACACCTTAAAATAACCCACCAGTTGAGATCAAAAGGGTGGCATGTACCCAAGGGCAAAGTTCAGAAGGGTTAAGTGAGAAGGAGGAATAAACAATATGGAGTAAGTGGGTAAGTGACACTACGTTGTGGTGATTATAGTCAATGACATGAAACAACAAAAGATCCAGTGCCAAGTCCATGTCCTGCAGGCTGAGAGGTCCTGAGCTTGGTGGACCTTGCATATGTTCTACTAGTAGCATAGTGTAGAGTTCCTCAATGGTAGCCTGTGACCACTCCCGCTGCCCCGGGACCAGCAGCATACCGGGTACACAGGCGCCTCTGGCTGGTGTCTGGAAGAGGCAGAGGACATGAGGCCCTGTAGTGTGACCGCCTGGGACTACAGCCTATGGTCACTAGGGCCCAAGCCTAGCTCTGCCCCTTACCACATTCTGACTTATAGAGACTCTGTATAGGGTTTCCAAGGAGTGACTGCTGAGTTTGAATCATCGACCTGTGGTTTGCAGACCAGTGTTTGTCCTATAGCGCCTTTCTCTTAGCTACTTCCTCAGTTGTGAAATGCAGGAGGGAAGAGTATCCAAAGACTATTAAAACATGAGATAATGCAGCTAGAAAGAGCTGTCTGAACCAGCTACCTCCCATTTCTCTCAGCTCCTCTGCCACTCCACAAACTTCAAGACCACATTGCTAAATCCTCTTCATACTGGACCTTTCAGCAGCATGAAGCGCTAGATCACTTCCTGGCTTGACTTCCAGAAGGCCATGCTCTCCTTGTTTCCTCCATATTCAGGGCCACTCCTTAGCGTCCTTGTAGTAGTGTGCCCTTGAGTCCATTGTGACTCATAAAACCTTGTATAGGGTTCCTGAGAGAGGCTGGTGGGTTTGAACTGCCCACCTTGTGGTTTCTTTCTCTCTGTAGACTACCCTTGGGCCTTTTACAGTCCTAGCTAGGTGATCTCATTGACATCCTTGGCTTTAAAGCTCCATTCGCATGTTTTTCACTTCTAAATACATTTTCCTGATCTGGATTGCTTCATTGAACTATGTATCTACCTGCTTCCTGGCCATCCCCTTTGGAAGTCTGACAGACCTCTCAACCCAGCAACCCTGAAATCACTCCCAAAGTAAACTCCTGCTCTTCCTCCTCAAACCATCTCAGGCCAGAAATTTTGGGGCATCATCTTTGACTCTACTCCTCATACTCTATAACCAATCCGTGAGTACATCTTGTTGGTGCTACGTTCAAAACACATCCAGAATCGGACCACTTCCTAACACCCCTGCCTGGAGTCCCTGGTCTTCTTGCTTCCCACTCCCCTATGACCTGGTCTTGTCACAGCTACTGTTTCTATTAACACTTCTCTGCCCATCTCAACACTCCTCTGCTCAAAGCTGTCAGTAGCTTCCCATCTTAGAAAACAACTAGTGTCCTTACAGTAGCCTGCAAAGGCTACGTGAGCTGTGTCTGGCTGTCCCCGCTCCCCACCCGTCCCCTCTCTGACCTCATCTCCTAACTGGATCCCGCTTGCTGGGCTCCAGCCACAATGGCCTTCTCAGTATCCCTCATCCCACCTGGCATGCTCCTGACTCAGGCAGGCACTGTGCTCTGTGCCTGGAAAGCCATTCCCCCGGGTCTCTCCACAGCTTGTCCCTTGCCTTCTTCAAATCTTTGATCGAACGGTGTCTTCTCTGGAAGCCTACCCTGACCACTGGATTTGAAACTCCAGTCTCCTTCACCTTTAGCTTCGTTTGCTCCATGGTACCTATTACCTTCTAACATCCCATCATTTATATTTATATGGTATTGTGCATCTCTCTCACAAGAGTGTAAGCTCTATGAGGATGTATTCCCAGAGCCCAGAAGACTATTTGGCAACTGTAGACACTCAATAAATATTTGGTGAATGAATGAATGATAAATGTAAAGCTCTTGGCATAGGCTCAGCAGTCAATAAATGCTGCTATCCTTACTAGTATCACTAGGTGCGGAGTAAGAAAGTCAAATATTAAGTCAGGAAAGGAGTCCAAGGCCCTCAGATGACTTGGGCTCGATTGCACTGGGTTCTGCCTTTTCCTCATTTCCAACCGTCTCCCCGTCTCTCTCCGAGCAAGGAAGGAACCTCACAGTCAGGCCAATAGCCATCTGGGCTCAGGGCTCTACTCCTACACTCCAGCACGAGACAGATTTTTTCTCTCTTAAAAGATACCCAAAAGGAGCTGAGGTGTCCACTTCCATCTAAGAAAGGAAGGTGGAGAGCAGACCCCATCTTTTCCTACCCAGGAGAGGACATCCTTGGTGGTGCTGTCACCGGGAAAGCTAACAGAGCCCCACTGAGCTGAGTTTGCATCCACCTGGTGACATCTGACCCAGCCACAAAACAGACAAAGAAATACAGTTCCAAGCCACAGTGGGCTGAGGTTATAGAGGGGCTGTGGGCTCTCTGGGGTAGAAGCCAGGATCAGCAAGGCAGGAAGCTAGACAGGAGGGCAGGGCATGGGGCACAGGGCCAGACTGGCTGTGGTGGGGGACAGGATGTGAAAGGAGATGATCATGTTGGGGCCCTGCACTGCAGCAGGGAGCTGGCTGACCCTGAGAAGGACAATCCTAGAGGAGGCTGGGGGACAAGCAGGCAGCAGTGGGGAGTCAGGAAGGCCATGGTGGTGATCCTAGGTAGGGCTACCCCTAGAACTTCCTAGACAGGGTCCCCCTCTGATTCCTAAGGGTGGGAATTGCCTCTGAGGCCCACCAAGGAGGCATTTCAAAGTTTTCTGCCACTTCCTGCCTCTGCAGCTCCTCCTCAGAATCGTTTGAGCCACCAAGACTGAACACAGAAATGCTGTTACCCACAGCCTACCCTCTTCAGTCTTCTCACTATGATTAGAACGAGATGAGGCTATACTCATGAAAGCTTGGACAATTACAGTGCTCTCTGGATGGTAGTGATCATCCTGGGCATCCACTTTAGCCCCTGCATGGATGGACAGAGTATGCATCTGAAATGTACACTTGATCACGCTTCAGCTAAAACCCTTCACTGCTTTCCCACCGCACTTAAAATAACGAACCCAGGCCCATTACGTCTCTCTGACCGACTCTGCATCGTCCTCTCCACTCCTCCAAGCACCAAGCTCAGCCCCTTCTCACCTTTTGCTGGAACTCTCCAGCCCACCTCTTCGGCTTACATGCCACTTAAGAGAAGCCTTTTCTGACCACCTAATCTAACCCCTTCAGCAGAGCTGTCCCCATCTCAATTTGTAATTATATATTTGAGTTTCCTTTTCACTGTCTGCCTCTCCTGGTAGACTCAGCTCCAGGACGGCTAAGACCACACTGATTTTATTTCTGTATCCCCAGTATTCGCACAGTGCCTGGTAAAAGCAGGACTTAATAAATACACAGTTGTTGAATGAATGATTCAGTGAATGAATGAATCTATTTCCACTATGTGATGATGAAGATGAGTCAGAATAACAGGTGTCGTTTCTGAGGTATAGAATGAGCTAGAGGGCCCCAGTATGTGCTTCATAGTAATCTTTCCAATTACCCAATGAGATGTGCTGCTCTTATCCTCATCTGTAAAATGACACTCTGAAGGCAGAGAGAGGTTATGTAATTTGCCTATGGTCACACAGCTACTTAGGAACAAAAGTTGGGATGAGAACAGATAGTCCAACTTTCACATTTACCTTCCTAAGCACTACGTTAAGCTGCCTGGCCACCCCAACGTCTGCTGAGATGGGTCCATAATCTTTAGGTCATCTTTCTGTTGAAGTCTAAGAGTTCCCCTATCACCTTTAAGTCCAGGCAGCCAGAGAAAGGGTGAGGCCAAATCCCAAAGACTCCACTGCCCCAGGCTGGACAACCTCTATGTTCATCCAACCCCATGAAGCTCAGGGCAAATGGTGTCTGAAAACCTCTAAAGGGCAGACCCCTCCCCAGAGTGGCCACCAGCCTCAGTTCACATCATACTTCAGGGTCAGAAGGCTCCTGAAGGCTCAGCAGACCATTCCATCTTAGGCTGCCCTTCCTATCTGCCCAAGCAGTCTTCTTATACCTATCCCAAAACAATCTCCTCCTACTGGCTGGTTCACACAGAGCCAGCCTCCTCCACACATCCTCAGTCTGCTCTGCCAGAGGCCAGGCACCCTCGGTTCCCTTTGAGTTATGGTCTCTGGTGACTCTGTTCCCACTCTTCTCACCCACCATAGCCTCTGATTCTCCCCAAACAGGCAGGTCAGTTTCTCCTTGTCTCCAGGCTGCTGAGATGTAGAATGGGGAGGTGGACGTCAGGGCTCTCTTCCCTTATCCTTACATTACCAGGCAAGCAGAGCTTCTGATCTTCAAAACCCAAGGGATAGGCAGGAAAATCTGGCCCTGTAGAACAGGGAACCACTTTGGGCCACAGCTTGGGTCCCTGGTTTGGTCTGTTCTCCCTGTTCCTGACCACACTCAGGGAGGACAAGTCTGGGCCTCCAGTTTGAAACTACCATAGCCAAGCGCCAGGGAGACCTTAAACAGGGACTCTGGGGACAAAGCTGGATAGGGGATACAGCCCCCATACCTCCAGATGCTGGGCCTGGGACTGCTAAAACTAACTGCTTCTGGTCCTATTCCCTTAGAGCCAAAGGTCCCCTCCCAATTCCCTAATGTCCTGAGGTCAACTCACCAGCTCACCTCCTCTCACATTTTCTCTTTAAGGCCCACCTAGGTTCTTCAGACCCCTCTGGCTGATGAATCCACGCCTCAGGGACACTTCAGTGCTCTCCCTCAGGGTCACTCCCTACTCCCTCAGTCCCCCCATCCTCTCCACCCTTTGACCTGGGCCTACGTTCCACGCCAGGGCTCCACTTCTCCACCCACCACTGTTCCTCAGACATAGCTGGTCCCTTGGCCCTGCTCTTCCTCCCACAGCGCACACCGCCGCCCCCTCCCAACTTCAGAAAGTTTGGCCTGGGGCTCCCCACCCTAGAGCAGGCTTGGGCCCAGCCCCGCCTCCCAGCCCTGCTCCCCGCCCCTGACCTTCACCGCTCTAGGGGCCGGAGACCCCCCTGGACCCACTCTTCCCGCTCTCCACCCCCTGCCTGCCCTCTGCCCAGGCCTCCAGGTCACACACTAAGTGGGCAAACCCCAGGTCGATCTGGGCACGGGGCACCAGGGACCCTATGCCCAACCGTAGGCGGTAACCCGCGCCCTGCCCGCACGCGGCCCTAGCCCCACTTTCCCGGTCGGGGTCGCCCGCAGCCCCGCCAGGACCTTGCGCGCCCCCGTGCCCGGCCTGCCCGCCTGCCCGCCCAGCCGACAGCACACCTCGCCCGGCTCGTCCTCCTCCAGGCCGCTGAAGCTCCACACCACCAGGCCCTGCAGCAGCAGAATGGCCAACGCCGTGGCAATCGCTAGCTTGTAGCGCCGCACTAGCTTCTGCACCCGTGCGCTCGCCACCATCTTCCTGCCCCGAACGCGGGGCACGCGCCCGGCCCTGCAACCCGGCCGCGGGCGTGCGCACGAGTGCGGAGCCGAGCTGGCGCTCCCCCACCTTGGCCTGAGGAGGCACGTCGGGTGCGCGCTAGGGCGGAGCCAAGGCGGGGCCCGCAGGCCCGACGCCACACCAAGCCGGTCGGGGTGGAGCCTTGGCCTGAGAGCTGCCTGCTGGCACCACCGCAGGGGGAGTGGGGCGGGGCTCAGCTCTGTGCAGCACAACACGGGTAGGGTAGTGGGGGTGGGGGAGGTAGTATCCTCCTGGTCTCTTTTCGTGCCCTGTTTTCCACTCCTGGACAACTAACCCATTGTACCTGGATGCGGAGAAGTTTGTGACCCGGTCTCTCTCTCACTGCCTGGGGTCACAGGGACTTGTCTGTATGAATAAACTCAAGGCCCAAGGATGCACTGGGAATGCTACAGGCCCCAGAAGCGCAGAGTTGGGAGAGATTGTACAGGTGCCAGAGACCTTGCATAAAAAGTCTGAAAACTTTTTTAAAGAGCAAAGTTTAACCCTCGTGGCTCCTGTCCCCTCTCACTCTCATCCTAAGCATTCTCAGGCCTCCGCTGGAGCAGTGATTCTCAAACTCTAGTGTGCATCAGAATCACCTGGTTGTTGTTATCAAGTACCCTCGAGTCAACCTGGATGACTTATTTCAAGAAGTCTGGCTCCACCCCCAGAGTTATTGCTTGGACAGATCGGGAATGAACTAGAATTTTCAAAAAGTTCCCAGATGCTGCTGATGCTGCTAGACTTTTGCATATGCTGTTCTAGGTCAAGTGTTAACAGCCCCCTCCTCCTGCCCCCACCACTTCCCCCCCACCCCCGTGCCTCCCCAGCACTGTACAATCAACCGTGATCTCATGCCCCCTGCTTATTTCTGTGGACCATGCCTTAGTCACCTTTGAATAAGTCTAGTTCTTGACACCCAGCGGTGCTCCATAAAAGCAGCCTGGTGTGCAAACTTTTAAGCTCTGGCTGCTAATCCAGAGGTTGGTGGTTAAGTAAAGACCAGGCTGTTTCTGTAAAGGTTGTTAAGTGCCGTTGAGTTGGTTCCAACTTACAGCCACCCTGGATAAGGTTTCCAAAGAGTTGTTGATGAGTTTGAACCACCAACTCTGCCACTAGCAGTCCAGTGCTTATCCTACAGCATCACAATTACAGCCTATAAAGCCCTATGGGGTAGATATGAGTTGAAATCCACTCAGTAGCACCCAACCACATTAGTGCTCAATACATGTTGAGAAAGAAAGAGCCGTTGAAGCCTGCCTTCCTATTTACCCAGCCAACCAGAACATAGTCTGAGTGCCTGGCGAGTTGATGCCTGCACTAGACAAGTTTAAACACCTGCGGTCTAGGTCTCTGATCCTGACAGGTCTGAGGATGGAGGGAAGGGCAAGAGTATGGTAAGGTGGAACCCACCTGCACCTCGAAGCCCTAGAGGGTGAAGCAAAATGCTTATGAGAAGATAAGAAAATAGCCAAACCAAGACAGAAGATTTAAGACAAAAACTGTAAGAACCACATAAAAGTCTGAAAAGAGAAATGGTTAGAACAAACACAGACAAAAAGTTACAAGAAGTTTTAAAGGGTGTGGAAATTGCCTTTGTGAGATTAGCTTGGTGAGAGAATTTTAAACTGTGGTGAGATTTGTGTAACAGACAGTCATTCAGTAGCACTTAGATAAAGCCTCATGAAATCATCTACCGCTTCTTCCGTGGCATTTGTAATCTTTCCATTTGTTAAATGGGAGAATTATAAACAATCTCTCCAAAGAGTTTGGCTACTTAAAAGAAGTTACACTTCAAGGATTTTGGAAAAAACAACAGTTGACATGCCAGCAACTGCTATGTTAATTAACATCGATCTTGTGTGTTCATTAAATCAGGTCCCCTAGAGACCTCTACTTGCCAATACTCTTCCCCCACCCACAATGAAAATAGCTTTATTTTTCATTGATTATATAAATAATACATATCATTATATATCATTTAACGCATAGACAAAATATGAAGACGAAAATTGCCCACAATCCCATTCTCCTGAGAGAAATCTCCGCATGGATGCATGAGCTTATTCCAAATAAAACATGTTTAAACATGTCTGCAATCAGTGGATGGTTACAGACAAATCTTAACCTCCTTGTTGTAAGTGCCATCGAGTCGGTTCCGACACATAGTGACCCTGTATAGGGTTTCTGAGGAGCAACTGGATTGTTTGAACTGACGACCAGACCAGTGCTTATCCTATATAAACTGGAACCCTAGTAGCAATAGACAATCCTAGTTTGATCAACAACAAAATAATAAACAAACAAACCTGTGTGTCAGTGTTAATTGTAAAGAAAGGTCTAAAGACAGAAAAAAGAAACCAGGGAAGTGAGAAAGAAGGCCAGGCTTTTAACATTAAGCCAGCTGAGAGTCTCTGGCCCTCTGAAAGACCTGGGGGCAGGGGCACATGCAGTTCACAAAGTGGGGACAGCTAGGCTGCTACCATCTCAAGCAGGCAAGCACTGCGGGTGGAATATTCAGCTGGTGCAAATGCATCTTACTGCCACATGGGGCCGCTATGGGAAGCTGGTCTGTAACTAGAAGTTGCCCAGATGGGCTTTTCACTGACCTGGCCCCACAGCCTTGCTAAGGTCAATAAGCCCAGACAACATGCCCGTCTTTGAAAAATAAAAAATCCATCTCCAAGGGAGGGAGGCTGGAAAGTTCATGCTTTGATATGCTCCCAAAACACAACAATGAGAGAGAACACTTTTAAAGACCCTAATAAGACATATTGTTGGCGATGTTGCTAGTTGTCATTAAGTTGGCTCCTACTCTTTGAGACCCTATGTACAAAAGAATGAACACTGCCCTGCCTGGTCCTGCAACATTCTCACAATCGCTGACAGCTTTGAGTCCATTGTTACAGCCAGCGTGCCGGTCTATCTTGTAAGGAGGTCTTTCTCTTTTTGGCTGACCTTCTACTTTACCAAGCACGATGTCTTTTCCAGGGACTGGAGCATATAAGACAAAGTCTTGTCATTCTGTTTTTCTATAAAGAGCATGTGGACTATACTTCTTCCAAGATAATGTGTTCCTTCTTCTTGAAGACCATGGTATACTCAATATTCTTTGCCAACGCCATAATACAAGACATAAAGCACCAACTATTCTTAAGGAGCTCTGGTAGCGTAGTGGTTACAAATCAGGCTGCGAACCACAAGGACAGAAGTTTGAAACTACCAGCTGTTCCACGGGAGACAGATGAGGCTTTCTGCTCCCATAAAGATTTACAGCCTCAGAAACCCTGTACAGAATCCTATGCGTCGGAACTGACTCCACGGCGCATAACAACAACAATTACTCTTTAATCTTTATGCATTGTCCAACTTTTGCATGTATACGAGGCAATTGAAAGTACCATGGCTCGGGTCAGGGGCATGTTAGTTCTCAAAGTGACGTCTTTGCTTTTTAATACTTCATAGAGGCCTTTTGCAGCAGATTTGTTCAGTGCAATATGCCATTTGATTGCTTGACTGCTGCTTCCATGGGGCATTGATTGTAAATCCAAGTAAAATAAAATCCTTGACAACTTCAATCTTTTCTTCATTTATCATAATATTGTTTGTTGTTCCAGTTGTGAGAAGTTTTGTTTTCTTTATGTTGTAATCCATACTGATTACAACATCAGTTAAGTGTTTCAAGTCCTCTTCACGTGCAGCAAGCAAGGTTGTGTCATCTGTAAATCGCAAGTTGTTGGTGAGTTTTCCTCTAATCTTGATGCCATAATCTTTATCTTATAGTCCAGTTTCTCAGATTATTTGCTCAGCATATGGACTGACTAAACATGGTGGAATGATGCAGTGCTGAATCCCACCTTTCCTGACTTTAAACCAGGCAGTATTCCCTTGTTCTTTTGAACAGGTTTTGTAGGAGCACAATAAGTATTCTGGAATCCCCATTCTTTGTAATGCCATCCATAACCCATAAGACACACCTAGGCTAAAAGACCAAAATAAACATCTCATCAGAAAAGAAAGAGAACTAATTGGAAAGCAGGGTGATAAGCAGGGCCGAAGTCAAAAGCCTGTGGCATAATGGGAGCTAAAGTGGTCCCCATGGAACAAAAGATGGACCAGGCTCTCTGACTGAGGTTAAGCCACTTTGCTCAGGAAGGAGGCTAAAAAAAAAAAACACACACACACATAGCTGGACCTGTTCAAAGGAGAGATTGCCTGGAAAATTATATAATGGCAGACCAAATCATTCCAAACTTGTCATGGAGCTGCCTCCAATTTATAGCAACTGTTCCACAGGCTTTCCAAGCTGACAAATCTTTATGGAAGCAACCTGTCATATCTTTCTCTTATGGAACAGCTGATGGGATTTCCAGTTCTTTGGTTAGCAGCTGGGTGCTTTAACCACCATACCACCAGGGCATCTTGTAAACAAGCAAGGACAACTACCTTCCAGAAGATGATTGCAAGAAGCGAGGGGAGAGGATGGCTGGAAGGAGGGAAGGAGCAGAGCAATAGAGGGAGGGAGATTATGTCAATTAAACAGTCTAACTTCAATTCCTGGTGTGGTGCTGTAGGATAAGCACTGGACTGCTCAAAGCTGACAGTTCAAACCTACCAGTTGCTCCTTGGAAACCCTATACAGGGTCACCATGAGTTGGAACCGACTGGATAACACTTAAGTTCAGTTCCACTGAAGAAAATAATTGTAACATTTTTAAAATGGTGCAGCAGCGGTAGAAAGCAGTTTGGTGGGTCCTCAGAAAGTTAAACATAGAATTATCACATGACCCAACAATTCCACTGCTACATATATACACAAAAGAATTGAAAGCAGAGACTTAAGTAGATACTTGTATGGTGTTCATTACATCATTGTTTATAATAGCCAAAAGGTAGACACAACCAAGTGTCCATCAACAGAAGAATAGATAAATAAAAGATGGTGTATACACCATGCACTGTTATTCAGCCATAGGGAGAAATGAAATTCTGATAATGCTACAACATAAATTAACCTTGGAAACGTTTATTGCTGTTTTTGTTCTTAGTTGCCATCAAGTCAGCTCTGACTCATCATGCTGTTGTTGTTGTTAAGTGTCATCCAGTCAGTTCCAACTCATAGTGACCTTGCTGTTCAAACCAACCTTGCGGCTGAGTGCTTATCCTACAGCGCCACACCTGTACCATAATTTATTAAACCATCCACCTATTATTGGAGATTAAGGAAATTGCTAGTTATTTACCACTACAAATATTCTTAATTTCTATGCATATAGTCTTCTATTGTTGTTGTTAGGTGCCATTGAGTCAGTACTGACCCATAGCGACCTTATGCACAGCAGAATGAAACACTGCCCGATCCTGGGCCAACCTCACTATTGTTGCCACGCTTGAGTCCATCGATGCTGCCACTTGGCTAATCCATCTCATTGGGGGATCTTCCTCTTTTTCTCTGACAGTCCATCTTACCAAACAAGATATCCCTCCTCAGTGACTGGTCCCTCCTGACAATATGTCCAAAGTATGAGAGATGAAGTTTGGCCATCTTGGCCTCTAAGGAGCACTCTGGCTACACTTCTTCCAAAACAGATCTATTGGTTCTTTTGGCAGCCCATGGCACTTTCAATATTCTTCTCCAACACCATAATTCAAATGCATCAATTCTTCTACAGTCTTCCTTATTCACTGTCCAGCTTTCACATGCATATGAGGTTATTGAAAACATCATGGATTGGGTCAGGCACACCTTAGTCCTCAAGCTGACATCTTTGCTCTTCAACACTTTAAAAAGGTCTTCTGCAGCAGATTTGCTTAATGCAATACATCATTTGATCTCTTGACTGCTGCTTCCATGAGTGTTGATAGTTGATTCAAGAAGAATGAAGTCCTTGACAACTTCAATCTTTTCTCCATTGATAAGAATGTTGTTTATTGGTCCAGTGGTGAGGATTTTTGTTTTCTTGACACTGAGATGTAATCCATACCGACGGCTGTGCTCTTTGATCTTCATCAGTAAATGTTTTAAGTCCTCTTCACTTTCAGCAAGAAGGGTGCATCATCTGGATATCGCAGGTTGTTAGTGAGTCTTCCTCCAATCCTGGTGCCACGTTTTTCTTCATAGAACCCAGCTTCTCAGATTATTTGTTCAGCATACAGGTTGAAAAAGTATGGTGACAGAATACAACCTTGTCATACACCTTTCTTAATTTTAAAACATTCAGTGTTCCCATGTTCTGTCAGAACAACTGCCTCTTGGTCCAGGTACAGATTCCTCATGGGCACAATTAAGTGTTCCAGAATACTCATACTTTGTAATGTTGTCCATAGCTTGTTATGATCCACACAGTCAAAAGCCTTTGTGTAGTCAATAAAGCACAGTTAAATATCTTTCTGATACTCACTGCTTTCAGCCAAGATCCATCAGACATCAGCAATGATATCCCTCATTCCACAGTCTCTTCTGAATCCAGCTTGAACCTCTGAAAGTTCTCTGTCAATGTATGATTGTAGACATTTCTGTAATACCTTTAGCAAAACTTTACTCGCATGGGATATCAAAGAGATTGTCCGATGATTTTTGCATTCTGTTGTATAGTCTAGCCTTCAAGATACTGATGTCTTAATTTGTGTTAGATTTCTAAAAGTGTGATGGGTATGTACATTACTATTTTAATAGCTATTGCCACAAGATTGCAAAAAGGCTATAGCATTGAGATACATAAAAGTTATCCTTACCTTAAACCTCCAAGTAGGTGCTTCAAGCTGGAATTTTTCTCTTTCTTAAGTTTTTGCATCTGATTTTCCCCCATCTTCCTCTGCTGCCAGCATCCACATCTTCAAGTGATTTATTCCAGGTGAGTACAAGAGAAGAATTATTTTTAAATCTTTTGGATTCTTTCATACCTAAACAACAACTGTGGTGCTGTAGGTAAGTACTGGACCACAAGGTCATTTGAACAACAAGATTGGCAGTTCAAACTCATCAGCCACTCCTCAGAAACCCTATACAGTGTGACTGTACTTTTAAAAACATAGGATAATACAGACAAGAATAGAAAATCTTAGATGGCATTGAATGGAGTAAGGATAATTATTGCATCACAAATATTTGATGAGCTGAGTAAGAGGAAGATTTCAAAAATCTTTTTGTAGCCTTTATGCTATTTGTTGTTTTTAAAATAATATAAATGGGTTGCAAATGTATTTTCAATGATGAGTTGAAGTTTTTTAAAAAATTGAATGTTGTGAGAAATCTGAGACCATTTTTCATTTAGGCTGTTATTTTTTTCCCCCATGTACCTTTAATACGCTTATTTTATTACCACCATCCCAATTTAAACTTTAAAAATTTTAAATAATAAATGTATGCATGTGGCATTTAAAAATAACAATAGAACAAAGGATATAAAAAAGAAAAGTAAATAATACTCTCTAGACTTTTAGCTAGTCCTCAAAGGTCTGTGGGGACAGGAAGTGGGAGGAAAGACAATTTTAGAAAAAAAATTTTTTTTTTCCCTTTCTGGTCATCTTTTCATTTACTTTACTTTGAAACTCCAAATATTTCCAACAATTCTTTCTTTATACCAGAAAAGTATTCTCCCCTGCTTCTTTGATTACTATTTTTGCTACATCCGTAGTGGTTACGAATCGGGCTGAGAACCTTAAGGTCAGCAGTTCAAAACTACCAGCTGTTCCGCGGGAGAAAGATGAGGCTTTCTGCTCTTGCAAATATTTACAGCCTCGGAAACCCTGTACAGGGTCGCTATGAGTCGGAACCGACTCCACGGCACATAACAACATTCTCTCCAGAATTCTTATTATTTTCATGGTATCAATAATGTCTCATGCCCTCTCTCTTTCCTTTTCATGTCAGTTTTATTTTCTTCAGCTGTTTATAACCAACAGCAGGATTTTTACCGTAACTATTGCGGTTTCTGTCTTACTGCTACACTTCCTGCCTCTCAAATGTCTTCTTCTTTATAGTTTCAGAGATGTGGTGCCCTCTGGAATCCTGAGAACTTGAATCAGATATTCAAATACTATTGTATAAATGTGTGTTGCAACAATTTCCCATCCCCCAGAGAGGTAGCTCCTTCAAAGCCTGCAGGGGATGTCTAAATTTGGCTTCCCATGTTCTGTAAGCTATCCTTTGCTTCAGTGTGACCTGTATGGCTAGTGTGGAGGAATTTTTATTTCCCTGGTTTCGTATTTCCATGAGGTAGTGTGAGATTTAGGGGACAGGGTGTGCTGACTTAGGGCAAAGTAACACCAGAGACTTGTCTGCTGGTCTCTGTTCTTCCGGGCCCACTCAGAGGAGTATAGTATCTACTTGGTGAATGTGGCTGAGCTCCTTCTCCTCAGAGATGTCTTCTGAGCTGCTCTTTGGCACAAATGGTTTGTACTCAGTGACTACCACAGGTTGGTGGTTTGAATGGCACTATGGAAGAAAGGCGGTCTAGTTCCTTAGGATTGTTTTTGTTGGTTACCATAGAGTCAGTTCCAAGTCATGGTGACCCTGTATGTGTAGAGTAGAATGGCTCTCTCTGTACGGTTCTCAAGGCCATGACAGATCACTAGGTCTTTCTTCCGAGCGGTACCTCTGGAAGGGTTCAAACCACCACCATTTGGCTAGCAGTGGAGCACTTGACCATTTGCATCAGTAAGCACCTTCTCTGTAAGGACAGTCATTGAAAATCCTAAGGAGTGCATTTCTATTCTGACACCCATGGGTGCTAGGAGTTAGAATCAACTTGAAGGCAATAGGTTTGGTGTTTGCCTGGTTATAAACAGTTTGGCCCTCAATGAACAGTGTATCACAGCTGATCACAAGATCTATGTAATTCAGGTGTGAGCAATTAGAAGACCCACTTGTCAAAGGAGCTAAAGCCACATTCTCCAGTGAAAAACCAGTTGCCTAATGCCTGTGTCCTACTTCTCAATGATCCTGCACTTAGGGGGGGAAGAAAGAGACATTCCTTTTTACTTTTCCAATAATGACATGGAGTCCTGGAGTCCTGGTTTGGCGCTGTAGGATGAGTACTCGACTGTAGTGCCAGTTTGAACCACTAGGTTGGAGGTTCAAATCCACCAGCGGCTCCTTGGAAACACTATACAGGGTTGCTGTGAGTCAGAACAGAGTCGATGGCACTTAACAACAACAACAACGACGACTTAGCTGAAATATATCTAGGGGATGGCAGGTGTCCTGGGTACCACTTGAGGGTGGGGCCAATGAGCACTATCTACTTACTGGCTATCATAGTTTCTACATAACAGCTGTGAGAAGTTAGTCAGCAAATTAGAACAAATTGTCATAGGTGCCGTATTCCGTACGTACATTCAAACTGAGCAGCATGCAGTGGGCAGCATGCAGTGGGTCATAGAGTTCTGGCTTGGATCTTTTCCAGAGGGACATCCAGGTTCAGACCAAAGAAATCAAGGAAAATATATAGGAAACACAATCAGGGATGATCGTTTCAGACACCGAGTTGCTGGGGGAAGGGGAGAAAGCCCTAGCTAGGCAGCCCCCACTGATGTTGATACCACCTCCACTGATGAATTTTGAGAAAAGAACAAAACTGGAGTGTTACTGTTTTCAAATTCTCAAGACTTAACCATTGAAAATAAATTAATAAAAGATTTGGCGGGATTCCTGACGTGATGGTGGCATGCGTTTCTGCTTCCTGCAGCCGCTACCAGTGAATCTTAGGATTTCTCATGCTGAACCCAGATGTGACCATCCATCCAGAGTACCCTGGGTGTTCAGAAAGAAGCAGGTATTCAGAGGTGGAGGGGACAGTTAGAGGGCACTGTCATGCCACCACCTTGCCCACTGAGTGAAGAGAACTCGGAGGTAGCAGCATTCCCCACTGGGTCCTGAACCTGTCAGATGGGGTGGGGTGTGTCTTCAGTTTGCCCCTACATTTAAAGTCTGGGGGAACTTCCTCACGTTTCCTTGATGTGGATGGCAGTTTCAGCGCTGTAGCAAGTCTTCCCCCTTTCTGATCGCCATGCCAGGGTGGTTTTGCTGGGACAGGTGGGAGAGACGTCCCAGCCCAGTCTTATGAACTCATCCACAATTATCATATCTGCCTGGGAATTTGAAAACACTACAGCTCTAGATTTTCTTATTAGAAACCATCTACGGTCAGGCTTTTTGTATTCCCTTTCCCCTAACTGCTGTGATGTGGTTTTCTAATGATTAGGGGCCCTGCAGACAGGTTTCTGCAGGAAAATCATGTCGGGTTGAAGAGACATAGGCCTCTGAGTAACCTCTGAAGTGCCCCTCAGCTGTCACCTAATCAATAAGGTCTCATCTTTGAAAAGAGGTTAGTGTCTTCCTAGGCACCCTGGTGGCACTGTAGGATAAACACTGCACTGCTAACCACAAGGTTGGCAGTTCAAACTCACCAGTTGTAGTTAGAAGCCTTTTACAGGGCTGCTGTGAGTTGGAACTAATTCCACAGCACACAACAACAGGAGTCTTTGGCTGGCCCAAACAGTTAAACGCTCTCTGGTAGTGTAGTGGTTACAAATCGGGCTGCGAACCTTAAGGTCAGCAGTTCGAAACTACCAGCTGTTCCGTGGGAGAAAGATGAGGCTTTCTGCTCCCATAAAGATTGACAGCCTCGGAAACCCCGTATAGGGTCGCTGTGAGTCAGCACCGACTCCAGGGCACATAACAACAAGAACAACTTTAGCCAAAAGGTTAGCAATTTGAACCCAACCAGAGACATCTCAGAAGACAGGACTGGTGAACTGGTTTTGAAGTCACAGTCTTGAATGTCCTGTGGAGCAGTTAGTTTACTTTGCACGCATGAGGTTGGAATCTACTCACAACTAACAAGAAGGTCCCCCTTCTGCCTGCCTGCCTTCCCCTTCCATCTTCCCCTCGCCCTGGGTCCTTCTTTGGCCCCCCAGCCTCCCTGTTGATCTCCACATTAACACACTCATGCATTTGTTGAGGTTGCATTCCCTCTTGTTCTATTCTGATTGTGAAAGGTTTCCTGTCCTCCTCTGATTTCTGATGTAAGAACACTTCGAGTAATTTTTGTATGCTTTTAACATTGAAAAATTATTAGAGAGAGGCTAAAATGACTATAGAGCCATCCCCAGTTAATAAAAGCTCCCCAGATGTCTGCACACTGAAGCAGGAAAGCATTCTATGAGGGGGAAGCCTAGGACTGAGCAGTAATGGGGTGTCAGAGAGCTGAAGACTTTAACCTGGGTGGCTTTGTCCTTTGTACATTGGAAGCCGTTGTGGTGGACACTTGGATTAGCTTTTGCACCAAGGCTGATTATAATTCTGGGCCAAAAGCCAGGCAGGGAACATGAATTACACAGATGACCAGCCAGTTTCCACTCCCCCTTCCTAGAAAGGAACCTTGAGTCACTGTCCACAGAGTGCCAGGAGATGAAATGGTTTGCTCCAAAGGCGAATGGGGTGCATGTTTGTGCAAAACTGGACCTGGGTCTATAGGCTTAGGAGTTTCTTAAAATAGAGCTTGATTGTCTATGTCTTGTGGGTGTGTATGGGTGTGTGGGGGTATATTTTGTTCAGACACTCATGGATTTCTCTAAGAGGCTTTGAGAAAGCACACGCAGGTCTGACCCTGTCTTCACCTTGAGTGACTAAAAAGAAACTGGCCTGGATTAAGCAGGATGTACCCACGCACAGCACTAGCTATCTGTCAGGGAAGGCTCGCATGTTGCTAGGATGCTGAGCAGGTTTCAGCAAAGCCTCTAGACTACAATGAACATGGAAAAAAGGCCTGGTGATGGACTTCTGAAAACCAGCCAGTGAAAACCCCTGTGGCTCACAATGGTCTGACTCCAGTGATGATCCTGGGGACAGCACAGGGCTTTAATTCATCGGGCACAGGGGCTGACACGATAGCAACTAAAAACAGAGCTTTTACTGGATCACTGATTTCTCCCACAGGGAAGTCTTCAACCTTAAATAACCGAGTCCTGATGTTAGGGTATTCGGTCTAGGATGATTCCCGTGAAAGGCTAGACTGTATCTCTATGGGGAGTTGAAGGGCTTCACTGGGGAGGGTCAACAGTTTCACCATCAAGCATACTGGGGAGACTTAAATACCACCATAAAATATCAGAGCCTAGGAGGTAGGTCTCATGCTGGAAGAGCAAAAACCTTTTCTCTCTCAGGGCTTTGCACTCATTAGGCCAGGATTCCAAATAGGAAGATAGAACATTCCACACCCAGTTTAATTGAACACAAACTAAATTCCAGACACCATTGTAAGCATTGGGAGTCAGTGGTAGATAGAACAAAGTTGTTGGTTTCATAGGGTTTGCCATTTACAAATAGACAGAGATAATAAACCGCCAACAGAACGCACAAATGGATAAATAAGAGCTACTCAGATAGTAAGGAGCCTTGGTGTAGCGCTGCAGATTGTTGCGCTGGATGGAAAAGTCAGTTTGAACCTCAAGGGCAGCGGTTCAAGCTTACCAGCCACTCCTCGGAAGCCCTATATAGGGTTGTTATGGGTCGGAACCAACTGGACGGTACTTAACAACAACATTCAGGTAACTATAGGTGCTACAAGGATCATAAAATAGGCTGATGTCGCAGAGCGGCTGGATGCTATCATAGATGAAGTGTTCAGAGAAGGCCAGTGTTAACTGAAAGGTCACCCAGAGGTTCCTCAAAAGAAAGGCCTGGCCAACCATTGAAAACCCTCTAGAACACAACTGTCCTCTGACACACATGGGGTTGCCACGAATCAGAGTTGACTTGATGGCAACTGGTTTTAAAGACCAACGGAAGTCAGCCGGGATAGGTGCTGGGGTATGTGTTACAGGACAAGCATAAGCCCTGCGTATAGTGAGCTGGGCACACTCCTGAAGTGGTGCTGCAGGTGGTGGAGGGCAATGAGGTGAAAGACATGGTGCCAAAGGCCAAGGAAGGGGCTACTGTCTCAAGTGAACCAGTAAATAACATCCTGATAAACAGAGAAAAAAATGGAAGTTGTCAAAGATTTCATTTGGCCTTGATCCACAAATTATTTTTCATGGAAGTAGCAGTCAAGAAATCAAATGCCATATTGCACTAGGCAAATCTGCTGCTAAAAATCTCTTTAAAGTATTAAAAAGCAAAGAAGTCACTTTGAGGACTAAGGTACACCTGACCCAAGCCATGGTATTTTCAATAGTTTCATAAGCATTTGAAAGCTGGTTAATGAATAAGGAAGACCTTAGAAGAATTGATGTATTTGAATATGGTGTTGGTGAAGAATATTGAAAGTACTGAAGATTGCCCAAAGAACAAACAAATCTGTCCTGGGAAAAGTCCAGCTAGACTGCTCCTAAGAAGTAAGGATGGTGAGGATTCAACTTTCATACTTTGGATATGTTGTCAGGAGGGACCAGACCCTGGAGAAGAACATCTTGCTTGGTAAAGTGGAGGGTCAGCAAAAAATAATAATAATAATAAGAGGAAGACCCCCAATGAGATGGACTGATACAGTAGCAGCAACAATGGACTCAAACAAGACAATTGTGAGGATGGCTCAGGCCAGCTCAGTTTTTCATACTAGGGTCACTATGAGTGAGAACCAACTTGACACCACCTGACAACTACAGCAACATCTGCCTCCATCTTTATCAACCTTGATTTTGATGAAGCTGCCCTTGGGAGCATTCAAAACCCAGTCTCATATTTTAAAATGTTCTTCAATAAAAACTGTTCAAAGGAGTGTTCTGGTTTGGAGAAGCCTAAATGATGCAGTGGTTAAAGTGCTCAGCTGTGAACCCAAAAGGCCAGTGATTTGAACGCACCAGCTCCTCTGTAGGAGAAAGACTTCTTCCATAAAGATTTGCAGCTTTGGAAACCTATTCTGTCCTATAGAGTTGCTATGAGTTGAAATTGACATGACAGCAGTGGGTTTGGTTTGGGGGAGTTCTGACTCAGAGATACTTTCTAGTCAGGCCACAATGAAAGAATGTGAAACCGCTCACGGTTCTCTGTTTCTACACAAGTCAATAGATATCACACTTTGATGAATATTGAAATTGCAAAATATGAAGCATATTATTTGAGATCTAGGTTGACTTTGAGGAGTGATTTGAGGAGCGACTGCTGGTGAGAGAGAGAAAGAGACTTGCGCTCAGTCTTTAGGCCCAGGCTAATGAAGCCAGGCTGTACTTACATTATGATTAAGGTAAGTGTCCTCACTTAGCTGGGATTCCTAATGTAGCCCAAACTGCAGAACTGGTGGACTGGGGACCTTGTGAGCTCTATTTGTCTGCAATAAAACACACAGAGGTTTGGTCTTTACGCTAAAGGAGGAGGCAGGAGGATTCCTTTTATTTATTCTTTTTTCCCATTCGTTATACAAAATTTATTTAATACCTATTATGTACTAGGAGTCCTGGCATGGCGCTGTAGGATAAGCACTGGACTGTTAACCACAAGGTTGGCAGTTCAAACTCACCAGCCACTCCTCAGAAACCCTAAACAGGGTTGCTATGAGTTGGAATCTACTCGAAGGCACTTCACAACAACATTATGCACTAGAAGTCCCTAGGTGGTGCAAATGGTTAATAATCTTGGCTGCTAACCAAAAGGTTAGAAATTGGAGTCTACCCCAAGGCATCTTGGGAGAAAGGCATGATAATCTATTTCTGGAAAATCAGTCATTAAAAACCATATGGAGTATATACGGTTCTACTCCGACACACACGGGGCCACCATGAATTGAAACTAATGTGTCAGCTACTGGTTTGTTGTGTTGTTGTGTGTTGAGCACTGTTTTGGGCACTAAAGATACAATGGTGACCAAAAAAGATAAAACCCCCTGCCTTCATGGAGCTTACATTCTAGTTTTGTGTAGTAAGACTCGAAAAGTAGGAACATACAAGAGAAAGAGAAAGTGAGAAATGAGGAGAAGGGAGTGGGTGGAAGGGCGGATGTCTCCTGTTCCCACCTGGGGAAATGACTGAGAACCTTGATGGAAAGAGACGTAGGGCCAGAGGCTGATGGATGTGGGCAGACTTTGCACACGCCACTGCTCCTTTTGACGGTGACAAGAATGGTGTGGAGCTGCTATCACAGCCATCAGCAAAGTCCACGTGACCATGTGGCCTCAGTCCCTGCACAGCTCCAGACGCAGACATGGTGCTGGGCCCTCTCTACGGACGCATGTAGGTGTGGTAGCTGAGGAGCAGGTAAGGAGGCAACCTGTGTGAGACCCCACGGACAGGGTGGTCAAGCATATAAAGTAAGGTGCTGCACACAGAGGGTTTTTGTGGTTTGGGCATTAGTGATAATGTGACCTCATTTGTACCAACAGGTTATTGAGACCTGAGGCCAGGGGACTGAGAGATTTGGGCGCTCCTTCAAACACACATTCTTTAATACTTAAGAAGATAGGAAGAAACAGATGTTCTGTTAATAAAAACTGAATATATATTCCTTCATGTTAAAAATGAGGGATTTATAGATTGTGTTTGTTGCATGCTCTTTTCTGAACCAGACAATTCATTGGGAGGCCTGTTAACCTGTTTAAATGTTGTTGTTAAGTGCCTTTTTGAGTGGTTCTGACTCATAGTAATAACACTGTATATAGGGTTTCCAAGGAGCACCTGGTAGGTTTGAACCAGTAACCTTGTGGTTAGTAGTCCAGTACTTCTCCTACAGCGCCACACTAGGACTCCAAACTGTTTACATTGTTGTTGTTGTTAAGTGCCGTCGAGTTGGTTCCGACCCATAGCGACCCTGAACAGGGTTTCCGAGGCTGTAAATCTTTACGGGAGCAGAAAGTCTCATCTTTCTCCCGTGGAGCAGCTGGTAGTTTCGAACTGCTGACCTTGTGGTTCACAGTCTGATTCGTAACCACTACGCTACCAGAGCTCCTAACTATTTACATACTGGGAATAAATTAAATCTCTGCCTCTGGGTAAGCAGTATTCCTCTTTGTGTGATTTAGTTTTATGATTTTAACTGACTGCAGCTGTCAGCTTCCGAGAACTGCTTCTGAGATGCCAGCTAGTTCTCGGGTTGGTGCCATGGTCCACGACTACACCCTGAGTATAACGTTACAGTAAAAATTCTCAACAGAAAATAGTTCATCAATGTTACCAAATTGTACATGTAAAAATTGTTGAATTGGTGTATGTTTTGTTGTATATATTCTCAAAAATAAAGTAAAAAAAAAAAAAATGTTTTGGGTTGGTGTGGAACAGCTTTTGGGTTTCCACTTAAAGGCCATTGTCTACTCTGGCAGAAGCAGGATCATTTATGTCTTACCTGTACGTAAGGAGTCACACATGAAAACCATCTTTCTGATGAATCCTAAGGATGTACCCCTGGTGACTACCAGGCTGGCCTGTCTCTTACTTGGGCTTTACCAAGAGACATTTGAGTTACATTCAGAAATGATTAGGCTAATGGTGGGGACGTTGGTGGTGCAGTGGTAGAATTCTCACCTTCCAAGTGAGAGACCAGAGTTTGATCCCTGACCAATCAGTGGAGGCTTGTGTGTTGCTATGATGTTGGACAGCTTTCAGCGGAGCATTCAGAGACTATGACAAGCAAGGAAGACAGACTTGGCAGTCTACCTCCAAGAATCAACCAATGAAAGCTTTATGGATCTCAACAGTTCAATCAGCAATGGATCATGGTGATGGTGCAGGGCTGGGAGGCATTGTCATACACTGGGTGGCCATGACTCAGGGGCCACTTACTCATCTGACTGGTTAGCAAGATGTAATTAATATCATCAACTATTTAATGTTCTATAGAATGTCATCACATCTTGGTTCACTTGAATTATAATATAGTCCAGCGTGGGAGCGTAAACATGGCAAGATTGTAAATGTGTACTTTTGACCATCCATACAGTGCAAAACAGTCCTGATCTTTCCTTCTTGATAGGGAAGGATTTGCTAGATTTGTGGATGTATGTATCTGAGGCCTATTAATCTGCTCTGGTGGTGGTTGTGTGTTGTGAAGTTGCTTCCCACTCATAGCGACCCTGTATAGGGTTTCCAAGGCTATACATCTTTACAGGAGCAGAAAGCCTAATTTTTCTCCTGCAAAGCAGCTGGTGGAATCAAACTGCTGACCTTGCCATAAGCAGCCCAATATATAACCCACGACACCACCAGGTCTCCTTTGATCTGGCCTAGCAGAGATAATATCTAGCACAATAGAGACCACCAGTGGACTGGGTCTACTTGATGCTAGTCTATTGGCATCCCCCCAGAGTCTTCCAGATTTTTTCATTTTGCAGGAGAATTAAATGGGGGAAATGATATAAAGTCTTTAAGGGTGGCATGAATCTCTGCCACTCTACCCAGGATGCAATATGATTTTTGATTGGGGTGAGTGACAGTTTGAGTCCGTATTGTGGCTCTTATCCCATAGGTCAAGGATCTGAGGTGAAGACTCTGTCAACTCTCAGCTATGCCTACTCCAATTATATATTAGGAGACTGGGAAAATAACTACTGGATAGGTTTAAGGGCCTAGAAGATCCACTGCAAAACTAGTCATGGGCAAACACTAGAAATATTACCTGACTTCATATGCCCCCACTGTAGTAACAAGGGATCATAGTCATTCTTCAGATCCCTGGGTATTGATGTCAACCGGACTCTATCTGACAGTTCTCAAAATGCCTGGGTAGCCATCTTTCCCAAGTTTAAGATTTGTTGTACTTGTCAGGTGCTGTCAAGTTGGTTCCAACTCAGAGCAACTCTATGTAGATCAGAATAGAACACTGCCTGGTCTTTGCCACGTTCACAATCATTGCTAAGTTTGAGCACATTTTTGCAGCATTTGGCTTAATCTACCTTTTGGAGTATCTTCCTCTTTTTTAATGATCCTCACTTTACCAAGCATGATATCCTTCTCCAGGGATTGGCCCCTCCTGAGAGCATGTCCAAAGTATGTGAGATGAACACCATCCTCATGTCTAAAGAACACACTGTCTTTATTGTATGATTGATTACCCAAGTAATTATCCAGGCTCTATGGAAGGGCTAAGGAGCTCTGGTAGCATTGTTGTTGTTGTTGTTGTTAAGTGCCGTTGAGTCGGTTCAGACCCATAGCGACCCTGTACAGGGTTTCCGAGGGTGTAAATCTTTACGGGAGTAGAAAGCCTCATCTTTCTCCCACGTAGTGGCTGGTAGTTTCGAACCGCTAACCTTAAGGTTCGCA
>NW_006408525.1:20304548-20311166 GCF_000296735.1 Chrysochloris asiatica
TCAGCAGTTCGAAACTACCAGCTGTTCCGCAGGAGAAAGATGAGGCTTTCTGCTCCTGTAAAGATTTACAGCCTTGGAAACCCTGTACAGGGTCGCTATAAGTCGGAACCGACTACACAGCACATAACAACAACAACATGGAAGGGCTAGGGAGTGTGGTGGCTCCATCCGATAAATACTGGACTGTAAACCACAAGGTCTGGGGTTCAAATCCACTAGCTGCTCCTGCCAAAAGATGAAGCTTTCTGCTCCTGTAAAGATTTAAAAAGCCTTGCAAACCCTATACAGGGTCACTATGAGTCAGAACTATCTTGAAGGCACAACAACATGAAACGACTAGGGGAAACTTACCCCATACATTTTGCCAGGTAATATAGGTTCTGGGTCTCACCTTAGATCGAAAACTGGGCAAAAGATCTTGATATTTTATTGAGGCAGCTGATTTAAATAAAAAAGAAAGAAAAAATATGTTAAGCAAGTGGTTGGGTCTGGAGCTCAGGACCTCATTGTTGGGGGACACTAAGAACAACTGGTATAACATTGTTCACAAAGACAATGCTCTTATTCTACTTTGGTGACTAGTGACTAGGGTCTTAAAAGCTTGCGAGTGACCATCTAAGGTGCAACTATTGGTCTCTCCCCATCCAGAGCAAAGAGAAGTGATGGAAATCTAAGGTGAATGGAAATATTTAGTCTAATGGACTAATGGCTCTCATGAACCTCAGACTCCACTACCCTGAGACCAGAAGGGCTAGATGGCACCCAACGCCACTGCTGCTCTGAAAGGAAGTACATTAGAAGGACCTGGAGAGAGTGAGAGGAAAAAGGTAGACCGAAACTCAAAATCATAAAAAAAAAAAAAAAACCCACCAAGCTTCCTGGCTGGGTAAAGACTGGTAGAACCCCTGAATCTATGGCATAGAGTATTTTGTTCTGTTGGGCATTGGGTAGCTGTGAGTTGGTACCGACTCGATGGCACAACCACAACAGCAACTTGCCAGGAATGGAACTCACCACCCTGGTTTAATTTTCAACCAAACAATGTTGTTGTTGTTGTTAAGTGCCATTGAGTCGATTCTGACCCATAGCGACCCTGAACAGGGTTTCCGAGGGTGTAAATCTTTACGGGAGTAGAAAGCCTCATCTTTCTCCCGCGGAGCAGCTGGTAGTTTTGAACTGCTGACCTTAAGGTTCGCAGCCCGATTCGTAACCATTACACTACCAGAGCTCCTTAACCAAAACAATAGAGAGGTCTATAAGGTGAACGAATAATGCTAGGGTGGTACACACTCAGACCAATCAGCCATCCTGAGACCTTGGGTAGCATTTGCCCCAAGACAAAGTTCAGAAGCAGGAAAGCTTCGGAAAGAAGGAAGTATGGAAAGGGACAACACAAGAAGGAAATGGGATAAGTGAGGTTACATTGTGGGGATTGCAAGCAATGGCATGAAACACAATGTATGATTTGCTGAATGAAAATATAATTCACATAAGTCACAGTATAAAGTTAAAAAAAAAAAAAAAAAGGCAATGCCCTTTTTGACTGACCATCGATCTTGCCACTGGGAAATAATACCTATAATAGGATAATTGGAGCAGAATTGGAGAAGGCAAACTGCAACACAGCCGTACCAGATGGTCCTACAGGGAGCTCTGGAGCTGACGTAGTCCTTCAGACTTGTTTCAGATTTAGTTAAGGGATCTTAGGCCTTTGTATTCCTACACTAATCAGTCATTGGGAAGTCATAGAACTTTGGTTCAAGACAATGCTTGGAGTAGGACTCAGTTGTGAGTCATCAACAACTAATCCTTGAAGTTGCTGGAAGAATGAGAGCTCTCATCTTGAATAGGAGACAGATAGCATGTTCTAGTATCCTCTATGCTGAAGAAGAGGTTGACGGCAGAAGGCAGAGCAGAGAAGCAGAAAGATACCAGGTTCTAGGTTACATTGAGCTATTGGATGAAACCTTACCTAAATCCACTTTTGCTTTGTACCTTTTAGTTAAGCATGCAAACAAATTCTCCTGCTAAAGTCCTGTGAGCTGGGCTTTCTTTCAGTTGTCCCATAAAGACTATACATGAATCCAAATATAAACATTAATGTTTTATTGTCTTTTTAAAAAGCAGGCACTAAGACTGAATTTATGAATTTGAAAATTTATGAATAAAAAAGGTTTCTATGTAAATTAATGATGATTCTTTTCTTGGTCATTGGTGCTATCTGAATATGGAGTGAAAATTACTTATGTAAATATTTACAAGATTATACTGCAGTCGAATTGGTGCTTGTTTGAGCCCTTTATTAATATTTCATTTTGCATCATTTCTTGAACTAATTTATTGGCACATTTTCAGCATTCCAGTGAGAGAGTCAGCATAAAGTCTATTAATAATAAATAGCACAAGAGCTTCTTACATTTCTTTTCTGAGCTATCATTTAAAGATAGTTTTCTATGGCAAGGAATTCTAATTGGATGATTGAAGATAAGACTTTTGCAATGTCTAACTTCAGAAACCAACAAGAAATACAATGTGATTTTAATTATATTTGTGTCCTGGATTTTGACACAGTGCTTTTGGTTATTAACTCTTGTAAAGTGTACCTCTTCATAAAGTGTTCCCATCACTCTTGACAAAGCAGGCTTGCTCAGACAAGTGCTTGAAGCCAAAATGAAGCTATAGAAGCAAGTTCTTCAGACGAAAGCAAGAGCCTCCTTGTGGGAACTGGGCCAAGGACATGCTGCCATAGGGTAAGATCCTAAGTAAATTTAAGTGGTCAGTATTTCTTGTGTCAGGCTGTTGTGTCCCATCATTCACCTCCTAAAAAACCACTAAATGAATTCTTTCAACAAGTCACATCTGCCAATAAGTAATTTAAAAAGGTTTATGTGGAGGAAATATAAAACATAATAAACTATAGAAAGATCACCTTTAAATACACAGTAAACCTGAAGAATTAATTTGGAAAGTTTCAAAACAAATATATGTTAAACATTTTGAAAACATTTATGGTAGAGCTCATGGATGGTAGAAATAAATTTAACTATTATTTTTTCACAATTCTTCTATAACAGTCAAGATTTTTTTTGAATGCCAGTGACAGAGAGATCCAGGTTAGAGGGCGATTGTTGTTGTTGTTGTTGTTAAGTGCCGTTGAGTCAGTTCCAACCCATAGTGACCCTGTATAGGGTTTCCAAGGAGCAACTGGTGAATTTAAACCACCAACCTTGCAGCTCAAACGGCTTTGCAGTCTGGCACATTAGCCCACAGGACCACACAACCACCTATGTCTGTTTTGTTATAAAGTAAGAAGGGAAATTCCTTCTGCTCTCCCCCATATCCTATTTCTGATTCCAAGAGGACACTAGAAGGCTGGGGGAGCTATTGTTTTTATGTGGGGTCTCAGCCTTCTGGTAACAGCACCCCTTTCTTTTGTTACAAACACACCAAGTCCTGGTCCGAGCAGTTCTGGTAGAAGTGCTGTCAATCACAGGGCCCATCCCCCACCTGTAGCTGCAGGGGCGGGCATATGACTCGGGCTGGATCTAATGTGGCAGTATATACTTGTGGACCCAGTAACCAAAAGGTGGACATGTGAGAAATAAGACTAATCAGAGCCCTTCCCTTTGAAAGCCTAAGGGCTGGTATTGGTAAGTGAGGTTTCTGGAGCAACATTGTAGAAAGGGATCTATACAGGATTGTGAATAGAGGACCAGAGAGGCCAAACCATTCCACAAAAGAAAAGGGAACAATGAGGCAAGGTGCAGGGAAGGAGTCAGGATCAAGGAAGCTGGAACTGGGGTGTTGATTGCTGCCTGGGACTGCCTGAGGAGGATCAAATTGAGTACTGAGACTCACTGAAAAGACCGGGAACAGAAGATGCTGGAAGAAGAACCGTCAGAGTTTGTTACTGAGAGAGCCTTCTTTTCAGTTTCCCCATGAGAGATTTGGTGAAATTGACTTTGCTCACTTAAACTGTTTGTGCAGACTGATTCTTTGTAAAGAATGCACAATTGGAGCAAAACAGAAATTACTTCTAACAAGCCTCGGTGATATCATGCAATAACCTTATAACCTTTAAAACTCATGAAACAAGAACAGAAAGCTTCTTTCTTAATCTAAAGGAATTCTAAATCTTATCTATTTAAAAACCATCGCCATCATTGTACATGGTCCTGGAAGTCCTCACGCGTCCCTCTAGGAGGGTGATTCAATTGGCAGATTTGGGAAGTCTCGTCAGGCCCACGTGCCTTTCTAGAGGGGTCTGTGCATTTTTTCTGTGCTTGAATCCACCAGAGACACCAGGTGGAAAGACATTAGTTGCCAAGTTATTCTGGACATTGTTGGGCAAAATTATTCTTCCACTGGTTCTATCATCTTTGTATTTTTCTACTTTTCTCTTTCCCATGGTAAGCATACCTTACTAGTGTTGCTGTCCTCCCTATATACCTATCTACTGCTTGGCTGAAAATTGAGCCACGAGGATGAGCACCTTTCCAGACCTGAAGGGTGTTTGAGGGCCATAGTCTTAGGTTCCTTCAGTCTCTTTCTGACCAGTAAGCCTTGGTCCTTTTGTTTTACTTTTATTTCATATTTTCTCCCACTCTATCCAGACCTTCTAATGTGATCCCTTTCAGAGCAGTTGGAAGTGGTAGCCAGGTACCATCTAGTTCTTCTGGTCTCAGAGTCATGGAGACTGATGTTCCCATGTTCCGTTAGTCCTTTGGACTAACTGATTCCAAGCATCTTCAATCCTCATCACTCTTCTTTCTTCTGCACATTCAGGGACCAATAGCTGCACCTTAGGTGGCTGCCCATGAGCTTATAATATCCCAACATTACTCACCAAAGTAGGATGTAGAACACTGTCTTTGTGGACTATGTTATGTCAATTGACTATGGTGTCCCTGGAGACTATGGTCACAAATCCATAGATTCTTGTACAGTTCCTTCATTTATTTTCAACTTTCACACACATGAGGCAACTGAAAAATACCATGGCTTGAATCGGTTAATCACATCTTAGTCCTCAAAATGATATCTTTGCTCTTAGCACTTGAAAGAGGCCTTTTGCAACAGATTTGTCATTTGCTTTCTTGATGGCTGCTTTCAAGAACATTGAATGTGGATCCAAGCAAAATGAAGTCTTTGACAACTTCGATCTTTTCTCTGTTTATTATGATGTTATTTATTGGTCCGTTGTGAGGATTATTATTTTCTTTACCTTGAGGTGCAATCCATAACGAAGGTTGTGTAGTCTTTGATCTTCATCACTAAACATTTCAAATTCTCTTCACTTCCAGCAAGTTAGGATGTATCATTTGCATATCTCAAATTGTTAATGAGTCTTCCTTCAATCCTGATGTCATGTTCTTCTTCATATAATCTATCTTCTTAGATTATGTGCTCAGCATACAGATTGAATAAGTATGGTGAAATGATACAAACCTCATGCATATCTTTCCTGATTTTAAACCAGTCAGTATCCTCTTGGTTTGTTCAAACAACTGCCTCTTGGTCTATGAAAGGTTCCTAATGAGCACAATTAAGTGTTCTGGAATTCCTGTTCTTTGCAATGTTATCAATAGTTTGTTAGGATCCACACAGTTGAAGGCCATTGCTGAGTCAATAAAGCACATATAAACATCTTTCTGGTATTTCTGCTTTCAGTCAAGATCCATCTGACATCAGCAGTGATATCGTACTTCCATGTTCTCTTCTGGATCTGGCTTGAAGTTCTGGAAGCTCACTGTTGATGTACTCCTGCAGCCATTTTGAAATGATTTTCAGCAAACTTTTACTTGCATGTGATATTAATGACATTGTTTGATGACTTCTGCAATTTATCTCATCACCTTTCTTTGGAATGGGCACAAATGTGTATATCTTCCAATCAGTTGACATAAATGAGTGAGTGCCTCTAGCTCTGCATCAGTTTGTTGAAATATTTCCATTTGTATTCCATCAAATCCTAGAGACTTGTGTTTGGCCAATGCCTTCAGTGAAACATGAACTTCTACCTTCAATACCATTGGTTCTTGATCATATGGCTGGACATTGACTAGTTCTTTTTTGTACAGTAATTCTGTGTATTCTTTCCATCTTCTTTTGATGCTTCCTACATTGTTCAATATTTTGCCTATGTTGTTGCTGTTGTTAAGTGCCATAGAGTCGGTTCTGACCCACAGCGACCCTGTATAGGGTTTCCAAGGAGTGGCTGGTGAGCTTGAACTGTCAGTTCTTCAATATTGCAACTAGATTATTTTAGTTTGAGAAATTCTGAGCATATTCTTTCCTCTTGGTTTTCTAACTGTAGGTCTTTGCACATTTCATTATAAATCTTTACTTTGACTTCCCAAGCTTTCCTTTGAAATTTTCGGTTCAGCTCTTTTACTTCATCGTTTCTTCTTGTCACCTTGGCTTCTGTATGTTTAAAGCAAGTTTGAGTCTCTTGAAATTTATTTTGGTCTTTTCTTTCTTCGTTGTTATTGTTGTTAAATGCCATTGAGGTGGTCCTGACCCACAGTGACCCTGTACAGGGTTTCCGAGAAGCAACTGGTGAACTTGAACCCTCAGCCTTGAGGTTCAAACCGACTTTGCAGTCCAGCACATTAACCC
>NW_006408525.1:20312260-20317560 GCF_000296735.1 Chrysochloris asiatica
TGCAAGTTTGGGTGTTCTTGTGTATCTCCCCTCACTTCATATCAGCTGGATGCTTCACTCTCAGCTCTAGCCCTCTGTGGCTATGTCCTTGTCCACGGGGTCAAGTGTTCTCAGGTCTCACCACACTTTGGACCAACCAGCCCTTCCTCTTCTCTCTCTCATCTCCAGGTCAGCGGGAGTCAGTGGACTGTGGTTGAACTCAGCCCACTTCTTCATTGCTGCCTTTCCGCCTCTTTCGCTCACCAGTAGACCAATGTGGTCGCCAGCAAGCTTACATGCTTGTTTGTGTGTTCCCTCTGAATTTCAGTCTTGAGGGGAGTTTGTCCTGAAGGAACTTGATTGCTTGCCTTGATGTCTTCCTGGCAAAAAGCTTGCTTATTCTTGTCATGTTGAATATTTTTGTTTTGGGTTTTTCCTGATGATCTTTCTTTGAAGATGTATCTTCTGTCACTGTAGCAGTTCCAGGTTGGTCTGCTTGTTCTTTCTAGTGGGAATGTCCCACCTCAGAAGTTTCTGGATGGGACTCAGGATTCCACCTAAGGTCCTATACTCTGTAAATGCTTTGCAAGAGGCCTATTTCACTGGGCAAGTTCTAGAACCCCTTTTAGGTATTCCAATCAGTTATAGGCTGTTTCCCAACATTCCTTTCTATCTCATTCAAGTGTCTATTTTATAATAGTTGGCATGGGAAACTAATATTCATAAGACAGTCAAGCATTTTAGTATTATTTCCCCTCTTCAAGCTATACCTAGATCCCTGTATCCCAGAGCCCTGTTGTTCCAAGGATGAGCATGCATCACTATTTACCTCTGTCCCACTTAGGACATGCAAAACTGTCTCAGTGTTCCCCTATCCATCTTGTTCTTCCACCTCCTCCCCCTTCTTGTATTGCCCTCCCCAACACCCAAACTAAACCCCCCACTCCAACCCCATTGTTGTGGTTACCTTATATTCCATTAATTCTTCCCTCCATTGAAGACAGTCTATTTTATCCTATAATCTACCTGACTTTCTTACCACCTGGATCTCTGTTCCTCTGTGTTTACCTTCTTCACATTGTAATTGTTTTGATCATAGACTGACCTCCTAGATCCTCTGTTCTTATAATTTTATTCTGTTCTTGACTCTACCAGAGCCCCTTTAGAAGGGGTTCAAGTAGAAGAGGAGCTACTGGATGGTGCAAATACTTAACATGCTCAGCTAGTAACCAAAAGTAATCAAGACTACCCAGAGACACCTTGAAGAAAGCCTTGGTGATTTGCTTTGGAAAATCAGCACTGAATTCTCTATGGAGCACAATTCTATTCGGACACATATGAGTTTGTGTCAACTCAATGGCAACTGGTTAAAGTACAAGGGCCTGACTAGTTCAAAGTCCACTAAAGAATGACCTTAAACTGGGACCTGGAGCATGATAGCATTTGTGAACTCTCCCTTCTGCAACATGGACCCCAAAGCAGGAGGCAGATGGCCTCATGGAATTGAGCATGGAGCAGCAGTTGATGTTTACCTTGCACTGACTGGACCTCCAGACAGATTAGCCTGATCCCAACATCTGGCAAAGTATTGAGTGCCAGAGGGCAGAATGTATGCTCAGTTAATTAAGATCCACTATATCTAGCTCTGGTAGCGTAGTGGTTATGAATCGGGCTGCGAACCGCAAGGTCAGCAGTTCGAAACTACCAGCTGTTCCGCAGGAGAAAGATGAGGCTTTCTGCTCCCGTAAAGAGTTACAGCCTTGGAAACCCTGTTCAGGGTCGCTATGAGTCGGAACTGACTCCACGGCACACAGCCACCATATCTATTTCACCACGCAACAATAACAACATATCTATTTCTTATCTATCCTGAAAAGCCACAAAGCCCCACAGTCACAAGGGAAACCAGCCATATGCTAAGAGAGACTCAGTTAACATTGTCCAAAATTATCCAATCAGGAGTTTCCGATGGAGACTGACTTATCCAAATCCTGTCTCCTTAGTAAGGTTGAGGGTGAGACGCAGACAGATCAAAGTCCTTGATGAAGAATGTTGTGGTTTAGGAGGGAGGAAGAGACCAGAATGGCTAAGTAGTCCCTAGCTTCAGCATTCCTGTTTTGGCAGTGACCACCTCTCCTTTCCCCATTACTTGAGTTTGCAAAATCACAACTGGCTCTAACAACCAGAAACACTGGAGCCCACAGATTGCTTGTTCTCTCATCCCATCCTCAGAAGACAACATCCGCTTAGCTCTCTGGTTCTGAGCGATCACCATGCTCTTCTCTAAATGTGCACCTACCATCTACAGGATGATGCATGCCCAGCTGGGCATAAAGTTGAGGCTTAATTCAGGTTTTTAAATTTGAATTAATTAAAAAGTCAAAGATGTCAGATACAGTGGCTTTGAAATTCTGGAATCATTGAAGGAAATGAGGGCAACATTTGCTCTTGTACAATTTTGACATGTCTTCTATTTTCATAGAAGTGTGAGGAAAATCCTGCAGACTCCTCCTTTCCCACCTGGGATTGTGCCTTCCTGTGGACTCGACCCTGGGCCACTGTCCTGAGCGACTGCTCACTCACTTCTCCCTCCTTTTCCTGGACTGGTTGCTGGCTTTCTTCCCTCCTACCTCCCTTCCTTGCTTTTATTTTGCCCCCTCTGTTTTTGGACTTCAAGTACAGAAATTTGGGTTTATGGCACTTTGTTACTGCTAGTCCATACAAGGCTTCTCTTTTGTTCCAACTAATTTATTGATTCTTTTTATCCACACTCCTCTTTACCATTCTCCATCCTCTTTCCCGCTACAGGCAAGTATTTTGTTCCGTGAATCTTTGGTTTGCGTTTTTTACTCTTCTACAAATGGTATTGCTGGAGTTCTGGGGTAGGATGGTAAAGTAGGCAGATGTGTTGAGCAGATCCTCTGCAACAAGGACATGGGAGACCAAGTGAAATACACAGAGATGGTGATCTTGGAACCCTGAGCTTCAGGGGACAGGACAGAGAGGTGGACTGAGTAAAGCCTGGGAGAGGAAGCTGAGCAGGAGTGGCAAGAGTGGAGACAGATGGACAGGTTGTTGGGTGGCCTGGTGTGGAGCCACCATGGCGAGCTTCTGTGGGTAGCTGTCTATACAGTGGGCTAGATGTGCGGGACACACACTGGAGGCTGATGGTGAAGGGCGTGTGGCTCTCCCTTGCTCCCTGTGCCCTCCTGGTAGCCAGACATACCCTCCTTGAAGCCTCTGCTCTGCCTGGGCCTGGGGTGTTGGGTGTAGCACCCCCGAGTCTGGAAGCACATGAATTTTGTCTCATTATTGCTGTTGTTTGTTTTTGGGAGACAGCAATTGTGCCCATACAGCCCAGTCACATCTGTAACCTTCTGTGGCTCCACCCACTTACTCCTGTACCACCTCACCGATGATAATCAGCAGTCAACATCAGACAAACCCACTCTGGACTAAACGACACAAGCAGCCAGCAGAACTGTATACACACTGCCAGTCTCTTGCATCCACTAGGAGACTAGGTGGTGAGCTCCTGAGAACACACCAACATACAGTCATCAATTAAATACAAACACATCAACACTACAATGTCTTAGAAACAACAGACAATTTCAGCTTACATGAAGAAACAAGACATCTTTGCTTTGAACACTTGAAAGAGGTCTTGTGCAGCAGATTTGCCTAATGCAATATGTTGTTTGATTTCTTGATTTCTGCTTCCATGAGTGTTGATGGTAGATCCGAGAAAAATGAAGTGTTTGATAACTTCTAACTCCTACCCCCCAAAAAATATAAAGAATAGCAGCGCCATAAAAAGAGGAAATACTGCTCTTTTACATGCTGTATTTTTTGTGTGTCTACATTTTATATGTTCACAAATGGTACCGGGTTATATAGCTCCTTCTGTTTCTTACTCACTTGGTTACTGTTTGTGAGAGCCATCTCTGTGGCTGTGTGCACCTAAACCATTGCTTCTTATTCTGCAAAGACCTCCATGGGTGTGTAGTGGGACGTCTCCATTGGGTCCTCAGAGCCACTTGCCAGGTTGCTCTGTGCTCTGGGTAGCAGAACTTAATGAACTGAATCAGTTTCTGGCTCCCAGTTGGGTTGGCCTTTGGGAGGGTGGAGGGTGAGGGTGGGATGATAACTCCACTTGAAAGAGTGGAGATTAGCAGGGCTGCATTCCTCTACCAAAGGCTACAGTTCCTGTTGGGGGCCTTTTCCATAGACTCATTTCTCTTCAAGGTGCTGGTAACCACGCCTCACCCTTGCCTGTGAAGATTGTTGTTGTTGTTGTTGTTAAGTACCATGGAGTTGGTTCTGACTCATAGTGACCCTGCACAGGGTTTCTGAGGCTGCAAATCTTTACGGGAGCAGAAAGCCTCATCTTTCTCCTGCAGAACAGCTGGTAGTTTCGAACTGCCGACCTTGAGGTTAGCAGCCCAATTTGTAACCACTACGCTACCAAAGCTCCTTTGCCTGTAAAGATAGAGGGAAGGTGATAATATCCTAAGGGTGTTAGTCAAGAAGTGTTTCACAGGCCCTGCTTGGTACCCGACCTGCCCACACACCATACATTCTCCATCACTACACTTGCCCTTGTTACTCTCTCTGCTGAGCAGCCCCAGCTAATGCCATGTGGAAATCACCACATTGGTTCTTTTTTGCTCACTCCAGAGGGACTTCTACATTGCTTACAACTCCCGCCACCACATACATCCCTGGGATTGTTGTTGGCGGACATTGAGTTAATTTCAACTCACGGCAAGTCCATGTATAAAAAGTAGAACTGCTCCACAGGGTTTCCAAGTAGAAAATGCCCTTTTGGAAGCAGATCATGAGGCCTGTCATTTGAGATGCCTCAAGGTGAATTCAATCTGCCAACCTTTCATTTATTAGTGGAGTGCTTAACCATTTCCACTACTTGGAGACCCCTACTTCTGGGATAAATATCCTCATTTTTTTGTTTTGGGGGGTGTGCTTTTCCTTTCCAGTTTGAAGTGCATTCCTCTAACTCTTGAGGCTGGGAGGAAATAGATTAGCAATTCTTCCTTCTTTTCTAATCAATTAACAAGGTGGCTTTCAACCAGTGGCAATTTTATACCCAGGGGACATTTTTAGTTCTCACAACTTGGGGTTTAGAAAAGGGGGTATGCCACTGGAAACTAGTGGTCAAAGGTCAATGTACTGTAAAATAAATGTCCTTTAGTGCATAGGACAAGGAGCTCTGGTAGTGTAGTGGTTACGAATCGGGCTGTGAACCTTAAGGTCAGCAGTTCGAAACTACCAGCTGCTCCGCGGGAGAAAGATGAGGCTTT
>NW_006408525.1:20317660-20383723 GCF_000296735.1 Chrysochloris asiatica
AGGGTTTCCAAGGAGCAGCTGGTGAGCTGGAACCACCGACCTCGTGGTTCAAATGAACTTTGCAGTCCAGCACATTAACCTGCACCACTACACCAGGACTCCAGTGATTTCCTTGAATTCTCATTGACCCTTCATTACAGTAATACCAGGGGATATGCTCTATTAGTATCCCCATTTTATGATGGGGAAAAGAGCTACTAGTAGGCAAACACTGACCCACAAGGCTCTAGATCCCAAGCGAACTAACTACTATATTGCTTCCTTTTAAAGTATCCATCTTACTTACAGGACACCTTTCTCTGCACTGCATTTGTGAATGTCTAGTTTACGAATCGGGCTGTGAACCGTAAGGTCAGCAGTTCGAAACTACCAGCTGCTCCGCGGGAGAAAGATGAGGCTTTCTGCTCCCATAAAGATTTACAGCCTTGGAAACCCTGTTCAGGGTTGCTATGGGTTGGTTCCGACTCCACGGCACATAACCACATAACCAGTGCATAGGACAGGCCCTCACCACAAAGAATTATTGTGTCTAAAATGTCAATAGGGCAAAGTTTGAGAAACTCTGAATAAACATGGTATTCTTTGAATGTTAGACCTAATCCTTTGTTGAGCTTTTAATTTGTTCTAGTATGACAGATACGTTTCTTTTGGATGCTTCTGATGCTTTGATTAAAGCTCTCAGCCTTCCTCCACCCTCTCCCTCACTCCCCACAAGGGAAAGAGATGTATGACTTATCTGATAGTAATTTCTGGGAGGAGTATGGAGGGCATTCTTAGCCCTTGCTGATTCTACTTGGGAGCCTTATGTTGGTGGGATGCCCACACTCTTAGTTCAGCTGAAGTTTGGGGGACCATAACTTCAAAGTGGCTGGCTTTGCCCCTGTCTGGGAAGCTGAGCACTGCCTATGACTTGGGGGGAGATGTCTGCCTGACTTGGGTGCAGTATTGGGAAATCTGTTCTCATTGCAGAAGATACAAGTTTGGGTACCGGATGAGGAAGGACTGAGAGCAAGTGTTGTAATGGTTGGGCAGGGAGGCCTTCAGGAACACATAGTAAAAAGGTGGGTATGTGAGACATTTTCTCAGTTTTCTTTGGATACCAAGACATCTTTGGAGTCCTGGTGTGGTGCTATGGGTTAATGCACTGAACTGCAAAGTTGGTTTGAACCTCAAGGTCGGCAACTCAAGCTCACCAGTTGCTCCTTGGAAACCCAATACAGGGTCGCTATGGGTCAGAACTGACTTCACGGCACTAAACAACAACAATTTTCAGGTTTATTTCAGAGTGGTATACCCCAGCCACCCCCAAATCTCCAGGATACCCATATACCAAGAAAAGCTAGTGTGGCCCTGAACACTTCATGGACAGTGGATGAGAAAAACCTGACACCTGGATATGGCTGAGAGAATAGAATCTATCCAGGACCAACTGAACCATGACTGTGGGTAATGGCACCCCATCACAATGTTTAGGGGTGAACATGGAAACATCCTTTCAATTTCTAAGGGGACTGGTCCATCAAATTGATGTACTAAGCATTTCCTGGGTACCTCTTTTGTGTTTGTCAGTAAGGAACCATTTTGACCATCCTTTGAGAATACAGGAATCCCTGGGTGGTGTAAACGGTTAATGCAATTGACTACTAACCAAAAGGCTGCAAGTTCAAGTCCATCCAGAAGTATGTTGAAAGAAAGGCCTGATGATAGGAATCTGAAAGGTCAGACCCTGAAAATTCTATGGAGCACAGTTCTAATCTGACATACACGGGACTGAGTCAGAGTCAACTCAGTGATAACTGAAACTAGTTCTAGAATGGGTGTGGCCCGGAGGGGTGTGGGGTGGGGTTTGACGATAGAGTAGAAGAAAGTGGAATGGAAGATGAGTTAATTCTATAATATTAAATTTTTAAATCTATTAATACAAGGTCATGTTTCCAGGCTCTTCCAATTAAAAATTACGGTGCATGTTCACATCTTATTTTCTACAAAGAAAGCCATTCAACACACAGAAAAAAATGATGTGTGTCCCAATTGTGCCATGCATAACACCAATGAAACATACATAAACGTGAACTGATACAGATTACACTCACACACTTCTTAATTTGCACTTCCAGAATTCCCACATGTGCTCATTTTCACAGTTCCCACAATTCAATTTTTTTATCTTAGAAAAATTCCAGATCCTTGGACAAATAAACCACATCTGAAACTTGAGAAATGAATTCACCTACATGTGTCCCATCTCTTAGTGGTCTCCTCTGCCAAGGACAACATTCTTTGCTAAATGAACCTTGATCCCAACTTAGAAGTGGGTGATTTATAAACATATCCAGACATGCAGACAAATGCTTCTAGAATCTTATCACTGGTCACTGTAATAGGTTCAGGGTGCTTCCATATCTCTGCCTGAGTTCCTTTACCCCATGCCTTCCCCAATTTCATTTCCCATTTTAAGTTAGTCTCCAGTCCACTCTCCAGTTTACCTCGCCTCCAGGCAGGAAGCAAGTCTTGCTCTAAGTAAAGGTAACCACTCTTTGTTCTTTGCCAGGATTCTGCCTGGATTGGGACAGTTGACTGCCAGCTGCCACACAGCCCTACAGACATCAGTCTTGACACCATGACAGTGCTTCCCCAGCCCTGCCCATGCTCAGCTGCTTTCCTGCTATTCATTTTGGGTCCACAGGTTATATTGTTCATTGCTACCAAAGTTGACGGCAACTCTCGGTGATCTCACGTACAACCTTGCCAACCTTATGTCATCTTCATGTTCAAATCTATTGCTGCAGCCACTGCATTTTTGAGTGTTCCAGAACAGAGGGCTCATTCTCATTCTCTAGCATTATAACAGACTATTTTCTGTTAGGATCCATTGACTGATTTTTTTAACTTCAGCATTTACTGATGCAAATCAAAGACTGCAGTTTTCAGTACGGATTTCACCTCAAGAGAAAGAGAACAAAGAATCCTCACTATTGGACCAGTAAGTAATATTATCATTGTTGTTGTTGTTAAGTGCCGTCGAGTCGGTTCCGACCCATAGCGACCCTGTACAGGGTTTCCGAGGGTGTAAATCCTTACGGGAGTAGAAAGCCTCATCTTTCTCCCGCGGAGCGGCTGGTAGTTTCGAACCGCTGACCTTAAGGTTTGCAGCCCGATTCGTAACCACTACGCTACCAGAGCTCCTTAATATTATCATAAACAGAGAAAATATTGAAGGATTCCATTTTAGAAACCCTAATCAGTGCCCATGGAAGCAGTGGTCAAGAAGGCACATGATGCATTCTATCGGACAAATTACTGCAAAAGATTTCTTTCAAGTGTCCATTTAAAAAATGAAGACGTAACTTTGAAGGCTTGATCCAAGACATGGTATTTTCAATCATTTCATAAGCATGCCAAAGCTGGACAATGAATAAGGAAGACCAAAGAAGAATTGATGCCTTTGAATTATGGTGTTGGTTTAAAAAAAAATATTAAATATACCATGCATGACCAGAACAAACAGATTTGTCTTGGGAAAAGTACAGACAAAATGTTCCTTAGAAGTCAAGATGACAAAATTGCATCTCATGTACTTTGAGCATGTTATTAAGAGGGAGTCCTGGTGTGGAGCTGCAGGATAATGCATTGAACTGCAAGGTCAGTTTGAACCACAAGATCGGTGGTTCAAATCCACCAGCCACTCCTCAGAAACCCTATACAGGGTCACTATGAGTTGGAACCAACTCAACTACACTTAACAACAACAACAACCAAGAGGGATTAGTCCCTGGAGAAGGGAATCAGGCTTGGTAAAGTACAGAGTCGGTGAAAAATAGGAAGACCCTCAATAAGATGGATTGGCATCTGAGCTGAAACACAGCAACGACTTTATTATTTTTTAAAATTTATTGTGAACTGAGTGATAGTTTACATGGGAGAACATCGGCTTTATGCCATCATTTCATTGCAATGATTACAATCTTCTCTGTGCAACATCATTCAACAGTATTTCTTCCATTCCCTCTGTTTTTCTTTTGCGGGGTGCATAGGGTGGGGAGATGTACACAAAAACACTCAGGAATATATAATAATTTAAACAACCGAAGGGCACATTCTACAAGCCTGCCTCCTGGCCACCAGCACTCAGTCCCTCTCTTTACATGAATCTAGAGCCCTCAGCTGCTCCCTCTCTCCATGTCCCCATGTCTGCCTCCATCTCTGGTATCGCTGCTTCTCTGGATAGGGTCCCACATTCCGCTTGTGCTCTTCTCCCTTGATGGTCCTAGGGTCCTCCATTTCTCAACTGTAAAATTAAACTACTCTCCTGTTTTTACAGCAACGATTTTGAGGGTGGTGTAGAACCAGGAAGCGTTTCATTCTGTTGTACATAGGGTTACTATGAGTTGGAATTGACTTGATGGCCCCTAACAAAAAAACACTTTCAGAAGTCAAAAGCCAGGGCTTTTTTCTTAGCTTTAGTCTGAACCCTGCTAAAACTCATCTACCATGGGTGAACCTACTAGTATGTGAAAATACAGGGACCATAGTTTCCAGGATCATAGCAACATGCAAGCCACCACAGTATAAGAAATAACAGACAGTGATGGCCAAACTTTATACTGTTACTCAAATAGCCCTGCTTCCAGCCCTGCAGTGTTGAGCAGCAAGACACTTGTCCTTTGAGAAAGGCCTCAGCAACTTCATCCCCATCTACCCTGCAAAGTTCTTCTTCCTTTTTGGAACCAAAGTTCCAGACATCACACGCCACTACATACCAGATATTGAGACCTCAGTCCTACCTCACCCAAGTCACCCCTAGCCCGTGGGCGCTTCCCCCCTAATGGTTCTAGGGAACCATTAGGGAACCCAGTTCAGCTCATGGGCTCTAAAGCCAGGCAACCCAGGTCCTAATCCTGTATCTTCCTAGTTCTATCAGCGAGATTATGGAACTTCTTTATCTGTTAAAGTAGGGGTAAGAGTCACACCTATCTTCTTTGTTGTTATGTGCCATGGAGTTGGTTCGGACTCATAGCGACCCTGTACAGGGTTTACAAGGCTGTAAATCTTTACGGGAGCAGAAAGCCTCATCTTTCTCTCGCGGAAGAGCTGGTAGTTTCGAACTGTTGACCCTGAGGTTCGCAGCCTGAGTCGTAACCACTACGCTACCAGAGCATAGTGGTTACGAATCTCCTAGGCTTATAAAAAGTAAAGTACTTGTACAGCCTGAGCCAATAATTGGTAGCCAGCACTGTTGTCATTATATTCTTCCTTATCCCCAAGGGGGCAGTGAGAGCCTTGCTGGGCGAAGGGGCCAGGCAGGCCTAACCTGAACCTTTATTCACTCGGCCCACTAATTTAAAAACACCACCTTGTTTTTTTTTTAGTTTGTTCTTTTAATTAAGCTAAAGCCACTCTACATCTCCATGACAATTACAATAGAAAAGCTTCTGTTTCTTTATATAGTAGTATTTTGTTAACTATCGATAAGTATCTTGTACAGCAGGATTTATTGGAATTTTTTAGTAAAATGGAGTTACTTTGGCATGTGTTTTGCTTTTGTACCAATAAAGAGACTGTTGTTAAGTTAGCTTACCTTATTCTTCTTCTCATTTATATTACACTCATACAAACAAAAAGTGAACCCCACTGGGGGAGGTGTTTTATCAGAGCAATGCCCTGAAATGTTTAAGTGAGAACATGAAAGTCAACTTTCCTATCTAGGCCTCAGATTTTTCTCGGTTGAATGAGATCTCTAAGTTTCTTTGAGACCAATTTAAACACCGGGATATAGGTAGAAAGTAAGTTTCTACTTCCTGGCCCTATGATGTCAAACTTGGCCATGCAACTTGCTTAAAGCAATAGTGATACCTGAATCTTCTAAAAGTCAACCCATATGTCAACCATCTCCTGCTCCCTCTGCCATAAAAAATGACAATAAACCACACAGAGATTATTCCTTCAACTAAAATCCTGGAGGGAAGATGACACAGAACAGAGCCACTGACACTCAACTGATATTAACAAATAAGAAATATACCTTTGCACTTGTTACTACAGCATGACCCAGTAAAAGCTTATGAAATACCAGAGTTTGCTGATAGGTGAATATCAGTTGATAGTCAAACTTTACAGCACAAAGTCAAGCTAAATTTAATAATTGATAATGTACATTATGACAAAATGGAAATAAATTTAAAAGCAAATGTAAAGTAAAATACATAAGGTTTGTAATTTAAAACTTGACTTAAAAGTGTCCATAGAATTTTCCTTGGTATTCTTCATCATTAAGATATTCCAAAATAATTTTTCCACCATTATATAAAGGACAATCCTCCTTAGCAATCCATGTTTCCAAAATATTGTCCAAGGGTAAGGCTTCTCCTGAAGTAATGTGACATAACCTTAATTTCTTAGTTGTTGATTTGTTATTGTCATTTTTCAGGCAGGCTAAAGAAGCTGCAAAGTCTATGACTTTCCCAATGCTCCATCGGTGGCAAAAAAACATTGGTTTGTTCTTCTCCTTGCTCCCCTTGGGTAAGAAAACCTGAAAGTAAATTCTTTCTGTCTGTGGCAATGACTTATCCCCCATGAGCATGCAGCTTTAATTTCATCAGTGCAACCTTGGCAGCGGTTTCACTATTTTTTGCCCCTTTTCGTCGATTACTCACTGACTCTCTTGTCTTGGAATCAATAAAGTCCTTAACAAGTTTCTGAGTGGCAGCCATACGAGGCTTAGAGATTTCCAGTTTTTCACATTCATAATCTGACTGATGATGGTGTCTGTGAGCAACAGAAGAGAAACACTACCTCACCGGTTTGCATACAACTTGAACAGATATACAGGGCTTGAATGGCGTAAGTGATCACCTCAAGCAAAAATTCTTCTCATGGTAAGGACATGTAACTGGCACAGGCTCTTTTTCAGTACAGTCCTTGAATGTGCATGGGTAAGATGCATGTGTATCTGTCTTCAGTCTCTCATTAATTATTTTCACCTCAGAATAGTCATGTGACTCTCTGCTTCTGTGTTCAAGGCAAAATATTCCTGAGCAACCATCACATACAAATGGAAGAAAATCTCGTTGCCTGCAATGCTCCACCTGACAGTGTTGCCTGATGTCCAACTCCGCCATCTGCCTAAAGATGCTAGGGGTGGGACCTAGAGTTGTTTTTTAAATACCAAATGTCTGCTCCTTCTAGTAGCCAAGGCTAGGATCACCTGCTGCTCTTATAAAACCTCTGGAAATTTCGGTGCATAAATCAATGGAGAAATGCCAAAAGAAAGACTAACTGATTTGACCACATCAAAATGTAAAATTTCTGAAAGTTAAAGAACAATTAGCAAAACTAAAAGCAAACCACAATCTGGGGAAAAATATTTGTCACTTACATGAAGGAGACAAGATGCATGTTCATAAAATATCCTACCATTTGCCAGGCACTGTAGGATGAACACTGGACTGCTAACTGCAAGGTTGATGGTTCAAACCACTCCTCGGAAACCTTATACAGGGTTGCTATGAGTCGGAACTGACTCCACAGTACTTGACAACAACCTGTTAAGCCATTGAGTCAATTCAGACTTATAGTGACTCTACAGGACAGACCTGGACCACCTCAGAGGATTTCCCAGGCCATAAATATTTACAGATACTGATTGCCACAGCTTTCTCATACAGAACGACTGGTGGATTTGAACTTTCAACCTGTCTTTTAGCAATCAAGCATTTTGACCATGGAGCCAAAAAGTCTCCCAAAGTCTGGACTAGCTGTTTGTTAGTAAGTAACTTCCAAGTGCACATGCACAGAATTTGTCTGACAGGACTTCCAGCCGGAGGAAGCCATATTGGTGGGATATGTGGAACGGAGTTGAGCCATGAGAAGCAAGGTGACAAAGGCTGGGAGGTAAAGACAGGGACATAGGCAGGGATCAGACTACACCAGGCCTTGTAGACCATTTCTGGAGGGAGGCAGATAGGACTTTTTTCTAAGAGTCATGGGAAGTCATGTATGGATCTTATATATGGATCATGTATGGATCTGTTGCTGGGGCAACAGGATCAAATTTGCCTTTTCAAAAAAAGCTCACTCTGGTTGGTAAATGGCAGTGTTGATGAGATAGGGTAAGAACAGATGCAGGGAGACTTGTTAGTACAACTGGCTATTGGGTAAGGTCAAACAAGAGACAATGTTGGCATTGGTGATAGGGAAAGTGGCCAACTAGGAAAATACTTTGGACTGAGCATGTCCAAAACTCATGACATTCCTGCATGTCCAGGGGAGAGGCTGGCGGGGATGAAAAGGAAGGAATCAGGAAGGACTTCTGGCTTTTAGTTTGAGCATTAGGAGAGGGGGTTGTTGTTATGTGCTGTGGAGTCAGTTCCGACTCATAGTGACCCTGTACAGGGTTTCTGAGGAGCAGCTAGTGAATTTGAACCACTGACTTTGTGTTCAAACTGGCCTTGCATTCAAGTGCCACACCAGGACTCGTTGATTGTGGTAAACTCATAAATATGAAACGTACTATTTTAAACCATTTTAATTCTGTGACTTTAAGTGCCTTCATAGCATTGTGCAGCCATCACCATGGTCTAGTTCTCATCGTTCCAAAGGAAACTCTGGAGTGTCCCCACCTCCCTCTTCAGACCCTGGCAACCAATCACCTGCTATCTGTCTTTATGAATTTGCATAGATACACTATATTGTGCTTATCCATTCATCACTTGGGGGAGGGACATTTGGATTGTTTCTACTTTTTGGCTATTGTGAATAGTTCTGCTATGAACACCCTTGAATAAGTTTTTGTTTGAAAACCTCCTTTTAATTCTTTTGAATATTAACCTAGGAGTAGAATTTCTGAATCATATGATAATTCTATATTTAGCATTTCCTCATTAAAATGGACAGATCCTTCCAATTTTCAAAACTTTCTAATATATGTTGTTATTGTTAAGTGCTGTTGAGTCGATTCTGACTTACAGAGATTCTGTAGAGGGTTTCCAAGGAGCAGATGGTGGATTGGAATTCCCAACCTCGTGGTTCACAGTCCAGTGCTGACCTTACAGCGCCACACCAGAAGTCCTTCTATATATATGTACATATAATATTTCTGATATAATACCTATTTCTAATATGCAATGTCCATTTCTCATATATAATACACATTTTTAGTATAGGATAGGTATTAGAAAATCTTGACAACTGGAAGCCTGTCTTCACTACTGAGTCGCTGCCTCTGTGGTCCCCCAGCTCCTGGCACTATGCAGGCCTCCCTCCTGGTAAGCACTCACTGTCTTGTAATGATTTATTTCCTTGCTTCAAGGCTATGAGCTCCTTGTGGCAGAGACTCGGTCTTCATTATTTCTGTGGCCCCTGTGTCAGCCCAGAACATATAGTAGTTCTCAGTCCATGTTTAGTAAATAAATCAATCACCATAAAACACTATCTCCCTGCCTGGGCCTGGCACAATTGCTAGTCATTGTGGCCTCTCTGGAAAGAGACTGTGTAGAAACTTGGGGGTATTAGAAGCTGAACAAGCAGGGGCACATCCACAACACAATCCATGCCACCGACAGGTAGTTATCATTGTCGAGTGCTTACTGTGTGCTGTTGGGAAACGGAGTTTTCCTATATTGTCAGAATTTCTTTACAGTGAGCATATAAAACTAGCACCTGGAAAAAGCAACACCAGAATTTCCATTTGGGGAAATAAGAGCATTTTAATTTACTCTCCCAGGAAAGTTGAAAGGCAGTGTGTTCGAAACCAGTGCTTCATACATACTAAAGCATAGCCCAGTTACCCAGATCTGCTAAAATGCAGAGCCTTGAATTCTAGGGTTTGGGTAGAGCCTGAGATTTTGCATTTCTGCGATCCATGGGCCACACTAGGAGTAGTCAGACTCTAAAGAGATTCTGGATTTAGAGCCCAGAGCTCTAGGTTCAAATCCTAACTTGTCCCTTGGAGATTATAATTGGCTCTTGTGTATGGTGCAGTGGGTTAATGCACTGGACTGCAAGGCTGGTTTGAACCACAATGTTGGTGGTTCAAACCCTATACAAGGTGGTTATGGGTAGGCACAGACTTGACAGCACTTAACAACAACATTATTAGGTGCACTGAGGTGATTCCAACTCATGGCAGCAACTTAGAACTTCTCCATCGACTTTTCCAGGTTGTGACGCTGTCAGGAGCAGAGCTCCAGGCATGTATCCCAAGGAGTCTGAGTGGATTTGAGCCACCAACCTTTAGGCTAGTAGCTGTGTGCTTAGTTACTTGTGCCACCCAGGGGCTCATCAGGTCTTAGTGTCCTCATTTGTAGACGGTGGGACTAAATCTGTCTCATGTGGACAGATATTTGTCATTGAGGTCTGTCTGGGCACTGAAATCTGTCTGAAAACCAGCTTTTCAAGTCACTCCAGTGCCTCTTGATGTGAGGTGCTTGTCGGCCTTGTAGACTCAGGGAACTGGGCTGAGTCCTTGCTGTTCCCACGTCCTGGTCTCTGAAGACGGCTGGGTCCTTCCACATCCTTGCAGTTCCTTTTCCTTCCAGTTGATGGCAGCAGAGGACAAGGAGTCCCAGAGGGGAGGGCTTTGGCCAACTGAAGGTGACAAGTGGTCACTTGTAAAAGTTTTAAATGACTTTTCAATTGGTTGTTGTTGTTGTTGTTGTTAAGTACCGTGGAGTCGGTTCTGACTCATAGTGACCCTGCACAGGGTTTCCGAGGCTGTAAATCTTTATGGGAGCAGAACGCCTCCATCTTTCTCCCGCGGAACCGCTGGTAGTTTCGAACAGCTGACCTTGAGGTTCACAGCCCGATTCGTAACCACTACGCTATCAGAGTTGTTTACAAGAGAATAATCGGTGCCAATTCAAACTCAAATTTTTACTTGCTTAGGGTTTAGCTCCAGTTTTTTCCCAAGAAAATCTGAAAAATTATACTAAGTAGAACTCAGGATAGAAAAGAGAACAAAAATTCTACAGAAAGAACAGAATCCACATGGAGCTATTATCTGGCACCTGAGCTAAGCCTCAGGTCTTAAATTTAGCTTTTTGGTTTTTAAATTTTTTCATTTAAAAAAGTCAATCATAATCTATATTTCATAAACTACTATAAGGCCATATTGGTAGTGGTGGTGGTGGTTATGTGCTGTGGAGTTGGTTCTGACTTATAGTGTGACCCTATGTAGGTAGACCCTATATAGGTTTCTGAGTCTATAATTCTTTATGGGAGCCTTATCTTTCCCCTGGGCTGGTAGAATCCGACTGCTGACCTGGCAGTTAGCTGTCCAACTTGCAACAGCGCCCCCCACCCTGACCCCTCCACCCCCCCACCCCCGCTCTGTCCGCCAATACAGCTCCTTGATAGGCCGTATTGTTGTTGTTGTTAAGTGTTATCAACTTAGTTCTGACGCAGAGTGACCCTGTACAGGGTTTCTGAGAAGCAATTGGGGGGTTTGAACTGCCGACCTCTTAATTAGCAGTCCAGTACTGATCCTCAGCAGAAATCCACACCAGAAATCCAGGCTGTTGTTGTTATTAAGAGTTGTCGAGTCGGTTTCAACTCATGACAACCTTGTATAGGGTTTCCGAGGAGCGGCTAGTGAGCTTGAACCTCCTACCTTTTGTGGTTCAAACTGACTTTGCATTTCAGCGCATTAACCCGCCACAACCAGGACTCCTTTGTTGTTATGCTGTTGAGTTGGTTCTGACCCATAGCGACCCTGTATAGGGCTTCTGAAGCTGTAAATCTTTATTGAAGCAGAAAGCCTCATCTTCCTCCCAAGGAACCACTGGTAGTTTCAAACTGCTGACCTTGAGGCAAACCAACTCGTAACCACTACGCTACGCTACCAGAGCTCCTTAGGACTCCTTTGTTGTTGTTGTGAAGTGCCATCGAGTCCATTCCGACCCATAGCGGCCCTGTATAGGGTTTCCAAGGAGTGAATGGTGAGCTTGAACCACCAACCTTGCAGTCAGGCGCATTAACCCACAGCGCCACACCAGGACTCCGTATTTTTTGTTTCTGCTTTTACTGTGGTAAAGACACAAGCAGTGATCTCTTGGTAGTACAAATAGTCAAGCGCTTGGTTACAAGTCTAAAGCATGTCTCGGAATTGGGGCCTGGCAATCTACATCTAAAAGACCCGGTGACTTGCTTCTAAAATGTCTTGCAGTCATTTGAAACCCTTAAAGAGGAGCTCTGTTCTGACACACACAGAGTGGCCAGGAGTTGGGATCAACTGAACAGTAAGGAGCCAGAAGAGCAACTTTACAGGTCAACTATTTGACATTTCTACACTCTTCACATTAATTCTGTTAATAATGTTTAAAGTCAGTTTTGAAATTCAAGGCAGTAAGGGTCAAAGGAGAAATACATTGGGGTATTTAAGACCAGTAACAGAGAGAGTGGACTTGCAAACCCATAAGAATGCCACTGACCCCACTTCCTGAGCCTTTGCCATTACAATGTAGAAATAGTGTAAAATATCTGGGGTTTCTATGTGACAAGGCCAGGTACAGGTCCTGATGCTATGGAGTCTTGCCTATGCCTACCTTCATCATGAAAGACATGCTCAGTGTCAGTTAGATTTAAAAAAATTTTAAATTAGGTCTAGGACTTCATTTTCTGTAAGAGTTAGGGTTATAACCAGGGTGGATTAGGGTTATAACTAGGGTTAGTGTTAGGGGTGAGGGCTGGGCTAGGGTTAGGAGTAAGGCTTGTCTTTCATGATGTTAGATTAGGGAAGTTTTAAAAAGTAGATGAAATGGCAAATATATCTATTTTACAACAATAAAATTTTTTTTTAATTTTAAATTAAAAAAAATTTTTTTAAGTAGATGAAATGGCAAATATATCTATTTTACAACAACAAAAAAATAAGTGATTAGGGTCTATGAATTGGATTTGCTAATTCAGAATCAAGCAGAAGTTTCTTTTGAAGAAACAATTACTCTTTGGGTTGAACTCCCTGGTGGTGAGAATGGTTAACGTGGTGGGCTACTAAAGAAAAAATTGGAGGTTCAAGTTCATTCACAGGCACCTTGGAACAAAGGTCTAGTGATCTACTTCTGAAAAATCAGTCATTGTTGTCGTTAGGTGCCATTGAGTGGGTACTGACTCATAATGACCTTATTCATAATAGAAGGAAACACTGCCCGGTTCTGCACCAACCTCACAATAGGGCACAGGTCTGTTCAGACACAGATGGGGTTGTCATGTCCTTGAATTAGGAAACACACCTGATGAGCGTGTTTGTTCATGAAAGATGGGTTTCATCAGGAATGGAAAGTCTTAATGTGAAACAGTATAACTGCTCTTCAGAGTGGCCTATGAACTGGAATGTGGGCTTTTTGAAGGGGAAGAGAAATCTGGTTGCAGTCAGGACCCAGGGACATATCAGGTGAGGTAGCCCCAGGATGGGAAGAGGACTAGAGTCTTGAAGTCAAGATGAATAATACACATCATGTACTTGTGGTGGTTTGCAACTTGAGCTGTTCTTGAGTAAGTTCTGCAGAAGATGGAGGGTGAGGCTGTTTCAAAGCTGCTCTCTGATTTTTCTGAATCCCACAGAAGTACCTATTGAACATGGGCAGTCCAGTGGGCACTAGAGGGCACTGGGTTGGGAGATATCAGTGACTGTGGCTTTCTCCAGTCCCCTGGGTGCTGGAGTGTCAGCCAAGGGGTTCTGCCTGCTCTGCGTCAAGACCTGCCAAGTCTTCAATAGTTCTAAGACGGGGCTCACCAAACCCCTTATCCTTCATCTTCTTCTTACTAGAACCAGTGAATTACCTCAGGAAGTTGCAAGGCCTGACATTAGCAAGCCAAGCCCCCCCGCATCTAATGAACACCATGCTTCTGGGGACCACGTCTTGCAGGGCCACAAGCACCAAACATCTTTTATTATTGTCGTTGTTGTTGCTGAGACTACACACAGCAGAACATACTCCAATTTAACAACCTCGACATGTACCATTCAGTGATGGTGATGACATTCTTCAAGCTGTTCAACCTTTCTCTCCCATTGGGACAAACTCACCGTCCCCAAAGCTTTCTATCTGACCTTTTGAGTTGCTGTTGTCAATTTGACCATATCTCTCTGGTAGCGTAGAGGGCTATGTGTTGGGCGGCAAACCACAAGGTCAGAAGTTTGAATCCACCAGCTGCTCCATGAGAGAAAATGAGGCTTTCTGTGCCTGTAAAGGTTTATAGCCACGGAAACCCTATACAGGGTCACTATGAGTCAGAACCGACTCCATGGCACACTACCACCCACCACCTCTGTCTCTCTCTCTCTATATATATATATATATATGAGTCCTAGTGTGGTGCTATACGAGGAGCATCAAGCTGCTAACTGCTAGGTTAGCAGTTCAAATTCACCAGCTGCTCCTTGAAACCCTAAATAGGGTCGCTATGAGTCCGAATTGACTTGATGACACTCAACAACATGTATAGTTTTTTTTTTTTAATGCTCAAAGTAGACATTCTCTATTAATTAAGCTGAGCTGTTATTTGATTTAAAGAACACTTCTGAGGGGTATCTTCAGTTTAAAGTTCCAAGTAGATTTGTGGATTATCAAGTCTCAATGGCTCCAGAAAATCTGGAGTCTATGAGGATTTGCAATTTTGCTCCACATTTCTCCCCCTTTTGATCAGGATTCTTCTATAGAGTCTGATCAGAACATTTAGTAATGGTAGCTAGGCACCATCCAGTTCTGGTCTCATAGCAAAGGAAGTAGTTGTTCATGGAGGCAATTAGCTACCCAGTCTATTTCTTCCTCCTATACCTGACTCTTTCTCCCTATGTTAAGAGCACCATCTTGCTACCTACACACTGTCCATTCCAGGTTGTCCAGTCTTGTATATAACAGTGACCAGTACCAGTGTGAGGCTAAAGTAAAGCTGACTCTGGGCAGGAGGTTTGCTGGCTGAGTGGGCTGCCATCAGGCGCTTAATTGGGAGATCAAGGTTGCTGTCCCCGCACAGCTAGAGCTGAATGCCTTCAGGCTGAGGCTCCCGGTGGAATGTTGTGTCCTGTGGGTACTTATCCGCAGTCCTAAAAGAGCTTTGTAACAGGGTGGGCAGAGACAGACCTGCCTGTGGGCACGACTGATGAGAGGCTGCCCTGACTGGAAGAACTGCCTTGAACATTTCTGACCTTGAACTGTAACCTGTTAAACTTCCTTAATAAACCTCCTAACTGTGAATGTGGCGTCTGAGTTCTGTGTGGACATTGCAGTTAATTATTGAACCCAACTGAGCAGAGAGTGCTGCGGGAGGGATGGTTTGGTATCACCAGTTTTTGCAGTAGAAACATGCTTACTTGTGATTTATTGACAATGCAAAGGCATTCGACTATGCGGATTATAACAACCCACAGATAACACTGTGAAGAATGGGTATTCTTCATTGTGCTCATGAGGAATCTGCGTATATTCTGTCTGAAAGTCGAGAGGCAGTCTTTCGAACAGAAAATAGAGTCCTGGTGTGGTGCTGCAGGTTAATGCGCTGGACTGCAAAGTCGATTTGAACGGCAAAGTTGGTGGTTCAAGCTCACCAGCTGCTCCTCAGAAATCCTATACAGGGTCACTATGGGTCGGAACCAACTCGACAGCACTTAAGAACAACAACAAATGGTTTAAAATCAGGAAAGGTGTGTGCTGAGCAAATAATCTGAGCAACTGGATTATATGAAGAAAAGCGTGCCATCCAGATTGGAGGAAGACTCATTAACATCCTGTAATATACAGATGACACAACCTTGCTTTCTGAACGTGAAGAGGATTTGTAACACTTACTGATGAAGATCAAAACTACACAGCCCACAGTATGAATTGCATCCAATGTAAAGAAAACAAATATCCTTACAACTGGACCAACAAATCACATCATGATACATGAAACAAAGATTGAAGTTGTTAAAAGATTTCAATTTGCTTGGATTCATAATCAGTGCTCATGGGAGCAGCAGTCAAGAAATCAAACGACGGGTCGCTCTTGAACATTACTGAACTTCTTTAAAGCGTTCAAGAGCAAAGATATCTGTTTGAGTACTAAGATGCACCTGACCTAAACCATGGTATTTTCAGTCGTCTCATGTTGTTGTTGTTAAGTGTCGTCCAGTCGGTACCGACTTATAGCAACACTGTATAGGGTTTCCGAGGAATGGCTGGTGAGTTTGAACTACCGACCTTGTAGTTTAAAGCGACCTTGCAGTCCAGTGCATTGATGCCACAGCACCACACACCAGGGTTTCAATAGTCTCAGAAGCATGTGAAAACTGGACAATAAATAAGGAAGATGGAGAAGAATCCATGCATTTGAGGTATGGTATTGACAAAGAATATTGAACACACAAATGAACTTTCAAATATGAACTGTCAGAAGGACAAACAAATCTGTCTTGGAAGAAGCACAGTCAGAATGTACCTTAAACCAAGGTTGGTGAGACTTTGTCTCTCCTGTTTTGAACATAGTATCAGGAGGGGCCAGGACCTGGAGAAGGACATCATGCTTAGAAGAATGAAGGGTCAACCAAAAAGAGAAACCTTCCAACAAGATGGACGGACACAGTGTCAGCAACAATGGACTCAAACATGACGCCAATTACCAGGCTGGTTCACGACTGGACGTGTATCCTTCTGGTGGGCACGGGGTCACAATGAATTGGAACTGACAACAACAGTGAGGCAGATCCACTGATTACATGGCATACGAGGCCCCCAAACTCCCTCAGTCCGGCTAACACATTTCTCTCTGCCACCCTGAACCTTCAGGGAGAGTCAGAACATACAATAGCTTCATCAGCAGTACTTGGGCTGGGGCAGGGGAGGGGCAAGAAAGAGGCTGTGCCCAGGTGGGGTGAGTGGGCAGGAGGAGAATGGCAGTGCAGAAGCTAAGGGGAGTGCACAACTGTGCAGAAAGGGGCATCCAGACCCCCAATTCACCTTATTTTATATTAAAGGCAAGGCTGGAAGCCCTGGGGACACATGGACAGCAGACACTTGGAGTCCGTCTCTGATCTCTCTTTAGCGTGACTGGGAAAATCATTCTTGGCTCACTTTAATCTGAATTCTGCATGAAAGTCTTGCAAAGAGGCTCTGGGTGAAGACCTCCTTTGATCCTGTCTCCTTGTGTGAAAGCTCTGCAGCCACAAATAGAATGTGGCTTGTTCTCCCAATTCTCAATTTCCTGCATCAAGCCACAGGTCCTAGATCTCTGGTTCTGTACCACCACTGCCAGGATGTGCTCTATTTTTATCCCTTTCTCTTTGTTTTGTAGATGAGGAAGGTAAGGACACTTTTCCCTCCAACAGAGGACTTGGAAATCTCCACAGGCTTTGGAAATGGCACTGCCTGAGCAGGAGCTGAGCAGAAAAACAGGGAAGCTAGACCTGGGAAAAGGAAACCTGCTGGTACAGTGGGTTGGAGGCTTGAACCCACTCAGAGGTTCCTCAGTAGAAAGACCTGGTGATCTGCTCCTTTAAAGGAAATCCTATGAAGCAGTTCTACTCTAGGGTTACTAAGAGTCAGAATCAACTCCACGTACAACAGACTTGGGAATCCTGGTGTGGCAATACAGGATAAGCACTGGGTAGCTAACCACAAGGTTAGAGGTTCAAACCAACAGCTACTCCTTGGAAACCCTATACAGGGTTGCTGTGATTTGGAATCGACTTGACAGCACTTTGCAACAAGCCATTCACTAATCCGGCAGCCTTAGTGTCAGGGCCTTTCCCAGAATCTGTTCTTTATTTTCCAAGTGAGTAGGACTACTCTGGAGTCCTGGTGTGGCACTGTGGGTTAATGCACCAGACTGAAAGCCACTGGAACTGCAAGGTCAGTGGTTCAAGCTCACCGGCTGCTCCTCAGAAACCCTATAGAGAGTTGCTATGGGTCAGAACCGACTTGACAGTACTTGAGGTCCAGGGCGCGTCCTACAATACCACACCAGAACGCCTCAATTCAAAAACTAACTTGAGCAAAATGGGGGCTATATTGGCTTTGATCACCAAAGAAGTCAGTCAGCAGGACCTTAGGAATAAAACCAGTCATTTGAAAGTCGGCAGAACTTTCTGTCTTCTGTCTTCACTGTTTTCTGAATGTTACCTTCACTCTTTCTCATGCAATTAAGGTTCTCCACATGCTGACTAACATGCCACCAGTGACCCCAGGTTGTGTCCCTAACAGCTTTAGCTACCTGAGCAACCTAGAGACTGGGAAGACTCACAGGGTTTCATAGCAGAAATTATCAGGGAAGGGCTATGGTGGTCCAGTTGGGTCAGTGCCAACTCTTGAACCAATCCACTGTGGCCTGAGCAATGGAGTCAGCCTGTCCCACACCTGGGGGGAGGAAAGAGGGTAAGTGTTGTTGCTAAGTGCCATTGAGTCAATTCTGACCCACAGGACACTGTATAGTGTTTCCATGGAGCAGCTGGTAAGCTTGAACCACTGACCTTGCAGTTCAAACGACTTTGCAGTCTGACGCATTAGCCCACAGCACCACACCAGGACTCCAGGGTAAGTGTGTTGTTGTTGTTGTTGTTAGGTGCCATAGGTAAAGACAATTCCTAGGAAAGCCAGAGGACTTGGCATATAGGGGGAAAAAATGTATGCAGTTTTTAATATAATCTTATTGATGAAAGTTTTGCTCTTGCTGTGCCAAAATACAAAATTGTCTTCTCAAGCCTCCAATCAAGGTTTGAATAACCTTTTGTGGAATGAAAATATTGACAGGCAACTAAATCGAGTTTTGAATAAATTATTGGTCAAATCTCAGCTGAAACTATTGATTTTTTTGTGTGTAATCAAAGGACTTATTTTTCTTTTAAATTTAAAAAATAAATAAAAGCATGTAGTGTGTGTAGATGTGGGTTTTTTTTTTTTTTTTTTGGACCCTCAAGATGGGAATACACGAGATTACCAATACAGTGCTGCTGGACACCAGTTGTGAGATTGGTTATAATAGCAATTTACAGGGAGAAAAGAAAAGCGTGTTGTCGTCATTAAGGTGTAGTGGAGTCAATTCTGATTCATAGCGACCCTGTATAGGGTTTCTGAGGAATAGTTGGTGGATTTGAACCGCCAACCTTGTTAATCAAGCAACACTGCAGTCTAGTTCTTGCCCTATAGCACCACACCAGGACTGAAAAGGGAGACAAGTAGTAGGTTGGAGGACAGTTGAATTTTTTTTCAAACCTGCCTCAGGAAGCTACATTAGATGACAAATGCAGAAATGGTGAGATCCTGGGTAGGGAGCCCTCCTCCTCTCACCCCAGCCTCGGGGTGGGCTGCAACCTGGATTTTGAAAAGGCTGCAGTCAAGTAATGATCAAGTACAAAGGAAGACCACGCAACAATTTGGTATGATCAAGGCAGAGAGGCTAGAGGGCAGGGAGGAAGGAGGGGCGGAGTAGATGATGTGTAAGTGGAGGGGAGGGGCCACACCTCCTACAGGCCACCAAAGGCTTTCGGAAGATCTCCCTGACTGCAATGTGTAACCTGGCCTGCAGGGGACAAGATGGAGGCAAGAGTGGAAGCAAGAAGCCAGTTAGGTTGTTCAGGTAACCTGGGCTAGCGAGTACCATGGTGGTGGGTTGACCTAGGGAACTGTGGCAGTGGGGATGGTAAGAAGTGGGCTTGGTTCTATTTTGAAGATAGAGATAGCAGGATGTGGGAGTGAGGGAAAGAGAGAAATCAAGAATCACTTCCTAGTTGCTGGTTTTGTTTTGTTTTTTAATAGATTTTACTTGTGAGAGCCATTTTAAGTTTACAGAAAAATTGTGCAGAGTTCCCTTATACACCCTCCTCCATTTAAACATCTTGCATTCCTATGTACATTTTTCACAATTGATAAAGCAATATCAATACACTATTGTTAACTGAGTAGGTTCACTGTGTCCTATGCTCCTTAGGCTTTTTGACCTGAACATCTGATTGAACGGCAGTGGTGGTTATGTGCCGTGGAGTTGGTTCCGACTCATAGCGACCCTGTACAGGGTTTCCGAGGCTGTAAATCTTTACGGGAGCAGAAAGCCTCTTCTTTCTCCTGTGGAACAGCTGTCAGTTCGAATTGCTGACCTTGCGGTTCACAGCCCAATTCCTAACCACTACGCTACCAGAGCTTCTTATCTGATTGAATAGTGTCATCTATTATGTTGGGGCAACTTGAGAAGGGGTAGAATTTGAGGTGGGTGGGTGGAGATTTGTGTCTACTTTTGGCTATATCAAGTGTGAGGTGTTCATTAGGCATCCAAGTGGAGAATCTGGTCTAGAGTTAGGGAGAAATCTTGACCAGGGATGTAGATTTGAGAGTCATCAGACAATAGATGGTCTATAAGACCACAATCCACTCAGTGACATTCACTAAAGGATTGAACAGAGATAAAGAGAGAAGCAAAGACAGAGCCTGAGTCAAGCATCGTTTAGGGATTTGATGGAGGAGGAGGGGAACGGGAGGAACTTGAAAGGAGGAAGTGGGGTGAGAATGGGGTCAGAGATGACTGGAAAAGAAAGCTTTCCAAGGAGGTAGTGTCCAAGTGTGTCAAATGGGTGACTGGGTAAACGAGGTCAGAGAACTGAACTTTGATTTCTTGATGATTTGGACAGAAGTCATCTCACATAATGATGGAAACAAAGGCCTGATTGGAGCAGGATGGGATGAGAATAGGGAGGGAGGAAGCAGAACTGCACTAGGGAATGAGGACATCAGGGGAGGGAGTCTAAAAGATGAGTCATAAGCATATTTAGATGCCTACGATACAGGGTCCAATAGAGGGAGAAACTGATGGCCCAGAAGAGCTCATGACTGAGATCCTGAGAAGGTGCAAGGGTGGCGGGAAAATTCAGTGGCCTGTTGGAGGTGTGGGGTGTGGCCTTCACTGAGAGCAGTAGATGCTGCTACTGTTGTTGTTGTTAAGTGCCGTGGAGTCGGTTCCAACCCATAGCGACCCTGTACAGGGTTTCCGAGGCTGTAAATCTTTACGGGAGCAGAACGCCTCCTCTTTCTCCCGTGGAACAGCTGGTAGTTTCGAACTGCTGACCTTAAGGTTTGCGGCCCAATTTGTAACCACTATGCTACCAGAGCGCCTTAGGTGCTGCTACTAAGTAAGTGGAATTGGTGGGGGTGGGGTGGGGTGGGGTGGGGTGTGAGGTGATTCTCATTTGATTGCAGCCATTTTTTCCCCCTCCAAAGTATGTAGTGGCATCACGAGCTGAAATTGAGAATTGGAGTGTGGAAGATTTGAAGAGTCGTCGTTGTGTTGATTCTGACCATGGCACCTCCCATGTGCTCTGAGTAAACTGCTCCACGGAGTTTTCAGAAGTAAGCTTCCAGGCCTATCTTCTCAGGTACCTCTGGGTGGACTCAAACTGCTAACCTCATGGCATCAGGATCTGGACTGTGATGCCATGGAAAAGGGACTACAACCAATGACTTGAAGTCCTCCATGAGCTCAGAGACTTGCTGGCGTACGGGCAATATGTTAGGGGAAGAGTAGGCGATGCTGTTACCAGTGATGTGAGTGGGATAGTGGAAACAGATGTTAGAATTATAGAATTAAGTTTGTTGTTCAGTGTTGTTAAGTCCATTTTTTACTTGTAATGACCCCATGCAACAGAACAGAACTGCCCCGTGGAGTTTTCTAGGCTGTAATTTTGGGTGGAGCAGATCAATAGAGCTTTCTCTCATGAAATGGATGGATGAGTTCAAACTACCAACTTTTCAGTTAACAGAGTTTAACCTTTGAGCCACCAGAGCTCTTTGTTAAAGCTAAGGAGAATAGCCTAATTCTTCTACTTCCTCAGCCCTTCCAGACTTTGGAGTCAGAATTGGGCCTAATCTCATTATCGTACAAACAGGGAAACTGAGGCCCAGCGATGTTGAATGTAAAAATAGAATGTAAGAAACTGGAATTCTAAATCTCAGTAGGCCCCCGAGTGAATTAAGATTCTTGTTGGTCAGCCCCGCCCCCATCCCCTAGGACAACAGCAGCCACTTTTTCCTCCACCCTTGGTCCCTGAAGTGTCATAAGTCCCTCTCCCCTCCCTCCCAGTTCATTTCCAGATCTAAAGGGTGACTGAGGACCACAGTCTCAGGCATTCCACCAGCAGATCTATACACATCTGCTTCCATCTCTAACCCTTCCCCAAAGAATTCTGCGCTCTTTGTCAAAATGGCAGTTCCAATAGCCTTGAGGGGTTCAAATTGTATTCCTTTGAAATGTCCTTTGAAGTTTGGAAGCAAAAAGAAGTGTGAAGGGGCAAGATCGAGGTTGTATGGTGGATGCGGTAAGTTTCTCCAACAAAATTCTCATAGGATAACCTTTGCCATGCTAGATGAGTGAGCAGACGTGTTGTTATGATGGGGGGGTGGGGAATCCTCGGTACAACTTTGCTGGCTTTTTCTTCACCACTACAACTTTTGAAATTTTCAATTTTCTTAAAACCTTTTCATAATAAGCCCCTGTAGTCATCCTTGTTGTTGTTGTTATGTGCTGTGGAGTCAGTTCTGACTCATAGTGACCCTGTACAGGGTTTCTGAGGCTATAAATCTTTACGGCAGCAGCAAACCTCATCTTTCTCCTGTGGAACAGCTGGTAGTTTCGAACTGCTGACCCTGAGGTTAGCAGCCTGATTCATAACCACTACGCTACCAGAGCTCCTTAATCATCCCTGTAATTTCTGAGAAAATCTATCATGATTGCCCCCTTGGGAATGAAAATGATGCAATCAACCTCTGTGGAAAACAGCATGGCACTTTCTCAAAAGGTTGGAAATAGAAACACCCTATGACCCTACAATCTCTCTACTTGATAAAGCTCCTCAAGAAAATAAAAGCCACGACATGAATACAGATCTACACGCCTGTGTTCACTGCAGCCTTATTCACAATAGCAAAAAGATGGAGACAGTCTATATGCCCATCAGCAGAGGAATGGTTGAACACTGTACTTTGGTACAGACACACAGTGGATAAGAATAACCATGACCCTACAAAGCACTGCATAGCACGGAGGAGCCTGGAGGATGATATGCTGACGGCAATCAGTTGATTGCAAAGGGACAGATATTGTATGAGACCACTATTGTAAAAAGTCAAGAGTAGGTTTACATTCTATAATAAACAGTTTATGATGGTTACCAGGGGTGGGAGGGAAAGGAAAATTATTTACTGGGTAGAGTGTAGACAAGTGCCAACTTGGGTAACGGTAAAGAAAGTTAAAAAGAAAAGGAAATGGCTTCATAGATAATCAGAACTTGACTATTATGTGCTGTGGAGTCAATTCTGACTCAGAGTGTCAGACTGTACAGGGTTTCCGAGGCTGTAAATCTTTATGGGAGTAGAAAGCCTCATCTTTCTCCTGCGCAACAGCTGGTAGTTTTGAGCTGTTGACCTAGAGGTTAGCAGCCCGATTTGTAACTACTACGCTACCAGAGCTCCTTAGAACTCGACTAGAGGGAGATAAAAAAAAAAGTTGTTTTTTTTTTGATAAAGGAAAAGAGGGTAAATTGCTCCAATTTGATGAATTTGCCCTATACTCATGGAGTATTTAGTAATTCTAAATACCAATAGAGAGGGAAGGAGTCTTCACATTAAGTATCAATGCTATCCCCTCTGTACACAGGGTAGATAGGGATGGGCAACCTAGACATTAGCTACCTAAAATTAGGGGGCGATGGAGGCATGAAGTGACTGGCTTACAAGGTTCCAAGAGGGAGTTTAGTTTAAGAGTGTGTGGGGGAAGAAAGAGTCCCTACTGAATAGTTTTCATCTTGACTAGATGGGTCTGGTTGAAAGAGATGGGGATAAGAGTCTTATGATTCAATAGTGAGTAATAGTTATCAAGACTAACTGAGACTGTCAAATTGTAAAGGTAGAAGTTCTGTAACAAAAACAGGGGAGTAGTTAATCTTACAGTCCAGAAACAGAGGACCCTAGGATCATCAAGGGAGAAGAGCACAAGCAGAATGCGGGATCTTATCCAGAGAAGCATCAACGCCAGAGATGGAGGCAGAGATGGGATGGGGACATGGAGAGGTAGCAACTGAGGACTCTAGACTCATAGAAAGAGAGGGACTGAGAGCTGGTGGCCAGGAGGCAGACTTTCAGAAGGTGCCTTTTGGTGGTGTAAATTATTATATATGCATGAGTGTTTTTTTTTTTTTTTAAAGAGGGCTAAAATGAATATAGAGAAATACTGTTATCTGATGGTACATGGAGGGGATTATAATCATTCTAATGAAACAAGGTGTATGATTTGTTGAATGTAAAACTGATAATCTGCCCTGTAAACTTTCACTGAATTTATAATAAAAAGTTTTTTAAAAAAAAAGGAAGAAAGGAAACGAAAACTGAAATGGTTTTCTCTTTTTGGTCTGTTTTGTTTTTCTCATGTACTGGAAGGCAAACAATATATTTTCTCATTAACAAACTATTATGAACTTTCCAGCAAATGAAAAAGGGAAAGAAAAGAAGTTGAGGATGGGTGGTAGAGAGAAGACTAGATTTGGAAATGGATCGTGGTGATGGTGGTGCAATGTGGAGTGTGGTTGGTGTGGCTAGAATGTACTTGGAAGAATGGTTGAAATGGCAAATGTTTTGTTGTATATATATACACACACACACACACATATATATACATATATATATAGGTTGGTTCTGTGCCATGGAGTCGGTTCCCACTCATAGTGACCCTGTCTGTACAGGGTTTCCGAGGCTGTAAATTGTTATGGGAGCAGAAAGCCTCATCTTTCTTCCGTGAAACAGCTGGTAGTTTCGAACTGCTGATCTTGAGGATTAGCAGCCTGACTTGTAACCACTACACTACCAGAGCTATATGTTGTTGTTGTTAAGTACTGTGGAGTTGGTTCCGACTCATAGTGACCCTGCACAGGGTTTCCGAGGCTGTAAATCTTTACGGGAGCAGAACGCCAACGCCTTATCTTTCTCCCGCGGAACAGCTGGTAGTTTCGAACTGTCGACCCTGAGGTTGGCAGCCCAACTCTTAACCACTACACTACCAGAGCTATGTATATGTTGTTGTTAAGTGCCGTCAAGTTGATTCCAACCCATAGTGACCCTGTTTAGGGTTTCCGAGGAGCAGCTGGTGAGCTTGAACTGCCGACCTTGCAGTTCAAACAGCTTTGCAGTCTGATGCATTAACCCACAGTGCCACACCAGGACTATATATATATATACATACATACATATATATGTTGCTGTTGTTGTTGTTAAGCGCGGTCGAGTTTGATCCGACCCATAGCGACCCCTATACAGGGTTTCTGAGGAGCGACTGGTGAGCTTGAACCACCCACCTTGCAGTTCAAACGGCTTTGCAGTCTGACACATTAACCCACAGCGTCACACCATATAGTGACCAAAAAAAAAAAGAGATTACCCCCTTAGGACCACCCCACCCCCACCCCACAGTCACCAGAACCTCTGAGCTGACCCCTCTGCCCTGAAACAATACTTTCGGACTTCCCCTGGTAGTTCTGCATAGGCGTGACTCACAAGCATCACATGTTCCACAAGGCTGGCAGGTGTCCAGGTTGTTCCGTGTTTATTGCTTGGGTTGCACATGTCATATGTGTCCCATATGTCTGGCTCGTTGTAGCCTCAAGATCATATCAGAGCTGATTCTAGATCAATTATACCTAATCAAAGTTCATAAGGCAGGTCTTCTTCTAAAGCTATCTTGTCTACTAAACAAATCTGTCACTCTTTTTTACTGTAGTAAATATATTTGCAACCAACTGTTTGCCTTTTCAACATTCTTGGCATGCACATTTCAGCGCCTTTGATTATGTATATCCTATTGCTCAACCATTGCCATTGTTTCAGAGTTTCCCATCACCTTTAACAGAAGCTCTGTGTCCCCTAAGCAATCAGCGTGTCCTTCCTACCTGCCCTGGTAACCACGGATGAATTTTGATCTCTACATACTTGCCTATCTTAGACGTTTATCGCATACTATTTATCCTCTCTTATAAAAGCAATGCTTCCTCCCTATAAATCATCAAGGATATAAAACAAAAAACAAAAAACATCCTTTAAAAGTGGCCACCTCTGTCCCCACATCATAACCCCTGGGCTTGGTTCAGAGCTTTCCAGATCTTTTCTGTTTGTGGTGGTGGTAGTTATGTGCCATGGAGTTGGTTCCAACTCATAGCGACCCTGTACAGGGTTTCTGAGGTTGTAAATCTTCACGGGAGCAGAAAGCCTCGTCTTTCTCCCACGGAACAGCTGGCAGTTTTGAACTGCTGACCTTGAGGTTCATCACCCGATTCGTAATCACTACGCTACCAGAGCTCCTATGTTCGTACAAAAGGGTAAAACCATGTAAAATACAATACGAACAGTGGGATACATACAAGCTGCAATCACAGGCTATTATTCTGTAATGTGCCTTTTCTCTGTCACAGTACATAATGGACATTGTGCCAGGTTGGCCCTTTGAGATCCAACATCAGTCTATTGAAAAGCTGAGTAACAGTCACTGTATGGATGCACCTGGTTTACTTAACTGGTCCTGTCAAAGGGCCTGCAAGGAGTGCTGGTGGCGCTGTGGGTTATGTTGAGCTGCTAGCCACCCGCTCTGTGGGAGAAAGATGAGGCTGATGCTCCCATAAAGATTTATAGTCTTGGAAGCCCTAAGAGAGTAGCTATGAGTCAGAATCGACTCAGTAGCAGTGGGCCTGGTATTGGTGAACCTTTAGGGTGTTTTCAGTGTCCGCTTCTCACTATTACAGTGCTCTCCCTGAGCACTTGTGAAGGATCATTCCAACAAGTGGGGTAGTTAGGTCATGCACATTTTTTTCCTTTTTATTGTGAATTGAGTGAAGGCTGACAGAGAGGATCATGTTTTATATTCAACACATCGAATGGTTGTTGAATGGTCTTGATCACACCCCCTCATTGTAACATCACTTTCCCACTTCCTGTGTTTCTAGTTTCCATTCCTCCTTTCTCAATCCTTCTAAATCTTGTCCTTAGGCAAATGCTGCCTTTTTTAAAACCTCAAATGGTTGACCCTCCTATACGCCTGCCTATCTACTGCTTGACTGAAAATCAGGCCACGGGGCTGAATTCAGTTCTAGACCGTAAGAGTGACCACGGATGGGCCGTGGTCTTGGGGTTCCACCAGTCTTATCTGACCAGTAACCCTGGTCTTTTTTTAATTTATTTTAATTTTGAGTTTTGTTGCACATTGTCTCCCACTCTGTCTAAGACCTCCTAATGCGATCCCTTTCAGAACAGTTGGTAGTGATAGCCAGGCACCATCTGGTTCTTCTGGCCTCAGCGTCATGGAGACTGATGTTCCCAGGGTCTGATACTCCAATGATTTTCAAGTATCTTTAGTTTCGTCACTGGTCTTTTCTCCATACAGGGAGAGACCAATAGCTGCACCATAGATGGGCACACATGAGCTTTTAAGATCTCAGTTGCTACTCATCAAAATAGGATGTAGAGCATTGTCTTTGTGGACTGTTATATCCCAAAACTATGGTCCTAAACTCTGGTATATAGTGGTTACGAACTGGACTGCGAACCTCAAGGTCAACAGTTCGAAACTACCAGCTGTTCCGTGGAAGAAAGGTGAGGCTTTCTGCTCCCATAAAGATTTACAGCCTTGGAAACCCTATACAGGGTTGCTAGGAGTCGGAACCGATTCCACGGCACATAACCACCAACCACCACAAAACTCTCAGGCCAGCAAACCATTCCCTCAAGGTACTTGGTAATATCTAAGTGTTTGGCACTGCAGTTAATTTGCTGGACTGCAAAGTCGGTTTGAACCACAAGATCAGCAGGTCAAGTTCCACAGCTTCTCCTTGGAAACCCAATACAGGGTTGCTATGGGTCAGAACTGACTTGACGGCACTTAACAAACAACAACAAGTTCCCCAAATTTTATTCCCAGTATACTCCACCACATTCATAGATATTATCAGAGAAGATAAACACCCATGTACAAATATCCTGAGTCAAATCTTTATATATGTGAGTATTCTCCCATACCCGTTCAGCCTGTGAGTCTAGCCATGTACCTTCCTGCATTTCACTGCTATTGCAGGACTGTGTACATATAGTCACCTCTCTTCCCTTTAGCTTTTGCACTCCACCCGGTATCTTCCCCACCTCCATCATTTACCAACCTCCCACTTATTGTATATTCCCTTCCCCATCATCCAAGTTAGCATGTGTCTACCTTCTAGTCAGTGAATTACTTCCCTTCCCCCCACCCCGTGGGTAACCATCAGAGAATGCTTCTTTTAGCGTGAAAACCTTTTCTTGACTTTATTTTACAAGAGTGTTCTCATATATTTGTCCTTTTTGTAATTGACTAATTTCACTCAGCATAATGTCCTCCAGGGTCATCCATGTTATGAGGTCTTTTGCAGATTCTTTGAGGCTGGGTAATAGTCCATTGTGTGCATGTACTAAAGTTTATTTATCCATTTTCCATTGATGGGTATTTATGCTGTCTCCATTTTTGCAGGGCAGCGATGAGCGTGTGCATGCATACATCTGAGTCACAAGTCTTACTTCTCTAGAATATATACCAAGTGGAGGGATTGCAGGGTCATTAGATATTTCTATTTCCAACTTGTTGAGGAAGCGCCATACCTATTTCCACAGTAGTTGCATACTTCCATAGTCACACTAGAAGTGAAGGGGGGTTCTCTCCACACCCTCGCCAGCATTTGTTGTTTTCTGTGTTTTTAAACATATATAGAGATCTGCTATCAATGCTGGGTGAGATCATATCTCATTGTTTTTAATTGCATCTCGGAGTCCTGGTGTGGCTCTGTGGGTTACTGCGCCAGACCGCAAAGTTGTTTGAACTGCAAGGTCGGCAGTTCAAGCTCATCAGCTGCTCCTTGGAAACCCTATACAGGGTCGCTATGAGTCACAACTGACTCGATGGCACTTATCAACAACAACGACTAATGGCCAATATCTTGGTTTAGCTGGTTAAAGCACTTGTCTAGTAAACAGAAGATTATGAGTTCAAATCCCAGAGGTGCCTGGGTCAGTCAAAAGTAGCAATTATGGAGTCCGGATGTGGCGCTGTAGCACTGGATTGCAAGGTATGAAGTTCAAACTTATCAGCTGCTCCTGGAAACCCAATACAGGGTGGCTCTTAGTCAGAACCGACTTGACGGCACTTCATAACAACTATGGCTAACGATCATGGTGACTCCCTCTGTGCAGAACTCCAGTCCAGAGGGTTTTCAAGACTGAACGCTGGAAGCAGATCACCAGGTCTTTTTCTGAAGCGCCTCCAAGTGGGTTCAAATCACCAACCTTTCAGTTAGTAGCCAGGAGCTTAACTATTGGTACCACCTGTGTATTTACCCAGTTACAATTTAAAATAGTATCAACTCAGTCACCCATCTGACCAGCCATCAATTCCCTCTTTTTATTCAATTACCAATGCATGCATCCACCCATGCACCCTTCTCACTTTTCCTGACCCACTTCTTTGTGACAAGCACTAGAAGCCAGGCTCTGTGGGGGGGCACAGTGCCAGCCTTCCAGGAGTCCCTCTGGCATACTCCACCCTTTGGTGGGATTGCTCTGGATTCAGGAATCCCCTATGTTGGGCTGCAGGTTGGTTAAGGTGATGGCAGCCTCCTGGGCTCTTCTTCCCCCACATACTCTGGGTACTGTGGCAGATTCAAGCATGCGCAGCCAGGAAAGTGAGTAGTTGTGACTTGGGCCATGTGCCTTCGAGGATAATGCCCCTTGAGCTGGTATGTTGTTGTTCGCTGGAGTCAGTCCCGACTCATAGCGACCCTATACAGGGTTTCCAAGGCTGTAAATCTTTACTGGAGCAGAATGCCTCATCTTTCTCCCGCGGAACAGCTGGTAGTTTCGAACTGCCGACCTTGAGGTTCACAGCCCGATTCATAACCACCAGGTTAATACTACTCTTAGCTGTATTTGGACTGTGGATAGAAAAGCTGACCCAATCCACTCATCACCCACACCACCTGTGTTGGAGGAGAGCCAAAACTCTGTTTCACAGAAGGAAGGTTCTTCTGAGAGGGACCTGACCTCTTGCAGGTTTTCAATGCGGGGTCCTCAGAGACAAGGCACTGGGCAGGAAACATTCTTCAGGGGATAGACAAAGTTGTGCCATTCAAGGGCTTGTCCCACCACTTCCTAGCCTCTGCAGACCTCCCATACTAGGGTGGGTACAGCCCCCTTAGGTCTTAAGAGCATCCCTTTCTCAGAGCCTGATTAAGGGGCATTACAGGAGTCTGGAGGTGTGTAATCCCACATCTATGGTGACCTCAGGGGTGGGCACCCACTCCACTGACAGCCATTTGTGCCCAGCTCCAAGCCTGGCCCGAGGTGGGAACTAGAAGGGTGGTATTCTATGTGTTCCCCTTTCTGATTCTCCCCTCAGGAGTCCTGTGTCCACCAGGAACCCCTACCAGGACAGCCACCCTCTTGGCATGTTTAGGCTAGTTGTGCCCAGCCCTGCCACCTGCCTGGGCCCTGATGCCCCAAGGATGCACCCTGTTGGGAGAATGCAGGAGAAAGCCCTTATTTCAGCAACCTAGGGCAGTTCTACCGATTACAGCATTAATGCCGGAGGGCTGGCTATAGGGAGCAGTGCAAAGCCACGGGAGAGCCCAGCTCAATCTGAGCTCAAACTTGGCTCAGTTCAGGACTCAGGCTCCCGAGCAGGCATGAAGGCAACCTGGCTCAGGGGTTCTCTCTCACTCTGTGTGACCTGTGTCAGGGTCCCAGTTCCCAGCACCAAGGGGTTAATGCCCAGCAAATTTCCCACAGGGCTGCAATGGGGCATGCGCCTTTCCTCTTCAGGGTTAACCCCCACAGGGGTCATTAGGAAAAAGGCAGGGTCAGCCACCTCTCTCCTCCCTCCAGGAGGAGCAAAATCTCCAGAGGCTACATCCTGCAAAAGTCTCACCTTTGTCCTCTCCCCAGCCCCACCTCCTGCACCAGGTTCTTCCCATCTCTGTCCCCCTACCCTTTCCTTACTCCTTGCCACTTCTCACCAACTCATGAGAATTGGGCAGTCCAGAGCCCCAGGTCTCCCAGGGAAGGCAGTGGGAGGAGGGGGATGCCCACAGAGAGTTTATGCCCACCCCATTTCCAAGCTTTTTTAAGCATTCAAGGTAGCAGAGGTCAAAACTTATGCAAAGACCCTCTCCTGGAGACAGGCCCTTAACAGGGCAGTCTTCCAGGCACATTGTCTAAGCACCCTTAGAGGGCTCATCAATGGTGGGATTTGGGGTGCAGTGACCTCCTCCCCACTTACACATTTCCTGGCTCATCACCCAACACAGACAGAGGCAGACTCTCAGTAGTAATCAGCTGGTATTTAGTGGGCAGGTATGTTGTATGCATGCGTCTAAGCAGGTACAATGGGGCCTTCTCCACCCAAATCAAACTGGGAGGTGGCTCAGATCTTACTCAGGCCAGTGTCCCACAGGTGCACAGTGTCCTCTAGAACACCACAGGGCTGGGTGTCCTTTCGGGACTGTGTACCTCCAGCAGTGGGCTCTCTCTCCCCATCAGGGCACCATTGCCTACTGTTGGCATTTTCCTCCTGGCAGCCTCTACCTAGGGGGTACTTTGCTCCAGCCCAGCCTTGAGGGCCAGAGTGGCAATTGGGGTGGATATAGAAACAGGAAGCACATTAAGCTATGCCCTAGAATGACCAGAGATATGTCAGGAGGGCTGGGGACAGTCCAGGGGTTCCAGGAATTTCTGACCTGGCCCAGGAGGTGGTTCAGAAGGCTGGGTTGTCAATGCCTCTCTGGACCCCAGAATGTTCTTCAGGTCTGAAACTGTAGGGAGGGGGTGGCTCCGAGGGGGGCAGGCCCAGGACAGGCATCTGAATAATCTGCAGGGAGAAGAGGGGACTCAGAGTCTTCTTAGGTCCAGCACAGCCACACCGTCCACACAGTGGCTCTGGCATGTTTACTAAGGAGAGGGTGACCCAATGCTGATTACAGAGCCCTCCCCAGGGTCTGGAGGCCTGGGGTGAGTAAGGCCTGCCCTGCTTCTCTAAAGATCTGTGGACACTAGGTAGGAGTAGAAAGTGGGGATGGGGACAGAAACACCCACCTCACTGTAGGGCGGTGGGGCATCACAGGTCAACGTCCTGGCCAGCTGTGGGAAGGTGCTGGAGGGCAGTGCTGGGGGCTCCTGGTGCTCAGTCAAAGGGCCCGGCTCTGACTTTCTGCAGTTTCCACAGAAGTACTTGGCCAGGCCACAGATGGACAGGAAGAGCAGGACCATCAGGAAAATGATGCTGAAGATCCTGGGGTGAGGAACCACCACAGTCACCCCAGGTTCCTGGGAGATTGCCCCTCTCCCCCCCCCAGCAACAAGTCCAGCCACCCTCTGTGTGAATTTGGATTGGGCCCAGGGAGCTGGCCCTGGGCTCACCTCAAGGGATTGGAGAAGATCTCATACTCTTGGCAACAGCTGTTACCACAGCATTTGAATCCTTCAGGGCAGGTGCTGAAAGATGGGATAGGCAGAGAGGGGCTGTAGGGCCAGTGTGAAGTGTCAGAAAGAACCCAGCCTCCCCAAAATGTACCCATACATTCAGAGCATGAGCTACACCCCTAGTGTGTGGGGGGCAGTACTCTGAACACAGTGGAAAGAACCTGGGACCAAGACTCAGGTTCATGTAATTGCTGGCCTTGGGCACTTGGACAAGTTACTGCTCTTTACTGAGCCTCACTCTCCTCATCTATAAAATGGGTATAATCAGTGTCCTGCTGACCTCACTGGACAGACAGCACTGTCTGTTATCAGGGGTATGACGTCATTGACTTGACTGTTAGGAGCTACAGGCCTAGCAGGTCTCATGAAGGAAGAGGTGGGTAGGGAGCACCCAGTGCGGACTGAAAGGAAACCCTTTTCTGCCCAGAGAGGGTGAGGATCTCCTAAGTCACACAGCACACTGGGGTGACTGCAGAGCTGGGAACAAACCAAGGGGCTCAGGCACTGATGGCGTTTAGCTTCTTGGTATTTCTATTTAAGGGATCAAGACATACTGTTTGTTTTCCCCCCACCACTCCCAGGGCCCTCAGAGAGGAGATGGACTAAGGCTTCAGGGCCACAGGCTGGGATCTGGCTTCAGTCTTGCTCCCCGTGTGCCGCTCCCCTGGGGTGGCTGGTAGAAGTGGGTAGAATCTCTCTCACTGGGGGATGGGGATGGGGGCATGGCTCTGGCTGGAATGGGAGTGGGTGAGGAGGAGGCATCTCCCAACTGTCACCAAGGTAAGGAGGGTGTGATTTCAATTTCCTCCCCTTCTGCTCCCCACATGGAAAGTTAGAGCCCAAATCCCAGACACTTACAAGAAGAGACCGCATTTGGCTCCAGCCTGTGGAAGAAAAGAGGCAGAAGTCAGGAACCAGGGGGTTCGATTCTCCTCCCAGATGTTGCAATAGGTCCCTCATGGGAAGCAGGTCCCCAATGGGACCCACTCCCTCGCTCAGGATGTCACGTTCCCCAGGCTAATGACTGGAGTCCTAGGCTTTGCACAGTTGGGTCCAGATCTTCCTTTCCTCACCCCCCCTCCATCTACCATAGTCTCTCATCCCCACCTTCCCAATTCATCTTCTCCTTTCCAAACCCATGGCATATCTGTGGCCTGGGACTCCAGCAGTTCTCCTCACACCACTCCAAGTCACTCCAGACACGGAGCAAAAGGCCAAATACAAATCTGATGACCTTAAGCCTTGCTGAAAACCCCTTGCAGTGGCTCCCAACCCCCTGACCTTCTTCCCAGTGCTGTCGAGTCATTTTGGACTCAAAGTGACCCGATAGGACCACTGGGTACACCACTGGGTCTCCAAGACTGTTAGTCTTTATGGAAGCAGACTGCCACATCTGTCTCCCAATCAGGGGCTAGTGAGTTCGAACCATGGCCACTTCAGTTAGCAGCTGAGTGCGTCACCATTGTTCCACTAGGGTTCCTTGCACTTAGCTTTAGCCCTACATTAAGAATTTAAATCATTCTTTGTGAACTCAGGCCTTTAGAGCTCAGCCCATACAGCAGGCCCTTTCCCTCCCCTATTTTGCACTATTTGGTTTCATTTGATAATCCCCTTGGGGACTCATGCTACTGCTAGCCAATCACAGACAGGCACAACTAAGTGCTTAACCCCACCCCAAGACCCCAATGAAGTTCTCTTTCTCTTCCCGCTATGGTTTATGCCCCCAAGTGGCCCTGTGATCAGACTGTGCCCCGACCTGGAACAGTGAGTAGAATAAATCTGGTCCCTCACCATGGCCTCCCTGACTCCTCTCTCTCATGCCTCGCACCTCACTTAACACCCCACAAATCTGTGAAATCAGTCCCCTTTCCTTCTCTTACCACATTTCCACAGCCCTCTTGTTAATTTCATTGTGATGAAAAGACACATAACAAAACATGCAGTCTCAACAATTTCTACATGTACAGTGACATTGATAAGTGCTTTAAGGGGTACAGCCATGCTCACAATCCTTGTGTACATCATTGCACCATTAATATAACCATGGGGTCACCATGCGTCCAAACTGGCTTCAAGGTACCTAACAATAAGAAGCATGAAATGCTCCTTACCTCTTTCCCACCATCCCTGGTAACCACTAACAATGGTTGGCATCTGTATATTTGCTTGGAGTCTTGGTGTGGCTCTGTGGGATAATGCATTGGACTGCAAGGTGGTTTGAACCACAAGGTTAGTGGTTCAAGCTCACCTTGAACTATACAGGGTCACTATGAGTCAGAACTGACTTGACGACAATTCATACCAACAACATATCTTTGCTTACTTCATATAAGTGAAATCATACAGCATACACCTTTCTGGGGCTGAGTTAGGTCAGCCAGCATGATGCTTCCATGGTTCATCATGTGTGGCAGGCTTCAGAACTCCATTTTTCTATGGCTGAGTAGTACTCCATTGTTTGGATATACCACATTTTACTTATATTTCCATCTGCTGATGGACATTTCTGTTGTTTCCCCTGCTTGCCCTCTTACACACAGATCTACTGAGACTTCCTTGAACGCACCTGGCTGTTTCACACCTGTGTGGGTGGACAAGTCTTCTTCCCAGGCCTTCAGATCTGCTGAACCTCCATTCATCTTTCAGATCTCTGCCTGGGGGTTGCTTGCGCTGCAATGCGGCCAAACCCTCCTCTCCTGAACCAGCTCTTCCTCCTCTCCCCTTCCCTTCATTCCCTTCTGTACTATCTGTGCAGGCCATCCAGAGCATCACTGCAGAATGTAATCCAATTATATTTGTAGAAGAGTCTCTGCTTGGAACATTCTTCCCCCAGGCATGTCCACGGCTCGTTCCTGTGTCTCCTCCTTGGACCACCCTATTTAAAACAACACTCTTTTTCCTTCCTGTGCTTCAGGTTTCTCCATAGCTCTGATCATTGTCTATCATATTATAGTCTTTACTCTGTTATGAATTGTCTGCCTCCCCACTAGAATATAAACTTCACCAGGGATTTTTGTCTGTTGTATCACTATTGAATATTCAACATTCAATTAATAAACATTTGCATAATGAATGAAAGGGCATTCAGTGATCACTAAAAAGAGTACCATTCAAGTTAAGATTACTATTAAAGAGTACCAACGATAGGCAATAATTGGTGGTGTGAACTCCTATTCAATATTTTATTAGAAATCCTAGCCAGAGTAATAAGGCAAGAAAGGCAAATAAAAGGCACCCAAATTGGTAAAGAAGAAGTAGAACTCTCTCTATTTGTAGAAGATATGACCTGATACATAGAAAATTCCAGAGACTAAACAAAGAAAGCTGTTGAAACTAATAGAAGGATCTGTCAAAGTGGTAGGGTCAACATACAAAAATCAGTTGGATTCCTTTACATTAACAAAAAGAATTCAGGAAAACAATATCAAAAGATAAAATACTTAGAAATGAACACAAAAGAACTAGAAACACAAGAGACTTAACATTTTCCCAAAGCGATGTACAGATCAAAATGACATCCCAATCCAGATTCCATCATCATTCTTTAAAGAAATGAAGAACGAATCATCAACTCCATATGGAAAGTAAAGAGACTTATGGACTGCTGATCTTTGACAAAGGTCCCAAATTCATCAAAGGGGGAAGAGATAATCTCCTTAACAAATGGTACTGGCAAAACTGGATATTCATTTGCAGAAAAGTAAAATATGATCCATTACTTCACACCAAATATAAAAACAAACTCAAATTTTGATCAACTTGACCTATACTTATGAATGTTGTTGTTGTTAAGTGCCATTGAGTCGATTCTGACCCATAGCGACCCTGTATAGGGTATCCCAGGAGCAGCTGGTGAACTTGAACCACCAACCTTGCAGTTCAAACAGCTTTGCAGTCTGGCGCATTAACCCACACTGCCACACCAGGACTCCATACTTATGAATGTAGTAGCTCAAAATACCAACCGAGAAGGAAGGAGTCTTTATCCTATCCCTTCTATATGCAGGGCTGATGGTAACAGGCAATTTAGACATTGGCTACGAAAAATGGGGGCGGGGGGGCGGGGGGAGAAGGAGGCGAAGGGGACAATAAAGGCACGAAGTGACTGGCTTACAAGTTTTCAAGCGGGAGTTGAATTTCAGAGTGTGCGGGGGAAGGTTGAACCCTACTGAATAGTTTTCATCTTGTCTAGATGGGTCTGGTGAAAGGAGATGGGGATAAGATTCTTATGATTCAGTAGTGAGTAATTGTGATCATGACTAATTGTGATTGTCACAACTGTAAAGCTAGAAGTTTTGTAACAAAGGGGGGAGTAGTTAATCTTACATTCCAGAAACAGAGGACCCTGAGACCATCAAGGGAAAAGAGCATGAGCAGAATGTGGGACCCTATCTAGAGAAGCAGTGACATCAGAGAGGGAGGCAGAGATGAGGACATGGAGAGATAGAGCAGCTGAGGACTCTAGACTCATGGAAAGAGAAAGGCTGTGTGCTGGTAGCCAGGAGGCAGACTTGCAGAATATGCTTTTGGGTTGTTTAAATGATTATATATTCCTGAGTGTTTTTGTGTACATCCCAAACAGAAAAACAAAAAAACCCCAGAGGAAATAGAAGCAAATACTGTTGAATGATGTATGCACAGAGGGGATTGTAATCATTGCAGTGAAATGAAATACGATAAGATGAGTGTAAAACCGATGTTCTTCCATGTAAACTATCACTTAATTCACAATAAAACTTAAAAAGAAAACAAACAAACAAACTCAAGATAGATCAGAAATCTAAAACTATAAAGATCAGCAAAAAGAAAAAATAGGGTTAAACTTAAGGACTCTAATGCATGGCATAACTAAAAAGGCACAAACATAAACCAGCTGTTACTGTTGTTAAGTGCTGTGGAGGCAATTCCCATTCATAACAACCCTGTATAGGTTTTCCAAGAGCAACTGGTGGGTTTGAGCTGCCAAACTTGAGGTTAGTCATCCAGGTTTATCGTATAGCATTACACAGGTCTCCAAAAAATAAAATACTAGTTTTCCTGATGTGGCGCTGTGTTAATGCGCTGGACTGTCAATTTGAACAGCAAGGTCGATGGTTCAATCTCACCAGCCACGCCTCAGAAACCCTATTACAGGGTCGCTGTGGGTCAGAACCGACTCGATGGCACTTAACAGCAAAAACTTTTGACTAGCCTGGGCACTGGTGGGATTCCAACTCAGGCTCTCCTGTTTACTAAACACATGTGTATCAAAAGACTTCTCCAAAAGAGTAAAAAGAAAACCAACTTCAACAACAAAAAGACAAATGATACAATTTTTAAAAAATGGGCAGAGGACATGAACAGACACTTCACCAAAGACACCAGACAGTCAACAAATCCATGAGGAAACCAAACACTTGATTAATTGTTTGCTCACAATTATTAGCCATTGTTGTTGTTGGTGGTGGCTGGTGGCTGTGTGCCGTGGAGTCGGTTGACTCACAGCAACCCTGTACAGGGTTTCCGAGGTTGTAAATCTTTACAGGAGCAGAATGCCACATTATTCTTCCACGGAACAGCTGGTAGTTTGGAACTGCTAACCGACCGTAAGGTTCGCAGCCCGATTCGTAACCAATACGCATTGCTGTTGCTAAGTGCCCTGAATTCAGTTCTGACTCACACCAACCCTATAATAGTGTTTCCGAGGAATGGCTAGTGGGTTTGAACCACCAATCTTGTGCTTGGCAGCACAGGACTTATCCTACAGTGCCACACCTGGACTCTCATTAGTCACTGTTGTTGCTGTTAAGTGCTGTCAAGTCAGTTCTGACTCATAGTGACCCAGTATAGGGTTTCTGAGGAGTGTCTGGTGGGTCTGAACTGTCAACCTGTGGTTAGCAGTCCAGTGTGTAGCCTAGAGTGCCACCCCAGGACTCCTAATTAGCCATTGTTGTTGTTAGGTTCTGACCCACAGTGACCCAGTATAGAGTTTCTGAGGAGCAGCTGGTAAGCTTAAACTGCTGACCCTGAAGTTCAAAAAGACCTTGTGGAGTGCTTATCTTACAGAACTACACCAGGACTCCAATTAGCCACTGTTGGTGTTAAGTGCCACCTAGTGGGTTCCAATTCATAGTGACCCTGTATAGGGTTTCCGAGGAGCAGCTGGTGGGTTTGAACTGCCATCCTTACGGTTCTCAGTCCAGTGCTGAGAGTCAGTGAGATGCAAACCAAATCAATGAGATATCATCCTAGCAGGCATTAATAGCAAAGCTCAAAAAAGCAGAAAACAACACAGGCTGATGAGGGTGTGGCGAGACTGGACCCCTCATGCACTGCTAGTGGGGTTGTGAAATGGGGCACCCACTGGGGAAATAGTATGATGCTTCCTTAAAGAGTTGGAAATAGAAATAACATGTGATCCAGCAAGCCCACTAGTAGGTACATATAATAGAGAAATAAGAACCATGACATAGATATGTGCACAACCACGTTTTATTATTATCCACAAGAAGATGGAAACTAAGTACCCATCATCTGGTGACTAAATAAACTATAGTGCATACACACAATGGAATATTATGTAGCATTAAAGAAACATGAAGACCCTCCGACACACATGGATGAACCTGGAAGACGTTGAGTGAAGAACCAAGTCAATCACCAAATGACAAACATTATATGAGACCACTATTATAAAAAGACAAGAAAAGATTCACACACACAAAGAAACATTCTTTGATGTCTACTAGGGATGGGAGGGGAAGGAAGAGCAAACCATAAATACACAAGTCTTTATTTGGGGGAAGAGAAAGGCAAAAGACAAGGGAGAGGGTAGCACACCATGACCATGGCAAAGGAAGACCCTATAAAATGAGCAAGAGTAAAAGACAATAAAGGTAACTATTAACACACAGAGAATTGTACAATAATAGTAATACCAAATAATAACAAACAGATAGATAGAAATGCAAGTGGAACAAATGTGGGAGGGGAATAGGAGAACACTCACAAGTATATGAGGGGGCTTCAAAAAGTTCATGGCAAAATGGAATCAAAAGACAATCCCCACCCCCTCCACACACAGAGTAGACAGAGATGGGCAACTTGGACATTGGATACCCAATGGGGAGAGGGGGAACTACAAAGGCAAGAAGTGACTGGCTTACAAGCTTTCAAGAGGGAACCTAGAGCTAGGGGGCATGGAGAAAGGCAGAATCTCTAGTGAGTACTATCCAATCTGTCTAGGCGGAGCTGATGAAATGAAATACAGATGGGTAACTTGTGATACTGTAGTGAATAATGGTTATCAGGACTGATTGTGAGGGTTGGAAATGCAAAAGTAGACGTTTTGTAGCAAGGAAAGAAGTGATTAATTCTCCAGTCTAGGAACAGAGGCCTCTAGCACCATCAATGGAGGAGAGCTGAGAACGGGACCCTACCTAGAGAAGCAGAGATGTCTGAGATGGAGACAGAGACGATGACGTGGAGTGATGAAGCGGCTGGGGACTTTGGATCCAGAGAGGGAGAGGGACTGTGGGCCGAAGACTGGGGTGGGGGGAGGGGGGGAGGGGAGGGGGTCGGTTTCTAGGATATACCCTTTGGTTGGTTGATGATGCATAGAGGGGATTGGAACCATGGCAATGAAATGATATACAATGGAATGAATGTAAAACTAAAGTTCTTTCATGTAGACTATCATATAATTCACAATAAAACATAAAAAAAAAGGATAGCTTACATAAAAAATATACTTATTCAGTATTTAGCAACATTTTCCAGAAAATGTTAAAGAAAAACAATGAACATTTTTATTTATTAATTTTTTTTGCCTGTGATGAAAGTTGAACTTGCAAGCAAAAACTTGCGTTTTGGAAAACTGGTCACCATGAGCTGGACAGTGTTTCCTAATACTTAGATTCTTCTGATAAGGTCAGTAGAGATATTAATCAATGTAATTTTTTGACATTTTATGTATCTAGTTCACAAAGTCCACCAGATTTTCCAAATGAATAAAATTTAATGTTATATAAAAAAAAAAAAAGACAATGGTATTTTTCCATGAACTTTTCAAAGGTCCCTCATATATAGGTTTGACAGAGGAGCTCTGGTAGCGTAGTGGTTACGAATCGGGCTGCGAACCTTAAGGTCAGCGGTTCGAAACTACCAGCCGCTCCGTGGGAGAGAGATGAGGCTTTCTACTCCCGTAAGGATTTACACCCTCGGAAACCCTGTACAGGGTCGCTATGGGTCGGAACCGACTCAATGGCACTTAACAACAACAACAAATGTCTACATACATATTCTTATTTGTCTGTGCTACAAATACATCCAATGACATTATAGAGCACACAGGGGACAAAGTTCTGAAAAGTTCTATGCTAAAACTGTCCCAGGAGGGACTTACCACCACTTTCAGGGAACATCTAGGCCAATTGACATAACATAGTCCACAAAGACAATGTTTTACATCCTCCTCTGGTGAGAAGTGGTTAGGGTATTAAAAGCTTTTGAGAGGCCATCTAAGATGCAACTATTGGTTTCTTCTCTTGTGGAGCAAAGAAGAGTAAAGAAATCAAAGACTCAAGGAAACAATTAGTCCAAAGGATTCATGGACCACTCCAACCACAGCCTGTGCTAGTGATACCCGAGAAGTTAGACGGTGCCCCGCTACCACTCCCAAGCCTTCTAATCAGGATCACAATAGAAAAATCTCCTGGACAGAGAGGGAGAAAAAAAATACAGGACACAAGTCAAAATTGTAAACCAGACCAGATTTACTTGTTTGATAGAGACCCAAGACTGTGACCCTTAGACATGCTTCAAACCTGGAACTGAACCCACTCCCATGGATCAACTTTCAACCAAAGGATAGGCCTATTAAGTGAATAATTACGTCAGGGAGGGAGGTACTCTTCAGTTCAATCAACTATGTGACCAAGGGGCAGCATTTGCCTAAGGGCAAAGCATAGCAAGCAGGAATGGACAGGAAAGATGACGGAAACGGGGAGCCCAAGGGGGAAATGGGAAGAGCACTATGAGAGGATTGCAACCAACGTCACAGTACAAAACGTGTATGAATTATCGAATGGCAAACTCATTTGTTCTTTAAACTTTCACCCAAACTATGATAAAAAGTACAAATAAAATAGTTGGGGGTGATTCTCCTTTTCTATGCTCAGTCGTAGGAGCTCTGGTAGTGTAGTGGTTACAAATCGGGCTGTGAACCACAAGGTCAGCAGTTCGAAATTACCAGCTGTTCCATGGGAGAAAGATGAGGCTTTCTGCTCCCGTAAAGATTTACAGCCTGGGAAACCCTGTTCAGGGTCGCTATGGGTCGGAACTGACTCCACGGCACATAACCACCACCACCACCATGCTCAGTTATAGGCCAAGTGCCTCCTTTTCCTAAAAAGTGGCTTGTGGGGATGGTGGCAGGAAAGAATCCTGCAAGATTGATCCAAAGAGGGTGAGGCACCCAAGTCAGACAGAACACAGGGGCGATTGTAGAACTGGGGACAAATTGAGGAGCCCAGGCACTCAGAGGCACACACTCTTCAGATCCCAAGTCCCTCCTTCTCCTGGCTCCCAACTAAGAGGTGATCCGACATTAACAGGTATAACAAATTAGTCCAAGTTTCTATTGAGATCGATGGAGACACTCTTCTGAGAGATTCTCCTTCCATTTGAAGCAGGGGATGGTTTTGTCTGAGGAGTCCCTGGGTAGTATAATCAATCAAGTACTAGGCTACTAACTCGGGAAAAGCAGCCATTGAAAACCCTTTGGCGCACACAGTTCCACTCTAAAACACATTGGGTCACCATGAGATGGAATCGACATGATGGCAGCTGGCTTGGTCTTATGTGGAGTGATTCAGAGCTTGAGTTTTATCAGGTGTCAGGGCAACCTCAACTGACTAACACGTGAATTGGCGTCATGTACAATACCTAACCACAAGCGATTCAAACCTACCAGTTGCTTCTTGGAAACTCTATGCTGGGTCACTATGAGTTGGAACTAACTCAACAGCACTTAACAACAATACCATACCCTAACAATTGTGCTCATGAGAACCTGTACATAACCAAAAGGCAGTTGTTCAAATGGAACAAAGGAATATTGAGTAGTTTAAGACCAGGAAGGGTGTGTGCCAAGCATGTATCTTTTCACCATACTTATTCAATCTGTATGCCTAGTATATAATCCTGGACGCTGGATTGTATGACGAAGAACATGCCATCAGGATTAGAGAAAGACTCATTAACGACCTACAATATATGCAAAGGATACAACCTACCCATTAACAACCTACAATATATGCAAAAGATACAACCTTGCTGGCTGAAAGTGAAGAGGACTAAAAATACTTACGGATGAAGATCAAAGACTACAGCCTTCAAGTATGGATTGCATCTCAATGTAAAGAAAACAAAAATCCTCACCACTGGACCAATAAATCACAAAAGGATAAATGGAGATATGATTGAAGTTGCTGAAGACTTTATTTTGCTTAGATCTACAATCAAACACTAACAGAAGCACCAGTGAAGACATCAAAGGCTGTATCGCTTTAGGCACATCTGCTGTACAAAACCTCTTCAAAGTGTTAAAGAACAAAATGATCAGTTTGAGGACTAAGGTGTACCTGACCCAAGCCATGGTATTTTCAATTACCTTATATGTGTGTGAAAGTTGGACGGTGAATAAGACCATAGAATAATTGATGCTTTTGAATTACAGTAAAGTCCAATGGACTGCCAGAAGAACAAACAAATCTGTGTTGGAATAAATGCAGCCAGAATGCTTCTTAGAAGCCAGGATGGAGAGACTTCATCTCTCAGACTTCTGACATGTTATCAGGAGGAACCTGTCCCTGGAGAAGGACATCATGCTTGCTAAAGTGGAGGGTCAGCAAAAAAGAGGAAGACCCCCCAAGAGATGGAATGACACAGTGGCAGCAGCAATGGGCTCAAACATAACAATTGTGAGGGTGGCACAGAACTGGGCAGTGTTTCCTTCTGGTGTGATAGGGTCACCATGAATTAGAAGTGACTCAATTAAGTTTTTGGTGTGGCCCTGTAGGTGTAGCAGCACCTACACTGGGGTTGTCCAGAGGAATCAGCCAAGGGTTACTCAGCCTACAGCCTGGTACTGATAGCTCCACGGCTGGGCAGGAACATTAAGCTTTCTGAAGTGAGAGAAAAACCCCTAGTGGTGCAGTGGTCAACCCTTCAGTTCCCAATTGAAAGATCAGCAGTTCGAAGCCACCAGTCAGTCCTCAGGATAAAAATGAGATACCGTATGCTTCAGGAGAGAGTTGTTGTTGTTAAGTGCTGTCGGGCAACCCTGTACAGGGTTTCCGAGGCTGTAAATCTTTTGGGGAGCAGAAAGCCTCATCTTTCTGTGACCTTGCGGTTCACAGCCCGGTTCATAACCACTACACTACCTGAGCTCAGGAAAAAGTTACAGTCTCAGAAGTCCTATGAAGCAATTCAACTCTGTCCTTTAGGGTCGTAATGAACCAGAATCCACTTAATAGCAGTGGGTTTGGATTTGAAGTATGGAATAGGAGACGATAACCAGGGTCCACGGATGGACTTCAGGGTCAGACTCTGAAAGTATAACACAGGGGGACCACTCTGAGAAGGGGACATGGACTTTCTTCAAAATCAGAGTTCTAGGTTCATCCTGTTTCTTGGATCATCTTCGGTTCCAGAGCTGGTTGGATACTCCCATCACTTTTAGATTTTTTATGTGAGGAATGAGGCGGGGTGCCTCAAAGCCAGGTATCAGGTGTCAAGATCACCTGAGCCTAAGGGTTGGGCAGCCATATCAAATCCTATCTCAGGCTAGAATCCTACAAACCTCTCCAAGCAAAGGACAAGGGAGGCACCTCTCCCCTAGGGCACACAGAGACAAGGTTACAGAGAGGGCTGAGCTGCCCCCAAGGTCACCTAGCACAGGGAGAACAAAGCAGAGGAGCCGTGCTTTCAGACACAAAAGGGAAAGGAACGGTATTAATATGGGGGTCAAAGTCCCCATCCACAGAGAAGCCCTGGGTGCCCAGATGGGTGGTGGGCAGGGACCACATCAGACACCCCAGATCCCCAAAGGTGGAAGAAACTCAGGCCTCCCTCTGCGGCGCCACAAAGAGAAAGGAAGTTGCTAATTGTGTGCGGTTGCTAGGAAATTCTGATGATAAAAGAAGTTAGGAGGCTCCTGACCCCAGAGGGTCGGACCCGAAACATTCAACAACGTTACCTTCCAAGCCCTTACTTGTTGGAGGCCGGCCAGGAAACTGAGAACCAGGATAGTTGGTAAGCACGGGACCCAAGGGTCCGACATGCTGACCTGCGGGCCACAAAGCTTTAGCGAGTTGGGGGAGGAAAGGAGGGGCGGGGCCGCGACCTCTCCCATTTCTCTCCACCTATGGAGCCTCGCCTCGGGATGGGGGTGGAGCCTTGCACCAGAATAGGCGGGACTGGAGACGCCGAGAGGAAGAGGAGGGGGAGGGGGCTTGGCTGGGTTTCGAAGTAGTTGTCGTTGTTAAATGCTGTCAAGTCGGTTCCTACTCATAGCGATCCTCTATAGGGTTTCCGAGGAGCGGCTGTTGAGTTTGAACCGCCCACCTTGCGGTCCAGTGTTTATGTTACAACGCCGCACCAAAAATGGATTCGATTATGGAGTCATTTAAAAACTGCTAAATTACTCCTTAGTCTTCTACTCCTCCCGCTAAGTGGTCCCAGAATTAGGGAGGGGTTTGGCCACCAGGAGTCCTCACCTGGTCTTGTGGGGGAGGTAGAGATGGAGATTAGGGCGGCGAAGGCCCTGGGGAGGATTATAGCGGGGCATATTGGGGATTCATCTGTTGTTTAACTAGCTAAGAAGGAAGGGAGAGGGCGGCCTGACTGATGTCAAGGAAAGCAGAGATTTCCCAGGTCTGGGGAAGAGAGACCATGGACGCAGCATTCCAACATTCGTGTCCCCAGTCCACTCCTGCACTTCCTCCACTTGACTCGTGGGTAAAGTAGGACTTCACGGTTCAGACATTTGCTCCATGGGTTAGCAGTCGGGACAGAATGGCGGCGGGGCTAGCAGGACTATCTGCATTCCTGGAAAGACCCCGAGGAGGCAGTCCCTACTTGAAAGGGTCGGATCCCGCCCATCCGCTGCGCCGCGCCCGGGCCCTCAAGGCTCACGGCGCTTACCAGATCCTGCCACCAGGGGGCAGCAACACTCAACGCGGGACTCCACCGGGTGGCGAAGAGGTGCGGGCGCTGGATCGCCCTCAGCTCCCGCCCGTGGAAGATGGCTGGAGAGCGGGATGGGGGGCTGTCTAGATGGGTGATAAGCGCAGGGTGAGAGCCAGACACGCAGACACAGGTGAGATTTGTGACCTAAGAAGAGACATGGAACCCGGATCTTGGGGAGGGAACCGAAATGAGATGCTCTAGTGGTGGGTGGTGGGGAAACTGCTCCCGGGCCTGAGGGAAGGGGAGGGCGCCACGAGAGGCTTCGTTCTGAAGGTGTTACAGGCATCTCCAGAGGTATTTCTTTCTCCTCTGACTTTGCCCTTGAGAAATATCTCCAACTGTCTAAAGTGAGATGACAGCAGTGTTTCTCGGCGTCTCTTCTTTTTCTGTCTCTCATCTCTCGCCCCCTTCTCTCTCTGTTTCTGTCTCTCTCAATCTTTCCCAGTCATGCTATAGTCACCCCGCCGTGTCTCTCCACGTTTCTCCCATCTCTATCTCCACCCAGCTTCTCTCCGTCTCTGTTTTCCTCTCTGTGAATTTGTTTTCTCAGCAGTAGAGGCGTCTGTTTCCCCTCTCGGTTTCTCTCTTGCACTGTGTTTGCACTTCCCCTGGCTCTGGTTTGGTCCTGGATCTCCTTATCTCTTGTCCGTTTCTCACTAACTCTCCTGATCAGTCTCCCCTTGTCTCTGTTTCTCATTGTTTTTTTATTCCTTTTTTTGCCCTAAAGGACAAATTCTTTTCATCTCCCGACCCAGAAGAACTGGGGTCTAATCACACAGAATGACCTCTTCCTTCTGTTGCTGCCCCCAAGCCGATAACGTTGGTTTTTCTGGGTTTGAAGAAGAAGATTGGAGGCTGGAGGGGAGGGAGGGACACCTCTTCTCTTCTCTGTTTATGCTTGACATTGGACTTAATCTGCCTTTCTCTCAAGGAGGCCCTAGTCTAGTGAGCGTTGGTGTATGTTACTTCTTTTCAGTAAAGTTGTTGCTCACTTGGCTTCCAGGACCCTTCTGTCCCTGTCCAGGCCCCAGTGAATCAGCACCCCAAGGCTTGGAGTATGCCCCTCACACCTCCTGCCATCCTGCCCAGGTGGAGCCCTGCAGGAGAGAGGGAACTGGTAAGTTTAGAGGAGGGGAGTATCCTGGGTTAGTGAGGGTGCAGACAAGTGTGTAGGGAACTGTGAAGAGCAGATGTGGGAGCCTGGGAGGACTGATGAGGTGAAGGTAATGAAGAACTCTGTAAGGGTCTGGTAGACTGACTTGGCCCCCTCAAAACCACAAAAATCTACCTGACCCAGATCTACAACAAAATATAGGATGCCGAGTTAAATTTCATTTTCAGGTCAAAAATAACTTTTTTTTAAAAAAGTATACCTATGTTCCCTGCAATATTTGGGACATAGAAGGAACTCTGGTAGCATAGTGGTTATGAATTGGGCTGTGAACCTCAAGGTCAGCAGTTTGAAACTACCAGCTGTTCCACGGGAGAAAGATGAGGCATTCTGCTCCTGCAAAGATTTACAGCCTCGGAAACCCTGTACAGGGTCGCTGAGTCAGAACCGACTCCACGGCACATAACCACCACCAGAACATCAGTTACTGTTGAATCAATTCTGAACTTATGGCAACACCATGTGTATAGAGTAAAATTTGGTTCCATAGTGTTTTCAATAGCTAATTTTTTTCAAAAGTAGACTGCCAGCCCTTTATTCTGAGATGCCTCCGAGTAGGCTCGAACAGCTAACCTTTGGGCTAATAGTTACCTAAGGGCTCCGTTTGGAACATACTTATATTAAAATTTCTTTTCTGTTTGAACTTCAGATTTAACAGGATGTTCTGTATTTTTAATTTGCTAAACCTGGCAACCTTAACCACATCCCTAAAATGCCATAGACACAAACATTTGAGAGCAGCTACTCCTCTCTCCACCTCATGTCTTCCCAAGGAGTAAAGTGAGGTCCTTAATACTTGGCTCATGGAGCAGTGCCCAAAAGACCTCTGAAACCTGCTTCTGGTGCCCAGTTTTGATCAAACTGGCATTCTATGTTCCTTCTTGTAGACAGGGAGGGGGTGAGGAGGCGGGAGGTGGGGGGTTCTAGTTCAATATCCATTGTGGTTTCAGGGGTCCTAGCATTCTTGGTGGGTGAGGTCAGGGGTGGTGGGGTCTTGTCCACAGGAAGGAGGGTGGGTCGCCCAAGTGGATACTGGACAGAGACACATCTGTTCATCTCTTAGTTTGACAGTGGGAGATGGGAGTGAAACATGGGCTTAGATCCTCAGGGACAAGGGACAGGAGAACCAAAGACCTCCTGCAGGTAAAATGGGGCCTTGTTGTTGTTGTTAAATGCCTTCTAGTTGGTTCTGACTCATAGCGAGCCTATACAGGGTTTCCAAGGAGCGGCTGGTGAGTTTGAACCACTGACCTCACAGTTCAAAGAAGACCTTGAGGTCAAGTGCTTACCCTGCTGTTCCACACCAGGACTCCGGGTTCTGCTAGAGTTCACACTAAATTCTAGTCCGGGTTTCCCTAAAGCAGCAAAGTCAAAATGTCTTCATATTCGCTCACAACCCTCCAGGCCCAGTCACTAAAGAAAGAGCTGATTGTCCATGCATCCTCCAGGGTCCCTGCTGGAAGGGACTCCATGTCTTCTGGTCCACCCACCCCCTTAGCAGGGAAGGCCAAGTAACATGGAATGGGAGGGGCAGAGTTAGGACCAGAATCAAACAGGTCTAGAGACTTTACACTCAGCACAACCTCAGAGGCTGCATGCACCTCAAAAGTGAGAGAAGTTTCCAGGGAACTCTGAAAGACCAGTCCTGGGGAACCTCTGCTCTGGATGGAGGAATACCTCACGGGGAGCTCCGGTGGGGAAGGGGGAGGAAGGAACCAGGCTGGGTTCTGTACCACTCCACCCCACATCCCCATATGGTGGTCAACACAGATTATAGGAACAGATGCTCTAGCACAGCTCTGCCTGTGGGGGCAGCATTGTGTCATGTTGGTATGGGTACCACTTACTAGACAGTGCTGTGTGACCTTAGATAAGACACTAAACGTCTCTGTGCTTCAGCTTCCTCAACGGTGAAATAAAGGTAAACAACAGTACCCCCTTCATTATATAGAGCTGTTGTGAGGATGACATCAGCTGCTCAATGTTTACCATACAGTAGTGCAAAAGGAGCTCTGGTAGCGTAGTGGTTACGCATCGGGCTGCAAACCTTAAGGTCAGCAGTTTGAAAACTACCAGCCACTCCGCGGGAGAAAGATAAGGCTTTCTGCTCCCGTAAAGATTTACAGCCTCGGAAACCCTGTACAGGGTTGCTATGGGTCGGAACCGACATTGCAAAATATAAATGTTAGCTATTTTCATTCATGGAATAGAAAAGGGACCCAAAGTTCCTTCTCTTCACTTTGTATGGAGGCTGAATGAAGTACCAAAGACTTCACTTCCTGCTGAGGACACTCGCATCCCCCCTTGAGTGCAGCTCCGTTTCTTTGCGTGCCTGGATCACTAGCCCCCTCTGCTGGACATTAAATACTCTGCTGTGTTGTTCGTACATGGAATTGGTTCTGACTCACAGCCACCGGTATGTGGTTTCAGAGAAGCAGCTGGTGTGTTTGAGCCACTGACCTTGTGGTTTTCAATCAGTGCTTATCCTACAGCCCCACACCAGGACTTTATTAAAGGCTAGGTCAGAGAGGGCCCACTGACCATTCTTCTTGAAGGTACTCAGAGGTCCTCCAGATGTGGTGGGGACTAGGGGAAGCTGGGTCTGGAGGTTTGAGTGAGGGGTAGGGCCTATTGCTAATCCTGATATTCTTTGTTGGACCCCTGTTCTTTATGCACTCCCACTGCCTGCATGGTTCTCACAGAGCTGAGAGCTCACGGGGAGTAGGAACTGTCACATTCCCACTGCACCCTGTAACATAGCTAGCTCACTAGGATATTCTGAGTGGTGGTGGTGGTGTGCCATGGAATCGGTTCCGACTCATAGTGACCCTGTATAGGATTTTCAAGGTTGTAAATCTTTACAGGAGCAGAAGACTTCATCTTTCTCCCATTGAACCGTTGGTGGTTTCGAACTGCTGACCTTGAGGTTAGCAGCCAGACTCCTAACCACTACACTTCCAGAGTTCCTTCCAGGACACTAGTGGTTTCCATGATGCCTCTAGTCCCATCTTCCTACTGCCCCCGATGGAATATCACTCTCTTACTCCTACCCTCCAGAGGTTCCCCATTTCCAGCTGAATAAAGTTCAATCTAGGGAGACCTCTTCAGGGTCCTTTATACCCAGCCCCTTCCTGCTTTTCCAGTGGAATGGCACGCTTCTCCCCACCATGTTCTCCAGACACACACCCCACCTTCAAGGCTCACCACTAATTACCACCTCCTCCAGAAAGTCTTTCTGAATTTGATCTTCCTGCAAGAAGTGATTGTCCCTCTTCCTGCACACCCCCACTCAAGTTTTTTCTCTGGACTCTCCGATGGCTCTTGGCCAGCCTCCTTGAAGATGTGTATACATGTCCTAATGTTCCCACCAGGCTGCGGGGGCCGGCCTCATTCTGATTCAGCTTTCATTTTCCCATGGTGCTTTGTTCCAAGTCAATACTGGCTCTGTTGTCACTGAATTGAAGTTGCTTTGGGGCCTCACAGAGTTAGAGGCCAGCTTTCTCTAAGAGGGTAGGAGATGGATTTTCAAAGCCCTTAATGGGATCTGTCTATTGGGGGATATCATGGGTTGAAAGGGTTCCCTGTCTCCACAGACTGTGGTTTGAAGAGTCCCCCTATTCTGCGTCCTTCCTTTCCCAAACCCCAGCACACTGAGGATTTTGCACACATGCATCACATACATCACACCAAGTAAGATGACTGTACAGACTGAGCAACCCCTAAGAGGATGCTTTGCGGCAAGGGACGCTTGGCTAACTCTTCAGCTTCCAAGAGGACACGAACACAGGTTAGGTCACCAGCAGGAAGTCCAGATCTCAGTCTTCTTCCCAGAATTCCTTTGGAAATGGAAGTCCACCAGCCCCTCATTCATTCTCAGGATGATGGGCCTGGGGGTGGAGGAGAAGACTCTGGAGTTGACCTCAAGTCTGAACCACCAGTCTGTGGCCAGGAGGGTGGAGGGAGGGCGTGCCACCTGACAATTAACGGCACAGGGAGTTATTATCCTAACGAGCGGGTTGGAGCAGCACGACTAATGCTCACCTTCTCTGAGGCTTAGCAGAGACAAAAACGACATTTGGGAGCCATTATTCTTCCAAAGTGTAGGTTTCCGAGGCACAGAACAGGGGTGGAGAGGGAAACACCTCAAAGTGATGGAGGGGGGAAATCAGAGCACAGTTGGCTCTCTGGAGTGGGGATGGGGCAGAGCCACCAAGACTCAGGTGGTAAAGGCTGAGCCATGGCCAGAGCTAGGGGTTATGCCTAGACCCTCCCTCTAGGACTCTTCCTTGAGGCTCTGTCCTCTCTTCCTCTCTGCAGCCCCCTCTGCTCGAGCTCCCTGCAGTCAGAAGGAAGAAAGATTTGGGATTCCCAGGTTCTTCCCCCGCCCCCCATTTTCTAGCTCTATTCCTGATGGCCCCTTACAAGAGGGTTCCACTGCACCCTATTTGTGGATTCCTGTCATTGGAAGGGGATTGTGTCACAGGAAGGGGATTGTGGTTAGACTTCAGAAGAACTTCCCAGTGTCAAAGATAGTAGGGGTGCAGGGGGGCCAGTGGAAACTGTAGCTCCTCTTGGGGGCTATGCTTATTGAAGGAAGGTTGTCTAAATGTTCTAGGGGCGCAGACTAAAATGTGTGTGAGGGTCAGGTACAGCCTGTGACATCCGGAAGCTGATCACCTCTTAGGGACTTGGGAGTTTAGGGAGAGAATGAGATGGAGCAGAGCAGGCAGAACCAGGGAGGAGCTGCTTTAAGCAGCCACATCATCTGGCTTCCAGCTGAGGACAGACTTGGCTCCAGTGTGTGCATGCATATGTGTGCATGTGTCTGTATGTTTGTACACATGTGCTCACATACCACCCCAGCTTGGAGTTGGGTCTGGCCTCTGTGCTGATATGGCAGCCCCCACTTAACACCCCAACCACTCAGCTTCCTTATCTCCAGGTTAGCCTTTGAGGGGATGGCTCCAGGATCCCCTTCACCCCAGTGGTTCTGTTAGCACCTCCTCCCTCCCTTGTTAGCGCCTCTCAGCCCCTCTTCCTCCTCCAGCCCCTGCTGTCCCCTGAGAGAGGTCCCGTGGCTTGCAGCCCAGTTTTTGCCTTTCCAGACTCCACTTTAGCTTCTATTTTCCTAAGCGTCTCTCTTCTCCTGCCTTCTTCATTCCTCTCTTTGCCCATGTGGCGAGGTCTTTTGCTGGACAGGGGGTCTGGGGTACGTAATTAATATCCCTACAATCTAGCACTCACTCTTCTTCCCAGGCTAGGGAAAGGCAGGGGGCAGACAGAGTGAGCTCCCCCACAGCGTCCCCTACCTGGGGGCAAGTTTGGGAGGGAGCCCTGCATTAGGGACCAAAGCTAAGTTCTTGTGCCAGCTTTGCCACCCTCGCAATGTGAAACTCACCCTCTCCCCTCAGTTTCCTCTCTGTAGCACTGCATGGGTCAGATGGGAGGGATGGATTTGTGGGAAGGAGGTAGAAATGTCCCCTTCTGGCTACCCCCCTCACAGACTGCTGTGCCCAACCTGAACCTGGGATGCCAAACGGGACAGGGTGGTCCTGTGCCTGGAGGCAGGCTGTTCAGCTGCCAGGATTGCAGGTTTCCTCTACCGAAGGGCCCCTTCCCTGCAGGCTTTGATGTGTCTGTAAGGTTAGTGGAGGATGTTTGACTTGAGGGCACAAGGCCAGGATAAACTCTCGCTCTGCCTGCTGGGCCAAACCGCTGCCTCCTCCCACCTCAGTCCTGGGCTTCAGTCTCCTCCAAGGCTGCCCACTGGGATGGGCACCTCATAGCCTCGGCTACTGGGGAGAGGCTATGTAGACAATAGATGTCCTGACTGCTCCCCCACAAGACTGCTTGCTAGGTGATGGGGGTCTGGCCCCTATGGGGGTTGAGGGGCCCGACCCCAGCTGCTGCTAAAAGGGAAGTGGACAGACTGAAGTATGGGAAAGGGTGTCCACGTGGAGCTGCTGCACAGCCTTCAACTCTTCCAGATGTGCCCCAAACTCCAGATGCAGGATGACTCAGCCTGGAATGGGCGGTCCGTGAGGTCCATGAGGATGGTGCTAGCAGGCAGGAGGGATGTGGGGCCCCAAGTAACTGCCAGTTTCTACTCCCCTTTCTTTCAAGACCCCAGCCCCTTCAAACCCAAGGTCAGGTAAAGTGGAAGTTACTGGGAGCTGCCCAGATGTGTAGATCCAAATCCCTTACTGGGTGGGGAAGGAGGAGAGGAAACTCAAGGCAAAGGGTGCAGCTAGGAGATTATTCAGAGGATGGAGATGGGGTGAGCAGTGAAGAGGGACCACAGAGGAGGTAGAAGAGGAGGGGATGGTCAGGGAGAAGCCCTGGATAGTGGACTCTCCTTGGGGGTGCAGGGCTGGGAGGCAGGATGCAGAGGGCTGTGTGATCATGAGCATGTATGCATGTGTACATGCGTGTGTGAGGAAGATCAAGAGACTGACTTGTGTGAGGGTAAACTATATGATGGAGTGAGCATTGGGAGGCTCCAGGTGACTGCTGTGTTGAACGACAACGTGTACATTGGGTGTTGGGATGCTTTAGTATGGTCTGTATGAAAATAATGTAGAGACCTCACTTGACTCTGAGGGTGGGGGAGTTGTGATAGTATACACATAAAAGAAGCCACCTGCACCTCGGGATGCTCCCTCAAGCCTTTGAATTTGAGGTGTACAGCTGCATCTCATCTGGGTGCCAAAGACCTGGGGCTTCCTTCAGACTCCCAGTGAGTGGACAACCCTAGGGGAACATCTGGTCTCCATCAAACTGCAATTTCTTCCACTGGACCACGGGCCTGCCTGACCTGCTCTTACAGAGCTGGGAGGCTGCTGACCCCTGGGAGGTAGCTAATGCCCAGTGAACTGCAGTGTGAGGACCAAGTGTACCCCAGGATATATGTCTCCCCATCCACCCCGCCTCAGGCTGCACCCCTCCACACTCACCTCTTCCCTCAATGGTACTCCATTGTCCCCTCCCAATCCTCCTCCCATCCCACCTGGTCCCCAGGTTTGCACTCTCTCCACCCTCCCCAGGAGCTGTTGTCCTGGCCTCTTTGGCTTCCAGGTGGGTCTGCTGGCAAGGCCAACGGCCGTTCCCTGAAGAGCCCCACCTGTGCCAGCTGCCCGTGCCAGGGTAAACAGGGCTCTAAGTGTCTGGGCTGGTGCCTGACTTCAGACTGGGCACTGCTTTTCCACATGAGGCTCAGCTCCCAACTGTGGCTTTGGTTGTCTCCCCCAGCTAAATGACAGGTCTGAGGCCCCAGGCCCCATAAACAATGTTTTCTGGGCAGGTGGGGGGTCATGGGGACCTGGTAAGCAGACAGATAATCAAGTTTAATCTGGAGACAACATGGTGTCGCCAATTCTAAGGGGAGTGGGCAGGCTATGTGTAACTGTAACTCCACTCCCCCCAGCTTCAAATCAGAAAGCACCACTCCCCAACACACACACACACACACACACACACACACACACTTCACTTGCAAATGCGGTGTATTCATCAATGGTGGCAGGATCTGCTCTCCCTTTCATGGTGGAAACAGGTTGGACCACATCCCCTAAATCACCCGCATGATGAATATGAACTTGGACGTGTTCATGGGCCCGCTTGGATCTTCTCTCCAAACACTGTGATGCCCCCATGCCAGCCTGCCCAATCTTTGGGCTATCTAGGGCCTTGGTCCCTCCCCCTGGGACTAGGGTCTCCTAGCCTCTTCACATCTCCCTCGGGCTTCTCTGGGGCGCTTATCTCTGCTCTCCCTCCAGGTAGGGGGAAGACAGGGAAAAGGAGGGCACTGTGGAGCAGCTGGGAGGGAACACTGACTGGGCCCAGGCCGCCAGAGTCAGGCGAGGAAAGAGCCGGAGGAAGCCTGTACATTTCTGAACCCTGGTTAGATGGGAGCAGGCATCTTGGCCCCCAGCCACCACCCTGCTCAGTCCAGAGGGTAAGTGGGTAGGGCAGACTCCCGGGGTGGGGCAGAGAGTGCAAAGCATGGTCAAGGAGCCTGTGGGCTGTGGGCAGACAGACGTCCAGGCCAGCTGATGCCACGTGGGTAGAGAGACCATTACCAGGCCTGGCCTCTGGAAACTTCTTTCCATATCTCTGTGACCGTGCCTGTTGCTGTCTGTCACTTCTCTGCCTTTTCCTTCCTCTCTCCTCTTGAGGTGGGCAGCCCCACCTGGGGCAGGTGCCCAGAATGAATGAGGGCTTTGCCTGGTGAGGTTCTTGACCTGGGCTCCAAATAGTTATGTCCTGCTTCCCCTTTCCCTAGTTCAACCATCAGACTCTCTCTAAAGACCCCTTGTATCTAGGGTCCTCAGAGCCAGGTGGTATGGGAGGGGGCACCCACCTTCAGAACTGCTTGAGTCAGGTATAGAGAGGTGAAGATAAAGTTCTCCCCTTAACTCCCACCAGAAGACAGTGCTCTGAGACATTGGTGTCTGGGTCCCATTCTTGGGTGACCAGGTTCCTGGTGTGCCTAGGACAGTCCAGACCTATGCCATTATTTTAGTGTAAATGTAAATGGTGCCCCAAGTGTCTTGGCTTGGATATAAACTATATATATCCCTGAGACAGAGCAGGACTCTGGAAAGTCTCACACTGGAGAGCTTTCCCACTTCCACCTCCCAGGAGAACTGGGTGGCCTGTGTGAGTCTCACCCAATGACAAGGGGGTCAGATAGCAAAGAGGGGAGTTGGGCTGTATAAATAGCTCATTTGGGGAGAGGCCCCCCAGCACTGGGTAGGGTGGGGAGGGAGGAAGAAGGACTGTGGTCACCCCCAGGCAGCATGTAATTTAGGATTTATTTTGGGGCACTTCCATTCAGTTCCTGGTGGGACTGAGGTTAATTTAAGGGTTTAATGGGGATGGGGGTGGAGAGGAGAGGGAAGACCTCCCATTCTGGCCTGGCTGGGAATGGGGGGTCCTTCCTAAGATCCTTGCTAACCTCTGGCCCTGGTCCCTTCTGGATCCACCCCTGCCCACTGCACCTCAGTGCCCTCTGCTGCTCCCTCCTTTAGTAACAGTAAGACAGTGAATTGCTGCCCCTCCACCGTCTGCACTTCCTGCCTTAGCTCCCAGTTCTCCCCACACTGCTGCTGTTTGGGGGAGGCAGTGATGGCTATGGTGGGGGGCAGTAGTCAGCACATGGGCACTGGTAGAGAGGGCCTGCCTGCAGAGTCTGTGAGCTGGGGGAACAGCCCCAGCCCAGAAGAATTCTGAGACACCTCAGCTCTTGCTCCTAGGTGCTCCTGCCTTCTTTCCCTAGAGTTGCAGGTAACACCCAGTCTGAGGGGGGAGAAACAGCTCTATCCTCAGGGACCCTCATCTGAGAAGGGAGGCAGAGTTGTAATCCTCAGGGAGCGCCCATTCTAAGGGGGGAGACTCAGCCCCTCTTGATTGAATGGCCAATGGAGGGGACTTCAAAAAGTTGGTTTTAAAAAAAAATGGAATTTAAGGATAATGGAGCTTTTCCACAAACTTTTTAAAGCCCCCCTGATATAATTTCACAGTTCCTACCAGTCACAATCTTTAGCTTTTGTCTCTATTTGGTTAGTACTTCAGTCTGTGTGTCTTTCTGGAACATAACCTCTGTGATGTCATGGACATTATTCTGTCCCTGAAGTATTTTCACCACCAGCCTAGTTCTGAATGAAGCTCTTAAGTATCTGTCTAATGAATGAATGAGCAGATGAGTGAAAGGGGAAATGGTGCTTGGTTTCTGATAACCTTTCATCAAAAGGTAGTCTAGAAAGATGAAGTCCAAAGTCGTCTGTCTTGCACTCAACTTGCAGCATCCTGCCCTGTTCTGACTCCATGCTGTGGGCCACCAGTTGCCCAGAGCTAGAGGTTGCTGCCCAAATGTACCACACCCTTTCATACCTTTCTTACAACATTCCCTCCTCTTGGAATTCTCTCTGCTCCCATCACTGCATGACCAAATCCTGCCTGTCCAAGGCCCTATACAGAGCCACCTCTTCCATGAAGTCCTCTCTGATCCCTCATCTAGATCTAACCATCCATAGTGCCTTTGAACTATCCCTCTCACTCTGCTTGTGCCCACAGGAGTTTGTCTCTCCTGGAGGCCTGGAGTTAGTTGTCCTGGAGCTTGGAATCCCCTTGGGACTCAACTGAAGGAAGTAATGAGCTACCAGAGGATAGGGCAATGGTGTGTGCTCCTCTGTGTCCCAGATACTGGGGAGTCTGTGGTTACGTGGGGATTTTATCATGAGAGGCAGATGCTGGTGGTGGTGGTGGCACCAGGGAGGGCAGTCAGGACCTCAGCAGGATAGAAGTAGCATGAAATGTCCTTTAGAAAGATGCTGAACCTTCTGGTCAAGAAAAAAGCAGGGTGAAGATAGAGCAAAAGGAAGACCCCCAATGAGATGGATTGTCACCAACGTTGAACATAAACAAAACAATTGTGAGGATGGTGCAGGACCGGGCAGTGTTTTGTTCTGTTGTGCATTCATTCTATGAGTTGGAACTGACTTGATGGCACCGAACAATGGGCTAATCCCTAAGCACTGAACCACCTGCTCCTTCTTCCCAGTCTATTCTTAGTCTGGAAGCATCACTGAGACCTGTCCACCATGGATGACCCTGCTGGTATTTGAAACAACAGTGGCCTAGCTTCCAGCATCACAGCAACACATAAGCCAACACAACATGACAAACTGACAGACATGTGGGGTTTTGTATATAGCAGACGTAGTGGTTACGAATCGGGCTGTGAGCTGCAAGGTCAGCAGTTCGAAACTACCAGCGGTTCCATGGGAGAAAGATGAGGCTTTCTGCTCCCACAAAGATTTACAGCCTCAGAAACACTGTGTAGGGTCACTATAACAACAACAACCTAACATGTGGAGTCCTGGTGTGGCGCTGTGGGTTAATATACCTGATTGCAAAGCTATTTGAACTGTGAGGTTGGCAGTTCAAGCTCACCAGTCGCTCCTCGAAAACCCTATACAAAGTCGCTATAGATCAGAACCGACTCAGCGGCACTTAACAACAAAAACAAACCTACTATATAAATAGATTCTGGTGTGGCATTGTAGAATAAGCACTGGACTGTGAGTCACAAGGTTGGCAATTCAAACCCATCAGTTGCTTGCTCCTCACTGAGTTGGAAGCGACTCGACAGCACTCAACAACAACAACAGTGCAAGTGAATGTAGAAAACTTTTACAAAACAATTTTGTTGCTGTTGTTAAGTGCCATAAAGTTGGTTTTGACTCATAGCGAACCTGTATAGGGTTTCTGAGAAGCAGCTGGTGAGCTTGAACCACCGACCTTGCGGCTAAAAGCAACTGTGAAGTCCAGTGCATTCACCCACAACAGGACTCTATTTTGTTGTTAGCATCCCTATAATCTAAGAACTATTTCATTTAAACAATTTACAACTATATTAATCACATATTGTTCTCTGACTATAATTAATTCTGTATGGTCTGGTATGGGAGGAAGTCCATGAGAAGGTGATTCCAACCCTCGTCCTACAATTGCCTCTGACACTGCCTTCCCCAAGATCAGCAAAGGCCTCCTGGTCCCTAGGTCACAGGTCCCCTCTTGGGCCTCATTCTGCTTCACCTCTGTAGCACTGACATTGCTGGCCATCCCTCTTCTCAGAAGACCTCCTATCTGGGGAGCTTCAGTGGCTCTGACTCTCCTGGTTCCTTCTCTCTCTGGTTACTCCTCCAGTTCAACTGCAGGATCTGTCTTCTCTATTGTTTCTGGGGTCTGAGACTGGCTCCTCTTCACTCTACACCTTCTTTGTAGGACCTCTGCATGCCCAGCCACTTCCTGGACATCTCTACTTTCATGCCTTCCAAATCTACCAAACCCACCATATTTAACAGTGAATTGTCTAGCCAGAGATTTAAAGCACAAACCTAACAATGGCCTTAGCAGATCCCTGACCCTCATATCCTACTGCCAGTCTGTCATTGAGTCCTGGAACTTCTGCCTTCTAAGGCAATTTCTGGCCATTCCACTACCACCAGCCTGGTCCAGGCCAACGTCACTTCCCATCTGGACCTCTGCAGTAGTTTTCCAAGTTACCTACCCACTTCTATTCTGATCACGTTTCCAACTCATCTCCCACTTCTTGTCCAGAAGTTATCTTAAAACCCACATTTCATCATGTCATCCCACCCCACTTCACCCTAACCACTCCTGCAGCTCCCCAGACCCTGGCTCCCTCCCTCCCAGTCTTGTCATTCCTATTGGGTCTGTACTGTGTTCTCTCTCACTGCAGGGCCTTTGCAGATGCTGTTCCCTCAGTCTACAACACTCTTCCTCCAGGTCTTCTTCAAGATGTCACTTATCATGGAGAGTCTTCTGTTATGTTTCTCATGGTTGGGTCAGGAGCTCCTATCCAGGCTCTGCCATGCTTTCATTTCTCCACCAATCATTCACTACATTGAATTACACTTCATTATTTATTTCTGGAAGTTTCATCAGAACAGAGCCCATAACTGACCAAACACAGAGTAAGTGCCAAGAATCGTTGGTTGATAGAACATTCATGCTGGGGAGCTTGTAGGATAAGAGAGAAGAAGACAGAGGACTCCTCTCTGAGGACTGAGCCCCTGAGTCAGTGAACAAGGGAGATTCTAGGTCCTGCAGACAAAGCAGGAGGCCTTGGCTGGGATCCTCGTCCTGAGTCACAAAAGAGGCTGCCGGTCACCTAAACGGACAGTGGACAGTGCAGAAGGGCAATGCCCTGGATAATCCCTTCCTGGGATGCTTGCTTACCTTCCCAGGAGACACAAAGAACCAGGAAAGCTCCAGCTCTTGGTCTTTGTGTCCCAGAATGAGCCAACACTGCCCATCAGCACCTACCAGCATCTTCAACAGCAACCTGGGGTCTGGAGAAACTGACCACAGACAGATCAGACAAGCAGTAGACTCTATTTCACGGCTGGCTGAAGAGAAGGCCGCAGCTCCTTCAAGTGTGGGTACCATTCCAAGTGGCCATCTTCTTGCTTAAAAATCCATAGGCATTTAATGTCCTACTCCACAATAATATGCATGTTGTAATGTCAAAATTATGGTTTGTTTTTTTAAATAAATGTTTTATTGTGAATTGTGTGATAGTCTACATGGGAGACCATTAGTTTTACATTCAATCTATCATCTATCATTTCATTGGCATAGTTACCATCCCGACCATGCATCCTCACCCAACCAAAGGGTGTACAGTCCTCAGCCCCTTTCCCTCTCTGGATCCCGAGTTCCCAGCCACACCATCTGTTGACATCGTCTTCTCTGCCTCCATCGCAGGCCTCACTGCTTCTCTGGGTAGGATCCCGCTCTCCGCTTTTCTTCATTGATGGTCCTAGGGTCCTCCGCTCCTAGACTGAAAAGTTAATCACTCCTCTCCTTGCTACAAAATGTCCACCTTTAGATTTCCAACCCTCACAATCAGTCCTGATAACAATTATTCACTATTGCATCACAAGAGACCCATCTGTATTTCGTTTCGTCAGCCATTCCTGGACACGCTGGATACTATTCACAGGAGACTCTACCTTCCTCCACACCCTTTGGATCTAGGTTCCCTCTTGAAAGCTTGTAAGCCAGTCACTTCTTACCTTTGTATCCCTCTCCTCATTTAGGGTAGCCAATGTCCAAGTTGCCCATCCCTGTCTACCCTTTGTGTGGAGGTGGTGGGAATAATTCTTACAGTCTAAATAATGTTTTGTATTACTTGCCATAAAAAAGGATACTCAGGGAAGATGAAGCAAATGATCAGTCTTGAGCCATTCCTGCTCCTATTCCTGGACAATGACAAAAGTACTGGACCAGGAGTTCCAGGTCCAGGTCCCAGGTCCTGCCCTGCACAGCCTGACCATGGCTAAGCGCATCCACAGAATGGGGCATTGATCTGTCATGTCTCTGCTTAACACAGTGGTCACCATGAGTGTGGAGACTTCATAATTCACCATGGGACCAGACTGGGGCCTCTTTACAGGCCCCTCCAGGATCTGGAGAAACAGAAGGGAGCAGCCAAGCTGGATGCGCCCAGCTTGACCCCCACCCAACTTCCCGGAAACAGGCTGGGGGTCCTAGCAACAGCACCCCTTCCAGGCTGGAAGAAAGCATGAGCTCACCCTCTGGCCCAGGAAGAGCAAGGGTAGGAGACATAATTAACATGCCAGAGGTTAGGAGGTGAAGCTACAATGGAAAGAATGAAGCTTCAGCCCTGCCGCCGGCTGCTTCTCCAGCCAGCCTTCCTCTGCCAAGCCCACATTTGATTTTTATTTCGGGAGCTGCCTGCACAGCACTTGGTGGTGGGGGTGGTGCAGATAAACCTCACTCCTGCTCTCCCTGCCACGTCTGGAGTGGGGCCTACACAGGGGAGGGGGCTCCTGGGACCCAGAGGGTGAGCCAAGAGGGCCCCCACCCAGGACCCAGCCACACTCCAGGATCAGGCTCAAGGCAAGGGTGGCACACGTGGCAGGAGACAGGATTGGGAGTGAAGGAATAGAGAATCCAGAAGAATGAAGACTATGCCTTGTTGTCCCCCTTGGCCTTTGCCTTCGCCTTGTTCTTCTGAGCCTGAGAGGGAGAAAAACACCCAGTCTCTTGTCTGCCTATGACTTTTGGCCCCCTTCTGTCTCTAGCGATTTCCAGCACCACCCACTTATATGCATTTACACAGAAGTGTTCTAACCCCAATCTTGTTCTCCATGCCATGCTGTGTGACCCTGGGAAAGTCATTACCCCTCTATGGACCTCAGAGTTCTCATCTGTGAAATGGGAGGGTTGTAAGGTCAGCAGTTTCAAGAGGCTCTTCTCCCAGGCCACATTCTCCTGGGCACTTTTCCCCTCTGCCCCCTGTAGGGCCTGGGGAGATGGGGGTAGTTTTTGGTCCATCCCTCGAAAAGCTCTAGGTACCCCCCTTTTCCTGCAGACAGGAGCCCCCCGCCAGCTCACATTTTCCTGTGCTTGCTTTCTTCACTGCCCATAATGCACTCCAGATGGTTTCTCCATCTGAAAGTTGAAGCAGCAGATTCCAGAGGGAAAGTGGTTGGGCTCCTCTTTGGGCTCCTAGCTCCACCAGGCTGGGAGAGTGGGCCAGGCTGAGGGACTCAGGGGTCTGAAAAAATGGAGTCGGGGTGGTATGAACTCCATAAAGAGGTTGGGAGGAGGGGAGCTCTCCAGAGGCCCCTCAGTACTGACTAAGAGTCTGGGAAGAGTGGGAGAGACCCAAGGCTGTGTTCCAGAGCCAGGGGCATGGTTCTGTATCCCTGGTGGGCAGCCTTGTGTGCAAGGGTGAAGGTGAGCGGTGGGTGAGAAGGTCTCCCAAGGTTTCCATTGTTGGGATACAAGCCAGATGCAAGTAGGGTCAAATCCTATCTCTGGCTGTGCAACCTGTGAGTAAAGAACTTAGCTTCTTAGAGTCTTAGGTTTCTCCTCACCTGTGACATGGGGATGATAGAGTTGACACGGGATGGGATGCGATGATGGAGTGGAGTACTTCCCAGGTCTGCAGGTGTTGAGGAAATGCCCAACAGTTGGCTGGGAAGTCCTGTCAGCACAAAAATCATTGCACCCTGCAGCCTTTCGCCCTGCCCCCTCCACACACACACACACACTGTAAGAAAAGCAGGGGGAGAAAGCCTGTCCCAGGTCTCACTCAGATCCCTCCTGCTGCAGTTTATTCCCAGGGGGCTTTAAATTGTCCTTCAGAGAATGCTCTAGGGACAAACCCTGGGAAGGAAGGTGCTCTGGGTCTGAGACAGCCAAGTTCAGTAGCTTCCTCCCTAGTCCAGCCCCTTTCACCAGTCCTGGGCCTGGAGAGCCACGTAGAAGCTGAGCCTGAGTGGGAGAGGGTAGGAAGGGGGGCAGTGTCTCCCCAGCCAGGCCCCGCCTGCCCCTCGGCTTCCCTGCCAGGACAGCCTCCCGCCACGCTCACCCTCTCCGCCTCAGCTGTACCAAAGGGAGAGCTTGAATTTTTCCACCAGGAGAGCCAAAAGCAAAATGAAGAGCGAATCCAATCCAAGGCTGCCGGTTCGACTGCCTGTGCCCCTGGGGGATGTACAAAAGGGGAGCATGAGCCCCCTCCATTCCCTACCTGACTCCTACCCTCTACCCAGGACATCTCTTGTTCCAGAGGAAAGGCTCAGCGGGAGAGGGGTGGGAGAGGGGACCCTCACTTCTCATGCCCACCAAAGTCCAAGGCTCACAATCTTGTTCCCTTCCGCTTCAGCCTGGGAAAAGGATGGGCAAAGGAGGCACCTCCTCACTTCCCCATTCCAGGTCTCTGGACCCGGGGCCTCATCCTCAGGAAGGAGGGTGGATTGGACAGGGGAAGTATAGTCACTGCTCTTAGGGGACTCCAGGCTACAGGAAGAGATGGCATCTCCGAGCTCTTTTCCCCCACCCAATCCTCCCTCTTTTATGGACTTCTTTCCCCCTACTGAGCCCCTGCCCTCACCGGGGACAGACTCTTCCCTCTATGAAGCTCCTCTCTTGACTGAGTCTCATTCCCCTCACTACTTCTCCTTCCTCTCAGCAGTGACCTCACCCAAGAAGTAGAAGTCATTCCCAGGAAGAAGTCACGACAGAGATGCAGGCAGCTTCCCACGGGGGATCCTACACACCTGGTGACCCTGGTTCCTTCCTCTTCTCATCACTGCAAAAGGAGGTAATGTTTCCTTCCTATCCAAAGCCTACCCTTCCCCTAAGCTCAGAGCCCTGCCCTCTGCCTCTGCTGTCTGCCATTCCTTGTAGTCCCTGTGCTGTTCACATCTCCCACTTGGTGGACTGCCTTTCCACCCACCCACCAGTGCACACTAGTGCCTCTCACCCCTGGGACCCCAGGGTCGCCTTTCTGGCTCTCTCCTCCCCTTCCCAGTCACACTTCTTATAAGGGCTATTTCAACTTCCATTCACTGCTCAACCTGCTCCAATCTGACTTTCAGTTGAGGCCTCAGAAAGATCTACACCCAAGGAATAAAGGCAAACTTGAATTAGACCAACTCTGGTGCACCAAGATGATTCACCTGTCATAATGAAATGAAATCCTTTCTAGAAGATGACATCAGCCAGAGGCTCAAGAACCTGTCACATACAATGTCACCACTCAATCAAAAGTGCCAGACAGCTTTCTTCTCTTCCTAGTCTTCCCTTTCCCCCTTCTTTCTGCTGTTCCTTCTTCTTTTGTGTTCTCCCCCTCTTTTTCCTCTGATACCCTTTCCTTCATGAATAATTCAGTGCAGAAGCCATTAGATGGGGTCAAGCAAGGGAGGTGTCCTCATGGGCTGGGATGAAGGGAAGATGCAGTGGGTCAGTGCATGGTTTTGGCACTTAAGTGAGGAGTTTGGAACTCAATAAGGGAGCAGTGAAAGCAGAAGGAGAAAGAGTGTGTCAAAGCCCAATATTGCAGGGGGAACAAATCTTTACAATGAGGATCATTCCTACCCCCTCCATACACAGAGTAGACAGGAATGGGCAACTTGGACATTGGCTACCCAAAATGGGGCGGTGGGGGCGGGGGGTAACAAAGGCAAGAAGTGACTGGCTTACAAGCTTTCAAGAGGGAGCCTAGATCCAGAGGGCATGGAGCAAGGTAGAATCTCCACTGAGTAGTATCCAATCTGTGTGGGCGGAACTGATGAAAGGAGATGGGGATAGCACTCAAGTGGTGCAATAGTGAATAATTACTATCAGGACTGATTGTGAGGGTTGGAAATGTAAAGGTAGACATTTTGTAGCAAAAGAAGGGGAGTGGTTGACTTTGCAGTCCAGGAGTGGAGGTCCCTGGGACCATCAAGGGAGAAGAGCAGAGTGTGGGACCCAGAGAAACAGTGACGCCAGAAATGGAGGCAGAGACGATGGCATGGACAGATGGAGCAGCTGGGAACTCTAGACCCAGAGAAGAAGAGGGGCTGTGTGCTGATGACCTGGGGGGGTGGGGGTGGCTTGCAGGGTGTACCCTTTGGTTGGTTAATGATGCATGGAGGGGATTGTAACCATGGCAATGTAACGATATACAATAGGATGAATGTAAAGCTAATGTTCTCCTATGTAAACTATCACATAATTCACACACACAAAAAAAAGCCCAATAGTGCAAGCCGATGGTGTTAGCAATAGAATAGGCAAGAAGGGTATCAAGTAGGAGGGAAGTCTGGAGTCAGGTGAGGTCAAGAGGATGTCCACTTGGGGGCCAGTGCAGCACTAGCCACAAAGACAAACTGAATGGCAGCAAGACCTAACATAATCAACTTGCTAAAAATCTGTGACATGGAGAAAAGCTTAAGAACAGCTAGAAGGGGGTGGAGGGGTGATATTACATACAGAGGACCAAAGAGAAGAATTTTCATGGATTTCATGCCAGAAAATATGCAAGTCAGAATACTGAGATACAATTGTTAAAGAAAAAATGTATACTATCAACCAAGATCTCTACGTATGCCTTCCATCTTTTTGATGCTTTCTGTACCATTCAATATTTTGTCCATGTTGTTGTTACTGTAAAGTGCCATTGGGTCAATCCCTATGAGTTGAAACTAACTTGACAATTGAAACTAGCTCAGTGGCACTTAAGACAACAACAACAACAATGTTCAACCATTTAAAGAATTAGCATATGATCAAGAACCAGTGCTATTAAAGGAAGATGTCTAAACTACACTGAATGCATTGGCAAAACCATAAATCTCCAGAAATTGACAGAATACAAATTGAAATTTTATACCATGCTACAAAAAATGATGCAGCATTCCTCAGAAGGTTGGAAATAGAAATACTTGTGATCCAGCAATTCCTCTACTTGGTATTTACCCACAAGAAATATGAGCCATACATAAGTAGATATATGCACACCAATGTTCATAGCAGCATTATTTACAATAGCAAAGCCTAAATGTCCATTAGCTGAAAAATGGATAAACAAACTGTGGTACATACACACAGTAGAATGTACCACATTGAAGAACAACAAGGAAGCTGCAAACTACCACATAACATGGATCAACCTTGAGGACATTGTGCTGAGTGAAATTAGTCAGTCACAAAAGGAGAACTACTGCATAGAACCATTATTGTAAAAGATTAAGAAAAAGAACCCACTCTAAAAGGGAAAAAAATTATATATATATAAATAATCACTGAGATGTATGGGATGAGGTGGGGGGAGGAAGGGAAGGGAAGATAGAG
>NW_006408525.1:20386515-20387963 GCF_000296735.1 Chrysochloris asiatica
TTCAAATACTGATGAAGATCAAAGACTACAGCCTTAAGTATGGAAAGCACCTCAATGAAAAGAAAACAAAAATCCTCACAACTGGATCAGTAAAAATGTCATAATAAATAGAGAAAAGAGTGAAGTTGTCAAAGACTTAAGTTTGCTTGAATCCACAATTAACCAACACTCGTGGAAGCAACAGTCAAGATATCAAACATTAGGCACATCTGCTGCACAAGACTGTTTTGAAGTATTAAAGAGTAAAGACATCAGTTTGCGGACTAAGGCATGCCTGACCCAAGCCATGGTATTTTCAATCGTCTCATATGCATGTGAAAGTTGAAAAACAACAACAACAAAAAGATGAACACCATAGGAGAACCTATGCACTTGAATCATAGTGTTGGAGAAGACTATTGAAAGCACCATGGACTGCCAGAAGAACAAACAAATCTGTGTGGGAAGAAGTACAGCCAGAATGTGAAGATGGTGAGACTTTGTCTTTTGTATTTTGGACATGTTGTCAGAAGAGACCAGGCTCTGGAGAAGGACATCATGTTTGGTAAAATGGAGGGTTAGAGAAAAAGAGGAAGACCCCCAATGAGATGGATTGGCACAGTGGTAACAACAATGGACTCAAACAGAACAATGGTGAGGATGACTGAGTGGTGTTATGTTCTTTTATGCGTAGGGTTGCTGTGAGTTGGAACTGACTGGAGGGTGCCTAACAACATTGCCTCACTCTTTAAAATGTGAACTGCACATGGTGACTTCCTTCCAAAGAATACAGTATATGTAGGGGGAAAGGAGCAACTTTACAGTGGAAAAACCTAACAACCACACCCTCAGCCAGGTGGTCAAGGGCAACATTAACAATGAAAATTCATGTTGATTGTATGTACCCTTGATATTGTTGTTGTTGTTGTTGTTAAGTGCCATCGAGTTGGTTCCGACCCATAACGACCCTGTATAGGGTTTCCGAGGAGCGACTGGTGAGCTTGAACCACCAACCTTGTAGTTCAAATGGCTTTGCAGTCTGGCGCATTAACCCACAGCGCCACACCAGGACTCCATGTACCCTTGATAGGGATTTGATAAAAATAGCATTTTACCCCGGTGATCTTTCTACAGTCAAAAACCATAACCCCAGTCTAATCATGAGAAAAAACAGACAAATTCCAATAGAGGAAAATTCTACAAAATACCTGACCAGCACTCCTCAAAACGTTCAAGGTCATCAAAATCAAGAAAAGTCTGAGAAACAGTCATAATTTAGAGGAAACTGGAAATTCAATGACTAGATATAACATGTTACCCTGGACAGCACTGTGGACAGAAAAGGGACATTAAATTAAAACCAAGGAAATCTGGTATATGGACTTCAGTTAATAATACTGCATCAATGCCGAAACCAAACCCATTGCTGTTAAGTGGATTCTGACTGACGGTGGCATGGTGAGTTACAT
>NW_006408525.1:20388454-20403573 GCF_000296735.1 Chrysochloris asiatica
GGTTCCGCAGGAGAAAGATGAGGTGTTCTGCTCTCGTAAAGATTGACAGCCTTGGAAACCCTGTGCAGGGTTACTATGAGTCGGAACCGACTCCACGGTACTCAACAACAACAACAACAATCTTTATGGAAACAGACTACTACATCTTTCTCTTGTGGAGCAGCTGGTAGGCTTAAATACTAGTGAAATCTTTCTGAAAATAATTTTTAAAAACAATTTCAGCAGTACATCAGCAGGAAGCTACCAGAAATTCAAGCCTGATACAGAAGAAGACATGGAATTAGGGATATCATTACTGATGTTAGATGGATGTTGGTTGAAAGCCAAGAATACCAGAAAGATGTTTAGTTGTGCTCTGTTAACTACACAAAAGCTTTCGACTGTTGGACTCATGACAAACGATGAATAGCATTGTGAAGCATGAGAACAGTTAATTGTACTATGAGGAGCCGGTCCATAGACCAAGAGGCGGTCATTAGAACAAAACAAGGGGATGCTGAATGGTTTAAAATAAGGAAAGATGTGTGCCAGGGTTGTATCTTTCCACCGTACTTATTCAATTTTCATGCTGAGCAAATAACATGGGAAGCTGGAGTATATGAACAAGAATGTTGCATCAGGATTAGAGGAAGACTCACTTGCAACCTGCGATATGCAGATGACACAATCTTGTGTGCTGAAAGCAAAGAGGATTTACAATACTTACTGGAGAAGATCAAAGATTACAGCCTTCAGGATGGATTGTACCTCAGTGTAAAGAAAGCAGAAATCTTCACCACTGAACCAATAACTTCATGATCAACAGAAAAGATTTATGTTGTCAAGGATTTCATTTTATTTGCATCCCATCAGCCCTCATGGAAGTAGCAATTGAAATCAAATGACGTATTGCACTAGGCAAATATGCTGCACAAGACCTCTTTTATGTGTTCAAGAGTAAAGATATCAGTCTGAGGACTAAGATGAGCCTGACCCACCGCCATAGTATTTTCATTGCTTCATATGTAAAAATTGAACAACGAATAAAGAAGACTGAAGAATCAACAAATTTAAATTATGGTGTTGAGGTTGAATATTGAAAGTACTGTGAATTTTGGTTAGCAGCTGATTACTTTAAACACTGTACCACCAGGCTCCTAGTTTTTATAAGTTGTTGTTAAGTGCCGTCGAGTCGGTTCCAACTCATAGAAACCATGTATAGGGTTTCTGAGGAGTGGCTCGTGAGTTTGAACTGCTGACCTTGTGGTTCAGACCAACTTGCAGTCCAGTGCATTAACCTGCAGCACCACACCAGGACTCCAGTTTTTATAGGCTTCATTATAATTCATTTAAAATATGTTTGAGTTTCCAGCATGATTTCTTCATTGAGCAATTGGTGGTTTAGAAGAATATTTATTCGCTAATTTGAAACACTGGGAGATTTTTCAAGTTATGCTTTAGCTGTTGATTTCTAGTCAAATGATAGAGTTGTCAGGAACCATATTCTGTCTAATTTCCATTCTTTGACATTTGGTGAGACTTGCTTTGGTTGTTATGTGCCATGGAGTTGGTTCTGATCCATAGCGACCCTGTATATGATTTCCAAAGTTGTAAATCTTTAAGGGATTAGAAAGCCTCATCTTTCTCCCACGGAGCAACTGGTAGTTTCAAACTGCTCATCTTGCTAGGCTAGCAGCTCAGTCCATAAACCACGATGCTACCAGCGCTCCTTGAGACTTGCATTGGTTGTTATGTGCCATGGAGTTGGTTCTGATCCATAGCGACCCTTTACAGGGTTTCCAAAGCTGTAAATCTTTATGGGAGTAGAAAGCCTCATCTTCCTCCTGTGGAACGGCTGGTGGTTTTGAACTGCTGACTTTGAGGTCAGCAACCTGACTTGTAACCACTACACTACCAGAGCTCCTTGAGACTTGCTTTGTTGTTGTTGTTGTTAAGTGCCATCGAGTCCTTTCCGACCCATAGCGACCCTATACAGGGTTTCCAAGGAGTGTCTGGTGAGCTTAACTGCGGATCTTGCAGTTCAAACTGCTTTGCAGTCTGGCGCATTAATCCACAGCACCACACCAGGACTCCTTTGTTGTTGTTGTTGTTAAGTGCCATTGAGTCGGTTCCGACCCATAGCGACCCTGTACAGGGTTTCCGAGGGTGTAAATCTTTACGGGAGTAGAAAGCCTCATCTTTCTCCCTTAGGGCCTACCAAATGTCCAATTTTGCTAATAATTCCGTGTACAGAAAAGAATGTGTCTTCTAAAGTTGTTGGACATACTATTTTTTATATGTCAATTAAACCAGATCGGTTTAAACTTTCTATATTCTTTTTGTTTTTTCTTCTTGGTATGTTATGAGAAAAGAACTACAGTAGTATGTTGTTAAGTACCGTCGAGTCGGTTCTGACCCATAGTGACCCTGAACAGGGTTTCCAAGGCTGTAAATCTTTACGGGAGCAGAAAGCTTCATCTTTCTCCCGCGGAACAGCTGGTAGTTTCGAACTCTGGCCTTAAGGTTTGCAGCCCGATTCGTAACCAATACACTACCAGAGCTCCTTCGTGGGTTATAAGTTGGGCTGCGAACCTCAAGGTCAGCAGTTCAAACCTACTAGCCACTTCTTGGGAGGAAGAGGAGGCTTTCTGCTTCCATGAGATTTACAGCTTCAGAAACCCTACACAGGGTCTCTATGAGTTGGAAGCGATTGCAGGGGACCTAAACACCATGACCACCACCATGTTACTGAGAGGTATGTTAAAATACCTAATCAAATGGAAGATTTGTCTATTTCTTCTTTTAGTTCTGTAAATTTTTGCTTTACATATATTAAGGCAATATTATATTGTTGTTGTTACTATGTAGTTACTTCCAACTCACAGTGACTCTGTACAGGATTTCTAAGGCTGCAAATCTTTGTGAGAGCAGAAAGCCAGCAGAATAGATGGTGGATTTGAACTGCCAACCTTGTAGTTAACAGCCCAGTGTTTATCCTACAGAGCCACACAAGGACTCCATATACGACATTAGCACCCTTTTTTTTTTTACTTCCTTTAAAAAATTTTCCTACAATAATAACAAAGAGGCAATATTAAAAAAAAAAAATTTGACCTCTATAAAATAAAATAATTATCATACTTTGTACAAAAGAACACATTTACTACACAGTATTGATTCCAGAATCACTGTTCAAACCAAACAAACAGGGACAAATCACTCACAATTTAAAAATCAATTTTCATAGTCAGAACTGTCAAGTTGGGCAGAAAGTTAGTCAATCATCCCTTATATGTTGTTGCTGCATGCCATAAATGGATTCTGAACCATAGAGACTCTTTATAGGGGTTTTGAGGCCGTAAATCACTAGGGGAGCAGAAAGCCTCATCATTCCTGTGGAGCAGCTGGTAGATTCAAACTGGTGACCTTCTAGTTAGCAGCCCAATTTATAATCCACTAAGCTACCAGGACTCCTTATTCTTTATATGGATATTAAATACATATATACATACAAATGTTAAAATAGGCACGTGTTTTGAATTAATCAGGTTAGATTTAATCAGGCATGGCTGTTGTTGTTAAGTGCCTTTGAGTAGGTTGCGACCCATAGCAACCCTGTATAGGGTTTCCGAGGAGCAGCTGGTGAGCTTGAACCACCAACCTCGCTGTTCAAACCAACTTTGTAATCCAGCGCAATAACCCACTGCACCACATCAATGAAAGCAGATTATATTCCATTTGATTACAAATTTCTACATTATTGGGAAAATAGAGTGCATAGGGTCGCTATGAGTCAGAACTGACTCTATGGTATCTAACAACAAAATTGTATTCATAGACACTTGTCTATGCCTAGAAATTTGGAAGACAGCTACCTGGCCAACCAATTGGAAGAGATCTACAGTTGCGTCCAGTACAAAGAAAGGTGATCTGTAGAAAGTGGAAGTCATCGAGCTATATCATTAATGTCACGTGCAAGTAAAATTTGTGCTGAAGAAAATTTAAAAACGTTTGTAGCAGTACAACAGGGAGCTGCTAGAGATTCAAGTCAGATTCAGAAGAGGATGTAGAACGAGGGATATCATTGCTGATGTCAGATGAATCTTGACTAAAAGTAGAGAATACCAGAAAGATGTTTACCTGTGCTTTATTGACTACACAGAGGCTTTCAACTGTTGGGAGCATGACAAACTACGGTTAGCATTGTGAAGATTGGATATTACAGAACGCTTAATCATCCTTATGAAACCAAGGGGATACTGAATGGTTTAAAACAAGGGAAGGTGAGTGCCATGGTTGCATCTTTTCATCATATTTATTCAAGCTGTATACTGAGCAAATAATCTGAGAAGATGGAATATATGAAGAGGAATGTGACATCAAGATTGGATGAAGACTCATTAATAACCTTTGATATGCAAATGACACAACCTTGCTTGTTGAAAGCAAAGAGGACTTCAAATACATGCTGATGAAGATCAAAGACTACTGCCTTCAGTATGGGTTACACATCAATGTAAAGAAAACAATATTCCTCACCACTAGGCCAATAAATAACATCACAATAAACGTAGAAAAGATTGAAGTTGTCACAGGCTTCATGATGCTTGGATCCACACTGAATGTTCATGGAAGCATCAGTAAAGAAATAAAACAACATATTGCATTAGGCAAATCTCCTGCAACAGACTTTTTTAAAGGGTTAAAGAGTAAAGATGTCAATGTGAAGACTAAGGTGTGCCTGACCCAAGCCATTGGTGGTATTCTCATGGTGTTTCCAATCACCTCCTATGCGTATGGAAGTTGGGCAACGAATAAGAAGACTGGAGAAGAATCAGCACATTTGAATTATGGTGTTGGAAAAGAATAATAATGGTTCGAGCACACTAGCTGCTCTGTGGTATCAAGATGTAGCAATCTGCTTCTGGCAAGATTTACCGCCTAGGGGGAAAGCCTGGGTGGTAGTTTTGCTCTGTTTTAGAGGGGTTGTTATGAATCAGAATCTACTCAATGACAGTGAGTTTGCTTTTGGTTATATCAAAACTATGGGATGTAGTTAAAACACTGCTTTGAGGGAAATTTATGCCTGTGTCAGAAAAGAAGAAAGGTTGAAAATCAATAATAGGAAAATAAGCCCAACAGCAAAATAATCCCAAAAAATTAGAAGGAAAAAAATAATAATGATCAAGAATGATAAAGACTGAGCAGTGTACACCAGACTGGTTAGGTTGGCTGGCTACAGACAGCCAGAAAAAAGACGAGAGATGTATGCAAATGTGTCCATGTTTACATTTTGATGATAACCGTTGTATGTGTGCATCTCTTGGCTGTGCTATAGGAATACATTGTTAAATTTAAGGGAAATACCTTGGTAATATTTTGATAGTTATAGATCGGATAATTCATTCTCTTAGAAACATTGTTTACTGTATTCTTGCTTTGTGTTTCATTTTAAATTAATCATTAAGGGACTACAGTATGCCAAAATCTTTATCTAAAGACCTGTCACCATTTTTGTCTTTTATGAAACTTTTCTCCCCAAGAAAGGTAGGCTTTTTGTTTGTTTGTTTTCCTTACTGTAGTGTATCCTTGGTTGTCAAAACACTCACTGCTTTGGTACTTCAAATTGATAAGCAATCATGATGTGTAAAAGAAAGCATGAATGCATACTGTGTGACCAGAACCATTGGAAACTGTATGCACAGTTGTGTGACCACACATAGGATGTAGAAAGACATGTCGAACTCTAACTATGAAATCATCAAAGTTATTTCAGAGATCTTTTGTGTTCCTTGTTTTCCCGTTTCCTACAATGCACATATTTTACAAGTTTGAAAAAGGAAAAATGTTATTTTTAAAACCTGCACATTAAAAACAAAAACTCCAAAAAAAAACAAAACAAAACAAAACAACAACAACAAAAAAAAACCCCTGCACATTACATTACCAAAACTGAGGTGCTATAAAGGCACAAAGTGACTGGCTTGCAGCTTTCATGAAGGTACTTAGTGTCAGAATGAGGAGAGTAAGACAGAAACCCAACTGAATAGTTTTCCTCTTGTCCAGATGGGTCTAGTGACGAGGGGGATAGGATTTTGTGAAGCAGTTGTGAGTAATTGTTTTCAGCTCTAATGGTGATTGTCACAACTGTAAATGTGGAGGAGGTGCAATTAAAAGGGGAAGCAGTTAATCTGTCATTTCAGGAACAGGGGACCCATAGGACCACCAAGAGGGAAAAACATGAGAGGAGAGAGGGATCCTAACCAGAAAAACAACAACAGCCAGATGGTGGTAGAGGTGATGGCATAGAGAGATAGAGCAGCAGAGAACTATGTAGATATGCCCATGGACTGAGAGAGGCTGTGTGCCTGTGGGCAGGAGGCTGGCTTACAGAATGTGCCCTTTGGACATTTAAATGAATATATATTTTCTGTGTGGTATGTGTACATCAAAAAAAGTGGGGGGAGATAGAGGTAAATATTATTAACTGATGGCACATGAGGGAATTGTAATCATTGCAATGCAACAATACAATTGATTGGATGTAAAACTGATGATCTGCCTTGTAAACTTTCACTCAATTCACAATAAAAACTAAAAAAACAAAAACAAACCCTTCACGAAGTTCCAACTGCTTGTGGAATAAAGCTTGTTCACACACACACACACACACACACACACACACACAGAAGGATAAACACAGAAGGTATTAATTACCAATATGAGGAGTAAAAAAGGGAACGTCACTATAAATCCTACAGATAATTAAAACATTATAAGAAGATATTATAACGACTGTATACCAATAACTTTTAAATTTTTTATGGAAATATTTTGAAATTTTTCTTTGAAAAACACAACTTAACAACCTTACAGAAGACAATATAGAGAATAGTCCTGTATCTATTAGAAAAATTGCATCAGTAATTAAATATCTTCCTGCAAAGAAAATTTAAGTCCAGATGGCTTCACCAGCAAATTCTTCCAAACATTGAAGGAATAAATAACACTAGTTTTGCACAAACTCTTTTACAGAAAATAGAGAAGCAATGGACACTTCCTAATGTTTTGGATGAGGGCAGCATAGCATTGTTATTAAAACCCAAGTAGGAAATCACAAGGAAGGAGCATTGTGGAACAATTTCTGTCAAAACATAGACACAAATCCTAAAGAAAGCAAAAGCAAATCCAATCCAGTGTTATATAAAAATAGTAATATAACAGGACAAATTTGAATGCATCCCAGGAAAATGAGGTTAGTTTCCTATTTGAAAACCAATTATTCAATTCACCACATTAAGTGTATAAAGGAGTAAAACGATTTCAATAGATGTAAGAAAAAGGAACCACAGCAAAGCATTTGATAAAAATTCAACTGTTATTCATAATAAAATTTCTTAGTAAACTGGGAATAAAAGGGAATTTCTTTAATCTCATAATTAATGTAAAACAACCACAAACGAACTATAGCGAACTTTACACTCAATATGAGACACTAGCTCTGGAGACTAGAACAAACTGAGGCTGGCCACTACCTATTTAATATTGTTACTGAATTGGGAAATTCTAGTCAGTGCAATAAGACAGGTGAGGGCTGGGGGAAAGTAGAAGGTGTAAAGTCTGAAGAGGAAACCAGAAAATACGGCAACTGACACAGTTCCATATGTAGGAGTTTTTTAAAAAACTACAGGTATACTGTAAGAATTAACAAATAAATTTAGCAAAGTTACTGCTATAAACAAAGTCAATATATAAAAATAAGTTGTATTTCTGCAAGCTAGCAGTGGTGGTCATGGTTATGCACCACCTAGTCGATTCCGACTCATAGCAACCCTATACAAGCTTCTTGTTGTTGTTAAATGCTGTTGAGTTGGTTCTGACCTATAGCAACCTTGTATAGGGTTTCCAAGGAGCAACCGGTGAGCTTGAACTACTGACCTTGCAATCCAAAGAGACTTTGCAGTCCAGCACATTAGCCCACAGCACCATACCAGGATTCCCCTATAAAAGCTAGCAGTAGCTAACAGCAACAACAAAAATTACAAAACAAAACAACTCTTTTCATTAACAATAATATTTTAAAACAAACGAACCCAAATATCTATAAATAAATCTAATAAAATGTGTGCAAGATTCTACACAGAATACCTAAGCTATCTGAAGATTCGGACAACTGGGATTGAAATAATGGTAGTTACATAGAAAGCTACATGAGCGTCAACAACAAAAAGGATCGTTATCAACTCCAGGAGATCAAAACCCAAAAGCAATCATAGCTTGGAAGCTATAACACAGCTCAGACATGATCAGCAACTTTGCAGTCATAATAAGGTAAACACCAAATATTGGCTTAACAAAAAGCATCATGTAACCTTCTTGATAGGTTGGTGGAACAGAGTGTGACTGAGTATGGTGTAAGTGAGGAGTTGAAAAGAATGAAATCCTCATCTTCCATAGTGGGAAGTTGATAGACAATGCCCCAAACTGAAAAATGAATTGGCAATATAAGCATGTTGTTTAGCGATATGGGGAGACAGTTAGTTGTTTTAAATAAGCTGATTAAGTTGAAAATGATTAACTAAGAAGCAAGAAACATGAGAATGAAGGGGTCTCAGCATCAATTATCATCAACTCAACTCATGGCAAGCTCATGAATATCAGAGTAGAACAGTGTTCCCTGAGGTTTTCAATGGCTGATTCGTCTAAAGTAGATCACCAGGCCTTTCTTCTGAGGTGCTTCTGAATAGTGCTGCAATAAACATGGCTGCGCCTGTGTCAATTTCTGTCATGGCTCTTATCTGTGGCTCTGTAGAATCAGCACTGGACTGCAAACCATAAAGTCAGCAGTTCAAGCCCACCACCTGCTCCTTGGAAACCATATTCAGGGTCTCTAGAGTCAGAACTGACTCCACAGCACTTAACAACAACAATAAATACCTAGTAAGGAGCCCTAGTGGCCCTGTGGGGTAGGCAGTGGGCAGCTAACCAAATAACTGGTGATTCAAAACCACCAACCTTTCTGGGAGAGGAAGCTCCCATAAAGATTTACAGTCTTAGAAATCCTATACAGGGTTGCTATGAGCCACAATCACTTCGATTATGATATGACATAGTTACATATGTAGGAATTTTTTTTTTTTTTAACTATAGGTAATGTTGCTGTAGTTGTTATCAAATGCTGTCAAGTCGGTTTCAACCCACAGCAACCCTGTATAGGGTTTTCGAGGAACAGCTGGTGAGTTTGAACTGACAACCTTGCAGTTCAAACCGACCTTGTGGTCGAGTGCTTATCTTAGAGGGCCACACCAGGACACATGACACTCTCTCTTTCTCTCTCTCTCTCTCTAACACTGAAGAACTGATGGTATGGAAGGAAAAAGTCCAAGCTGCTCTGAAGGCATTGGTGAAAAACAAGGAATTGATGGAACTGAGGTTTTCAACAAATGGCTGCAACGTTTGAGTACTCATTCATTTACATGAAGAAATTTAGAAGACAGCTACCTCGCCAACCTGTTGTGTTGTTAAGTGCCATTGAGTCCATTCTGACTCAGCAATCCTGTACAGGGTTTCTGAGGAGCAACTGGTGAGCTTGAACCACTGACCTTATGGTTCAAACTGACTTTGCAGTCCAGTGCATTAGATCCTTATTCATGGCCATTTGAAAAGAAGGTGATCAAATGAAATGCATAAATTATCAAATTAATATTGTTGTTGTTGCTGTGTGTGGTCAAGTTGGTTCCAACCCATAGCAACCTGGTATATGGTTTCCACAGAGCGGCTGGTGAGCTTGAACTGTCGACCTTGCGGTTAAAACCTTCAATGGGTCTCTACAACTAATTCCATGGCACCTAACGACAACACTTGGAATCGTAAAATTTTACAAGATCACACATATTGCATGTTTCAATATTATTGTATGATCTCACTAATCAAAGTACATAGAATAGGTTAATACATAGCGATCACAGTCTAATAGCGGATACCAGGAATGATAGGGAGGAAAAATGAGGGAAATTGTTGCTTAGGAAGCATTGCTTTTTTGTTTATGGGAATGAAAGATTTGGCAAAGGACATAGGTGATGAGTGTACAACATGATTGATGGAATTTACCTCACTGAATCGTACATGTGAAAAATGTTGAATTGGCAAATTTAATGCTGCCTGTATTTTACCAGGAGTCCTGGTGTGGCGCTGTGGGTTAATGTGTCAGACTGCAAAGCCATTTGAACTACAAGGTTGGTGGTTTAAGTTCACCAGTCGCTCCTTGGAAACCCTATACAGGGTTGCTATGGGTCGGAACCGACTCAACGGCACTTAACAACAACATATTTTACCAAGAAACTACAGCTACGGTCTGCCATATCCAAATATACTACCAAGTATGCAAATTCAAGTAAACTCTTTTTAAAAGGCTCCCAAACTTAGAAGATCATGAACATCAGCATAAGCGAGGGATCATTCCTATTTGAGATTGAAAGACACTAAAGAGATGTGGTAACTAATGTGTCTGAGTTCAGTAATGGTACTGTCCTGGTCCTCTTTCCTACCAAGCACGTTACTGGGATAAAAGATTAACTATAAATAAATTACTAGGAGCTCTGGTAGCGTAGTGGTTACGAATTGGGCTGCGAACCTTAAGGTCAGCGGTTCGAAACTACCAGCCGCTCCACGGGAAAAAGATGAGGCTTTCTACTCCCATAAAGATTTACACCCTTGGAAACCCTGTACAGGGTCACTATGGGTCGGAACCGACTCGATGGCACTTAACAACATAAATAAATAAATAAATAAATAAATTACAGTAAACCCTGTTTTTAGTCAATTATTTAGGAGAATGTCATTGCTTGTGTAATTTATGCACTAAAGTATACAGGGTTCAAATGCTTCAGGAAAAGTTTTGTAATTAATATTTCTGGAACACTTCTGTAAATTTGAAATCATTCCCAAAGAAAATAAGCTTGTGGTAGAAAAACTTATAAAAATTGTGTGCATGGCAAAAGGACAAAAATTGTATGAGCCCACTATTATAAACAGTTAAGAAAAAAGTTTTCTTGATCAAAGGAACATTCCATAATGGTTATGGGGGCCAGGGAGGGAAAATTATTCACAGGCTAGAGGATAAACACATGTAATCATGGATGATGGGGCAGGCGATATACAAGAGGAAGGTTAGTAGGGCAAAGATGAAGGTAGTGGGAGAGGAAGGGAGGAATGCAGTAGCTAAAGTGAATAGAGGTAAATACTGTTAACTGTGTGGTACATGCAGTGGGTTGCAATCATTGCAATGAAGCAAGATATATGATTTGTTGAATGCAAAACTGATGATCTGCTCTGTAACCCTTCCCTCAATTCTTAATAAAAAGTGTTTTAAAAAATTGTGTGCATGAGAAAGTATGTGTGTGTATACACTAGTAGCCAAGAGGTAGAATATTGGGGACACCTATTGCTTCTGCTTACCCTAGCATTCATTTTCCTTCCAGATTTTATTTGGGGGAACTGTTCTTCACTCCCTCACCCTCAACGCTTGGTCCATGTGGCTCTGGTCTGGGCATGTGCCCAAGCCAACCAGGTTATTTCATTCCCCCTGGCCACAGTCACTGACTGAGGTGCGGGCACAGGACCAGGGTCCGTTCAATATAGGTCAACCCTGGAGATATTTTTTGTCTTTTTCTGAAACTATTGTGAAAGAGACTGTTTTTCTGCTGGGTTGTTTAGCTTTTAGAAAATAAACATGGAGTTGCCTGAGACCCCCACATGGAACCAGACTGTTTGGAAAAAAAATAAAAAAGGTTTTTTAGAGAAAAGCAAAAACAAGTAAGAGAAAGAAATGGAATCATCTATATCAAGTTAGCCCATAAATGTAGCGGTGCAGGGACTTTTTGGTTAAATAAGCCAAAGACATTTCTTTTTTGTTTGTTTGTTTAAATCATTTTGAATTAGTCTGCTGGTACTTAAAAAGGAAGGAATCATGACTAATGTTAGGAAACTCCCCATTCATCTGGGCTGGAGTTCTGGGAGCAGGGAAGGGGTGGCAAAGTTGTAGTTGGCAGCCAGAGCTGACAGGATTCTGTGCATCAGGGTCCGGTGGCAGTCTTGGGCCTTCAGGGTCACTTGAAGGTGTTTTTGGAGACGTATGAGGGCAGAGGTTCAAACTAACCAGCCACTCCTTGGAAACCCTATACAGGATAGCGATGAGTCGGAACTGACTCCACAGCACTTCACAACAACAACAGCAAGTGAGGGCAGATGGTAGGGAGACAATAGCTAAGCAATGATGTTGGACAAAGTTTGGGTCCAAGCAACCCACCTTGTAACAGTTTTCTGCCTGGCACAGAACCATAGCAGCCATACTCTGGCACATCCCTGGCCAGAGACACCGCAGGCCAGGTCCTGAGCCTCACTTTCAGCCTTATAGCCACTGCTTTGCCTTTCTTTACACTCTGTTTACAAAGATCCTTTCAACCATTTATGCAACCGAACACCAGGACCACATTATGGGAAGGCAGAGCTAATGTTATTCTCACTATGTAGGAGTGAAAAGTGAGGCTCAGAGGCAAATCAGGCTGCTCAAGGTAACAGCAGATATATTCAAGGTCATGTTTTGGCTCTTGTGGACTTGTATTCATTTTCTTTAACTTCAGTTTGAATTTGCATATGAGCAATTGATGGCCTGTTCCACAATCTACCCCGACCTTGTTTTGGCTTATGATATGAAGCTTTTCCACCATCTCTTTTCACAGATGTAGTCAATTTGATTTCTGTGTATTCCATCTGGTGAGGTCCATGTGTATAGTCATCTCTTACACTGTTTAAAAAAGGTATTTGAAATGAGCAAATCATTGGTTTTGCAGAATTCTATCATGCATTCTCCAGCATCATTTCTATCACCAAGGCCATATTTTCCAGCTACTGATCCTTCTTCTTCGTTTCCAACCTTTGGATTCCAATAGCCAGTGATTGTCAATATATCTTGATTGCATGTTTGATAAATTTCAGATTGAAGAAATTGGTAGAATTCTGCTATTTCATTCTCACTTTAGTGGTTGGTGCATAAATTTGAATAATAGTGGTATTAACTGGTCTTCCATAGTGGTATTAACTGGTCTTCCATGTAGGCGCATATTATTCTATCACAGACAGCATTGTACCTCATAACTGATCTTGATATGTTATTTTTGATGATGAATGCAACACCATTCCTCTTTAATTTGTCATTCCTGGCATAGTGAACCATGTGCTGGTCAGATTCAAAATGGCCAATACCAGTCCATTTCAGCTCACTAATGCCAATATAAAAATATTGATGTCGATATGTTCCATTTTATTTTTGACAATTTCCAACTTTCCTAGATTCGTACTCCATTCATTCTATGTTCCGATTATTAATGGATGTTTACAGATGTTTCTCTTCATTTTGAGTTGTGCCCCATCAGCAAATGAAAGTCCCATGGGCTTTACCCCCACGGGTTTTACTCCATTCACATCATCACGGTCAACTCTACTTTTAGGAGGCAGCTCTTCCCCATTCACAGTTTGAGTGCCTTCCAACCTGAGGGGCTTATTTTCTGGCACTGTATCTGACAGTGTTTCTCTGCTATTCATAAGGTTTTCAATTACAAAATATTTGGAAGTAGTTCGTCTTTCCTTCTTCCTAGTCATCTGGAAGCTCATCTGAAACCTGTCCATGGTGGGTGGCCCTGCTGGTATTTAAAATATCCATGGCGTAGCTTCCAGAATCACAGCAACTCACAAGCCACCACAGTACAACAAACTGATTTAGAAATCATCTGAAAAACAAATTTGATACATTAGACACTAAAGACCAAAGACTAGAAGAGTTGTGGGATAACATCAAGAACACCATACAGGAAGAAAGCAAAAAGTCATTAAAAAGACAAGAAAGAAGGAAAAGATCAAAATGGATGTCAGAAGAGACACTGAAACTTGCTGTCCAGCGTAGAGTTGCTAAATCAAATTGAAGAAATTAGGAGGTACAAGAGCTGAACAGAAAATATCAAAGGTCAGTTAGAGAAGACAAAGTCAAATATTGCAACAAAATGTGCAAAGATCTGGAGTCAGAAAATCAAAAGGTAAGAACACGCTCAACATTTCTCAAGCTGGGGAGCTGAAGAAAAATTCAAGCCTCGACCTTCATTATTGAAGGATTCTCTGGGGGGAAATTATTGAATGATGAAGAAAGCATCAAAAGAAGATGGAAGGAATACACAGAGTCACCGTACCAAAAGGAAATGGTTGATGTTCAACCATTTCAAGAGGTAGCATATGATCAAGAGCCAATGATACTGAAAGAGGAAGTCCAAGGTGCATTGAAGTAATTGGCAGTGAACAAGGCACCAAGAATTGATGGAATAAAAATTGAAATCTTTCAATAAAGTCAGGAGGCACTCACCCATCTATGCCAAGAAATTTGGAAGACAACTATCTGGCTGACTGATTGGAAGAGATCCACATTTGTGCCCATTCCAAAGAGAGGTGATCCAACAGAATGCGGAAATCATCATCAGACAATATCTTTGATATCCCATGTGAGTGAAGTTTTACTAAAAGTCATACAGAAATGGCTGCAATCATACATTGACAGAGAACTTTCAGAGGTTCAAGCCGTATTCAGAAGAGGACATGGAATGAGGGATATCATTGCTGATAGCCAATGGATCTTGGCTGAAAGCACAGAATACCAGAAAGATGTTTACCTTTGCTTCATTGACCATGCAAAGGCTTTTGATTGTGTGGATCATGACAAGCTATGGCCAATATTACAAAGTATGAGTATTCCAGAACACATAATTGTGCTCATGAGGAACCTGTACATAGACGAAGAGGCAATTGTTTTAACTGAACATGGCAACACTGAATGGTTAAAATTAAGAAAAGTGTGCAACAGGGTTGTATCCTTTCACTTATTCAACCTGTATGTTGAACAAATATATGAGAAACTGGATTATATGAAGAAAAACATGGCATCAGGATTGGAGGAAGATTCAATGAGTCTTGCTGAAAGTGAAGAGGACTTAAAATACTTACTGAAGATCAAAGACCATAGCTTTTGGTATGGATTGAATCTCAATGTAATGAAAACAAAGATCCTCACCATTGGACCAATCAACAACATTCTTATC
>NW_006408525.1:20404443-20405583 GCF_000296735.1 Chrysochloris asiatica
TGTTTCATTCTGTTGTGCATAGGGTTGCTATGAGTTGGTACTGAATTGATGGCACCTAACAACAACAACAACAAGGTAACAGCTATTTAGAGTCAGAGCCAGAAGTAGTGATGGTGTCCCTCTCTCTAACTCAGAAGCGATTTCCGGAGCTCCTGAGCTGATGGATGCTATTTCTTCTGTGGGTGGGAGGTGTAGTGGAAAACAGGACCCCTCCCTTATTGTTCTAGGACTGCTCTTGAGTCTGAGTAGGAACTGACAGGATAGCAGGGGTTGGGTTGGGTTTTTCTTAAGTGATTGTTGAAGGGGACAGGAGAGAGGTGGACTGGGAACACTGTAAAAGATCAGGGTGCTGATCGGGTAGGGCAGGGGTGTCTCACTGCAGAATACTGAGCCATGAACTGGGGACACAGGAATTTAAAAAAGATTAGATTGGGCCCTGCATCAATGAACTTCCTGCTTAGTGGAAGAGACATGTATCAAACCCAAAACCCACTGCCATGAAGTGAAGTCTAACTCACAGAGGCCCAACAGGACAGGGTTCTGAAACTGTAAATCTTTATGGAAGCAGACTGCCACATTTTTCTCCCACATCTTTCTTTCACAGAGCAGCTCATGGGTTTGGACTACCAACCTTTCAGTTAGCAGTCGAATGTTTAACCCGCTGTGGCACCATGTCAATGAGACATGTACAGGGAACAATATATGGTCACTAGGAGTCCTGGTGTGGCGCTGTGAGTTAATGCGTCAGACTGCAAAGCCGTTTAAACTGCAAGGATGGTGGTTCAAGCTCACCAGCTGCTCCTCAGAAACCCTATCCAGGGTTGCTATGGGTCAGAACCAACTCGATGGCACTTCGCAGCAACAGCAATGAGTTGGAAGGAGTCCTGGTGTGGCGCTGTGGATTAATGCACTGGACTGCAAGGTTGGTTTGAACTGCAAAGTCGGTGGTTCAAGCTCACCAGCTGCTCCTTGGAAACCCCATAAAGGGTCACTTTGAGTCAGAACCAACTTGATGGCACTTAACAACAACAACAGGAGTTGGAACTGATCAATGGCAATGGTTTTTTGTTTTGTTTTTCGTTATATAAATTGTTGTCACATGCCATTGAGTTGCTTCCAAACCGTAGTAACTCTGTATAG
>NW_006408525.1:20406953-20410040 GCF_000296735.1 Chrysochloris asiatica
CAGCCCAATTCGTAACCACTACGCTACCAGAGCTCCTTAATAAATCCTATACTCCGCTTCATCTCAATGACCACAGTGTACAATGGTCGGCACTGAGCAGGGTACATCTGGGGCCAGTGGACCCCTCCCCCCGCCTGGGGGTGCCTGCACTGCACATTTGGGGAACACAGGGTCCTGGGGAGGCAGAACCAGCCCCCCACAGGGAAATTTGTCCCTTTCTCAGGGTGAGGGAATGGAGCAATGAATAGGATGCAGAAGGGAGAAAAGAGAAAAACCAAGAAAGCAGGAATTGAATAGGAGATGGGGTTTGCAGAAGCAGGAAGCCTAGGGGAAAAGGAGACATGCTAGAAGCAAGTCTACTGAGGGACTCTCATGGTGATGGTACAGAGGGTTTGTGAGGTTGTAAATCTTTACAGAATGTACAATGTCTCTGGAGTCCCTTCAGGGATTTAAAAAATCTATATCTGCTGTGGTACAGCCTTCTTAGGCAGTAGGGACGTGTTTCTTAGTCTCAACAATCCCTAATGCCACTGTGCTCACATACCAACCACCAAATTTAGGCAAATTAAAAAACCCTTTGCATTTCTAAAATAACAAAAATGCAATTTTGTAGAAAGTAAAATGAAGAATAATTGTTCCACAGCAATGAGAAGGACAATACCCTGTGAAGTTCTCCACCAGTGGGACAATAAGGAGTTTTTATATCCTGTTTGTTTCTTTTCTTACTCCTTATTTATACTAAATTAGAAAATCCTAAACCACAATTATAGGTTATTAGAAATGGCAGCAAATGTTTGGTGGCTCTGTGGGATAGTTCTGGATTCAGACCAAACAAGAATCCAGAAATCACAGAGCTATTTATCACTGAAAACTACTTTCTGCTCTTTCAGACATTAAGCCCATGGGTACAAAGCTTCCAAAAGCTAGAAAAGTGAGAGCTCCACGTTGGGAAAGAGTGACAAAGGAAACCATAATTCTTTCATTGGTTGAATTTCACTCTGGAAAGAATTCTTTAAGTTCTGATGTAATATTTGGAAATGGTTTTAAAATATTCTTTATAATATGTCACTGATTCCTTCTCCTGCTCATGACCCAAATCTTCAAGTGTTGGGGAAAGAAAGAAACGCTCATAATGAAGCCTTTGCACTGCAGTTTGGTTTTCAGAAATTCTACTAAGTTGATACTTAGTAAATGCAGCAATCGTCTGGTGATGTCTGGGCAATATATTCCCGCTTGAGCAGGCAAGTAAAGACCTCAGAGTAGTCGAGGGTGGTTTTACCATTGCCATAAAGTCGTGGATTACCTCAGCCCTCTTTTCAAAACTGTTGTGTGAGAAATTTCCCCTCAAATAGAAAACTAGAAGCTTGAGCTTGCTGCCTCTGTCTTTGTGTTGGTTGGTATCCATTGTTGTTGAGTTGGCTCTAACTGCTGACAACTCCTTACAACAGGACAACGTGCTTCCTGGTACTGTGTCCTCTCCACGTGGGGTGGTCTACTTGAGTCCATGGTTGTGGTCACTGTTCATTTTGAGTGTCGTCCAGCCTAGGGGGTTGCATCTTTCAGGGCTCACCATACTGGACAACCTTCTGTTGTGATTCATAGTGTTTTCACTGGCTGGTGTGGCGCCATAGGATAAGCACTGTCGGTTTGAACCACAAGGTCATCAATGCAAACTCACTAGCTGATCCTTAGAAACCCCACACAGGGTCACTATGAATCAGAACCAACTCTACTACACTTAACAACAACAACAAATATTTGGAAGTCGATCTCCTGATGTTTCTTCCTAATATGTCTTAGTGTGGAAACTGCTGAAACCTACCCACCCTGGGTGACCATGGTGGTACCATAGCTTCCAGCCTCACAGCAGCATATAAACCGCTACAGATAATAACCTGACAGGAGGGCATTAGTGCCTTTACATTTGCTGTTGTTAAGTGCCAGGGGGTCAGTTCTGACTCATAGTGACCCAGTATAGGGTTTCTGAGGAGCGGCTGGTAAGTTTGAACTGCCGATGTTGCAGTTCAAACCTATCTTACATTCCAGTGCTTATCCTACAGCACCACACTATACATGATGCAAAGAAGTATATTCAGTGAATGGGACTGGGTCCTAGGTACCCACCCACTGCAGCCAAGTCAATTCTGACTCATAGCAACACTGTAGGACAGAGTAGAACTGCCCCATAGGGTTTCCAAGGGTGTAGATCATTATGAGAGCACAATGCCACATCTTACTCCCTCAGAGCAACTAGTGGGTTAGAACCACTGACCTTTTAGTTGGCAGGTGAGTGCTTTAACTGTATCACCAGGGTTCATATCCTAGTTAGAATGTTCACTGTTTCCTTCAACTCTGTACAGGCGAGGATTTACGTTGGGCAGCTCATTGTGTTGTTGCTGTTGTTCAGTGCTGTCGAGTTGGTTCCAACTCATAGCGATGTTGTATAGGGTTTCTAAGGAGTGGCTGATGAGTTTGAACTGCCAAGCTTGTGGTTACCCATCCGGTGCATTAACCCACAGCACTACACCAGGACTCAAAGACTCCATGGAGACTCTCAAATAACAGTGACTTAAACAAGATGGCGGCTTATTGCTCTCTCATCTAATGGCCCAGAGGCAGGTATTCAGGGCTGGAAAAGTGGTTCCTTCCCTTGAGTTTGCCCAAGAGTTCAGAGTTTTATTGTTCTGCTACCCTTCGTCTTATCTTCATCTTCAGGCTCTATAATGGCTCACCACTATGTGATGTGCTTAGTAGGAGATAGAGAAAGATGGGGGGGGGGGAGGGAGATAAATGTCCCCTCCTTCTACTGACTTGAAAGTTAGACTTCAACTCATACCCTACTGGCTGCAACATAGTCACATGATGATACCTAGCTAAAAGGGATTTGGGAAATGCCATTTTTTCTGTGGGTGGTCATTTGTCCACATAAAAATTAGGAGTCATGCTACTATGAGAGAAAAAGAGGGGCAATAGCTGAAGTTGCAGAAAATGTCGACATTCAGGAAAGAGATGTGAATTGATTTCCAGGCTTAATCTCTTTCTTCCCAAACCCTGAGAAATGCCTTTTCTGGCTGCAGACATAGCTGG
>NW_006408525.1:20412053-20451629 GCF_000296735.1 Chrysochloris asiatica
TGTTCTTCAGATGATCTCTAAATTCACCTTTCCCATTCATATCAGGATCTACAAAATGATCCTGCAGCGAAGAGTCTTTTTCTTGAAGTAAGAAATTTTAGTAATAAAATGCTATGGAGCACTTTTCTCTCATCTATGAGTCACAGTGGATTTGGACTCTACACTTCACTGATTTTAACCAAGGTCACACACATGCGCCCACAAGCATTTCTGAAAAGAGAGATCATATAAAGCCGTTTCATCACGTCACTGAGCATGTTACTTAAGATGACTTTTTTGATGTAAACCAATTTGTTCACATGGCAATGTGTTCAATATCTATAATGTTGTTGTTAAGCACCGTCGAATGTTGTTGTTAAGCACCATCGAGTCGATTCCAACCCATAGCGATTCTGTATAAGGTTTCCAAGGAGCAGCTGGTGAGCTTGAACCACCGACCTTGCAGTTCAAACGACTTTACAATCAGCCCACAGCACCATACCAGGACTTTTAATAACAGTCTGAACCTAATGTTAAACCGAAACCTAGTGATAGTCTAAACTTAATCCTCTTTAGAAACAAGGCTAGTTAAGACTTCTGTTCACTTCCTGTGGACAATCATCAGGAAAGACCAGTTCTTAGGAAAAAACATCATGTTTGGTAAAGTAGAGGGTGTGTGAAAGCCCAGTAGCCTCAACAATGAACTCCAACATGCCAACAAGCATGAGGATGCTATGAAGATGGGACTAGGTGATATTGCATTCTGTTCTGTGCTATGTAAGGTTGCCATGAGTGGGAGCCAACACCATAGCAACAAAAATCCTTCGAGAAAACAAAAACTTACCTTCTCAAGTGTACACACTGATATTAGTGATGGCCCACAACGTCATTTGACAAAGGAAATGTATCAAAATCCCGTTCAGCATTTTCTCTGGGAGGAATGTGTGTCATTGATAAAGTGGCTGTTTCACAAGTTTCTCAGCAATACTGTGACTTGTACTTTTGTTTTACTAAGAGAAGTGTTATCTTAAATGCTGCCTTTTTAGTTTTGCTTTTCTTCCTGCCTTTAGTAAGGAAAAAAAAAAAATCCATAAATGTTTGTCCTAAAAAGCTTTATTTTGCTTTTGTTCTGTGGAGAGAAAAAGCACTAATAGTTTACCAGAAGGTCATTTTGCTTCTTTTGAAAATGAAGTGAAAGTCTTGATGGCTTTGTGCCACTATTTGACAAGTTTCATAACACACAATGCGCTGGGGATTAAGATGGAGCACATTGCCGGTCCCGTAAAGTCCAAGTTCCGATGTTCAACATCATACTATTTACACTTCTCTTCAGCAGCTTGTGTGAAGTCATCGGACATGTCCAGCTCTTAGAGATTTGTGCATTTTTTAACTAGATTCTTGCTCACTATTTACTTGTATTATACTGTCCTCAGTTGCAGTATTTTTGGCTACTATTTTCATCGCTCTTTTAAAGTTTTAATGAACCATGTTTGAGTCATTGACTCATTTGGGGAGAGGTGACGATCCATCCCCAAAAGAATCACCAAAACTCCATAAATGATATAAAAATATACTGCCAGAGACAAATTGCTCAGACAAATCAACCATTGCTGGTGCCGTGGGTTAATTACTGGGCTGTTAACCAAAAGGTTGATGGTTTGAACCCACCAGCCACTGGGCAGGAGAAAGATGAGCCAGACTGCTTTCAGAAACCTGAGGAAAGTTACCTTCTGTCCTCTCAGGTTGTTGTGAGTTGGAATTGACTCATTGACAGTGAATTTGGTTTAGCACGTGCACAAGGGTGAAGAATGTGATCATTATTAAGAACATTATGGGATTTCTGGGAAAAGCAAAATCAACTTTGCATTTCAATTTTTTGAATAAAATAATTGAACTGTATGTGTAAAATGGTTGAAATGGCAAATGTTTATATATGTGTTGTTGTTGTCAAGTGCTTTTGAGTTAGTTCCGACACGTAGCAACCCTGTAGAGGGTTTCCAAGGAGCAGCTGGTGAGCTTGAACTGCCAACCTTACAGTTCAAACCAACTTTGCAGTCCAGTGCACTAACCCACAGTGCCATACCAGTACTCCTTATGTATATATGTGATGGTTGGTGGTTATGTACCACAGTGCCTCGGGCGGGTCAGGCTTACCAGCTGCTCTTTGGAAACCCTGTACAGGGTCTCTATGGGTCGGAATTGACTTGACAGCACCTAACAACAACAAAAACATAGGGTTCTGAGGTTGTAAATCTTTACAGGAGTAGAAAGCCTCATCTTTTTCTTGTGGAACAACTGGTAGTTTCGAACTGCTGACCCTGAGGTTAGCAGCCTGATTCGTGATCACTATACTACCAGAGCTCCATAATATATACATATAATTAAATTTCAAAAATAATTCACATAAAAATAAAGTCTATCTTTAAATCAGAGAGGAGATAACAACAATAACAAAAAATAACATGAAGACATTGTACAAAATACCTGACAAATATTCCTCAAAACTTCCAAGAATGAGAAACTGTCACAGACCAGAAAAGATTGAACCAGACACGACAGCTAAATGCAACATGGAATTTTAAGAGGAATCCTACAACAGAAAAAGGGCACTACTGGAAAAACTGTTGTTGTTGTTAAGTGACCCATAGCGACCCTGTATAGGGTTTCTGAGAAGCAGCTGGTGAGCTTGAACCACCGACCTTGCAGTTCAAACGGCTATGCAGTCTGATGCATTAACCCACAGTGCCACACCAGGACTCCTGGAAAAACTAATGAACTCCAAATTGAGTCTGGAGCTAATTACCAGCAATGTACCAATGTTGGCTTCTTTGTTTTGACAAATGTACCCTGGAGTCCTGGTGTGGCGCTGTGGGTTAATGCGCCAGACTGCAAAGCTGTTTGAACTGCAAGGTCAGTGGTTCAAGCTCACCAGCTGCTCTTTGGAAACCCTATACAGGGTCACTATAGGTCAGAACAAACTCGATGGCACTCACAACAACAACAACCCTGGCAAGTTAGGATGTTAACTTTAGGAGAAAATAGGTGAGGGGTATATAGGAACATTCTGGATTGTCTTGGTAGCTTTTCTGTAAATCTAAAATTATTTCTCAATAAAGATGGTTATTTGAAAAAGATGCAATTAGAAAACCATCAAAATGTGTAGAGATAACAAACTCTAAGTATTTCCATGGCTCAGGAGAAAGACAGGTGAGCTTCCTGGAGGAGGCCAAGTTTGGATCCTGGGTAGGATTGAGATGTAGTATATCCCAGCCCATGGAATCTCTGTGGCATGTTGGTGTCATGGATGGAATTGTATCCTCCAGAAATATCTGTCAACTTGACTAGGTCATGATGCTCAGTATTATGCAGTTATCCTATATTTTGTGATTGGATGCAATTATCCTATGTATTGTAAATCCTAACCTCCATGATGCTATTGGGACAGGATAAAATCTATAGGATTAGGTTGTAATTTGAGTCAATTCCTTTGATGATATAAAAGAGATAGAATAAACAAACAGAGATCAAAGGGACTTACCACTACCTAGAAAGAAAAACAACAAAGAAAGCGCATCCTTGGGATCCAGGGTCCCTGTGCTGGGAACCTCCTAGATTCAGGGGAAGATTGATACCAAGACACATGGAGATGTCCAAGATGCTGCAGGAGACAAGGACCTTCCTCATAAACTGTGAGCCAACAGAGAGAGGTTTTTTCCTAGAGCTGGCATCCTGAATTCAAACTTCTATCTCCCCAGATTGTGAGGAAACCAATTTCTTTTTGCTAAAGTCATCTGCTCATGGTATATGTGTTACAGCAGCAGTAGAGAATCAAGACAGTTGGATACTCATATTCTTTCTTTCTTCATCTTCAGAAGCCCCAGGAAGTAAAAACCCATTTGGGCAGGAGGAAGGCAGGACTGAGGAAGGACTCAAGCCTCAGCACTAGGGACTCAAAGAACTGGCCTCATTGGAGCAAAAGGGTGGATACAAAAGCATTAAAGATTGAAATGGCTTTGGAAGTAGACATATGGGAGGGTGGAGAGCACTTCAGTTCCCTCATCCCTGCTAAAATATTCATATGGCCGAACCCAGGCAGGAGGACAGGGAGATCCAGAAAAAGAAAGAGACACGGTTCTTGGCCTTGGCCCAATGGGGGGAAGCCAGGCTATAGTCTTAAGGAATTCCAATCTAGTGGGTGAGACACAGTTTCTATCCTCAGGGAACTCTCAGTCTGTAGATGAAGATACAACCCCTGTCCGATGGAAAGGACACAGCTTCTTCATCCAATCTGAAGGGGAAGACAGGATACATCCCATACCTATAGACTGGGATGCTTGGACTGACCTTCAGACATTAGTTTTCAGGGACAGCAGACTGAGGGGCTGATCCTGCTTAGAGAAGGCCAGTATGAAAGGTCCTGGGGCAGAGCTGATGGAGCCTACTGAGAGATGGATGTCCACTCTGACCGTGGTGACAAACCCCTGACCCATCCCTCCCCACAAAGGCTAATGACAAGGATGAATAGCAAAGGGACCGGGAGAGATAGGAGATGGACAGATGGAGAGAGAGGACAGTATATGGAGAGGGTAAGTCTGAGTTGCCAGGAGGTTAGATATGGAGAGATACAGACTGGGTGTTAGAACAAGTCCAGAAGGGAGTCAGAGAAACATCCCTGCTCCCATCACTACCCCAACCCATCCCTGACCACAGTGGACCTAGCCCACGTGCATCTCCTCGCCTCTGTGTTCCCATTCAGGTTTTAGTTCTTCCTCACTGTTTCCTCTCACTGGGGGTCAAGTGCAAGCCCAAACCAAAATCTACAACTCCCAGCTGGACCAGAAGGGATGAGAGTGAGAGCAGGCATGGCCCCATTTACTATGTGGTGTGCACTGGGCAGGACCATGTGGAAGGGAGCAGGGAAGACTCGTGTGCTGTTCACCAAGCACCACAGTGCTGACTGACTAACTGGGCCAACTGAATGAGTCAGTATTACTGTTGGTAAGTGCCATCAAATTGATTCGGATTCATAGCAACCCTGCATAGGATTTCTGAGTAGCAGCTGGTGAGCTTGAACCACCGACCTTGTGGTTCAAACCAACAAGAAAAGTCCAGCAAGAAAATAAGATAAAATGGCTAAACCCTAGGTTCAAATTCCAGTTTTGCAACTTCCTAGCTGTGTGACTTAACCTCTCTGAGCCTCCGATTTTTTTCATATTGAGAATGAAAATAATTATAATAATAAAACCCACATTATAGGATTGTTGTGAATATTTACAGTGTGTATTGTTGTTGTTAATGCCATCTAGTCAATTCATACTCATAGTGACCCTGTATAGGGTTTCAAGGAGTGGCTGGTGGGTTTGAACCACTAACCTTGTGGTTAGCAGTCCAGTGATGATTCTACAGCCCCACACCAGGACCGTAGTACAGGATGCACCACAGATACACAGCTTGTATCAGGATTTTCCTGTGTCTGTTACATTCATGTTTGCTCCGGGGTAGGGGTGGGAAGTATGGGGTGTGGTACAGCAATGCTTACAGGTTGGATGAATATAGTGGGTGACAGGTGTGGTCATACAGTGGAAAGAGCACAGGATTCTCAGCCAAGTAGACGTGGGATTTCATCACAGCATCATCACTTCCTAGCTGGGTGACCCAGCAAGGCATTTCCTCTTCCTTATAGAATGAGAATAAAACCTTCCCTGGAGGATTGTCAGTGAGGAGGAGCAAGCTGCTGCTTAAAACACAATTGAGAACTATTATTCTTTCCAGTATTATACAAGTCTGTTGTATGTGGCTGTGTGTATAAAATGGTTATATGGATAGGCAAACAGGGGATGCTGGGGCAATGCAAGGAGTTCCAGAGTAGTGCGAATGATTAATGCGCTTGCTGCTAGCCAAAAGGTTGATGGTTTGAGTCTACCCAGAGGCACCTCAGAAGAAAGACCTAGCAATCTACTTCTAAAAATCAGCCATTAAAAATCCTACGGTGTTCCTCCCCCACCCCCACCCCCCCAAAAAAAGCTAAAGAGGATAGAGAGAAACACTGTTAACTGATGATATATGGAAGGGATAATAATCAATGTAATGAAACAAGCTATATGAATGGTTGAATGTGAAGCTGATGATGTGCCCTGTAAACTTTCACTCAACCCAAAATAAAAACATTAAAAAAAAAAAAAAAAAATCCTACGGTGCACAGCTCTACACTGATACACGAAAGGTCACCACGAGAGGATATTGAATAGATGACAGCTGATTGGTTGGTTGGTCTGTGGGTCAGTCGGTTGGTAGGTTGATTGGTTAGGGCAATGTAAGGAAGCCTGATCTGACTGTCAAGGCACCTGGGTTTTCAGCTCTAGGAGTGGGTTTAGGTAATGCCCTGGCCCTCCTGGGCCTTGGGTTCTCTATCTACAAGATGGAGTGTTGTGACTGACCCAGAGTGGTTATGAAGATTCAATGAGCTGGAACGTGCGGTGTCAGTTCACAATGGCTTCTTGGCAAATAAGGGAGATGCACTGCACAAGAGCTTCCTGGATACTGCCGGGTTCTGATTGGTTCCCAGCTACCTGATGCTGTGCTTCTGCCTGGGAAACCACTCGGATGGAATGGGCACTGTCTTCTTCACACTAGGTGGGAGGACTTGGTATCACTTCCTCCATTTCAGGTCTCCTGATCTTCAGAGAGGAGCCGTTAAGCACAGGGGCAGGCTCTGGAGCCAGGCTGTATGGGTTTGAATCCCAGCTAGGTCACTTCCGAGTTTATGACTTCAAGTTACTGATTTAACCTCTCGAAGTCTATTTTTCCTACTCTGAAATTAGAGAGGCTTTAGCACCCACCAGGGAGGGTTTTGCCTGGATAACATTAGTTTGAATGCATGAAGTGTTTAGAGTAGAGTCTGGTACAGATGTTTGTTGTTATTCTAAGTCCGACGAGGCCTAAGGGGTGTGCTCGGCTGCCTAGTTCCCACGCCTTTCCTGGCCAACAGATAGCTCATCCCCTGGAACCAGTCACCCTTCGGCTGTAGTTCCTAGAAGGGGGCAGCCTGGGGCCAGTCGGCCAGGATGTCCTGCAAAAGTCATCACACTTAAAAGGAGGCCCTAGGACGTCATTCAGATGAAGCTTTGAAAGTGAATGTTAATGATGTCCAGGGAAAAAAATCTAAGGGACATTGCTTTGGCCACCCCGCCCCCATTGAATGAAGAAGACTTAGCCCTTCTCTGCTCTCTGCCATCTCCCTCTCTCATCCTCCATTGCACCTAAAAACATCAAAAGGAGCCAAGTGATCCTGATGGGGCGGTGGGTGAGGTCTTTGGCAGGATCAGAGGTCTAAGAAATCCAAACCTCATGACCAACAGTTCCTCCTAGTTCCTGACCCACCCGCTAGTGAACAGCAGAAGCAGGAAAATGCAAAGGAACGAAAGGGGGTGATGGAGATATGATTGGAATGAAAGAAGAAATGGAAGGAGTGCTATCTGGAAGAGGGAATCCAAAATTGTGGGGGTCCGCTGCACCCAAACTAGGCAAAGGTCCATGTGTCTGTGCAAACATACATGTGAAACAGTACATATGTGTACATACAGATGAACATAGTGTGTGTATGTATGTGAGAGAGAGAGAGAGTAAGTATGTGTGTGTGGTTTAACTGACCCACCAGTCCCAAGGTGGTGACTTTTCCTGACCAGTCCCACTATTCTCCAGATGAGGAGTCTGAAGCTCAGTGAAGGGAAGTGAAATGCCCAGTCGCCAGTCAAGCCAGGTTCTAGAGGGTCCCAACTTAGAATCTAGGGCTCTTCCCACCACGGTTTTGGGGAGAAACATTTGGAGGAGAGGACTGGGAACTCTGACCTTCCTTCCTCTCCCTCCACCCCCATCCCCACACAGCTGGATGCTAGGAGGGCCCAGAGAGAGGGCTAGAGGTGACAGGCATCGCACAGGGTGCAGGGGCTCTATTAGGCAGGGTCCAGGCCCCAGCCTCCTCCTTTTCTGCCAGCGTGGACTCCCTGCCCAGCGGACACGTGTCATTCTTGGAGGCAGTAGATTGTCTCCCGCTTCCCTGTCAGATTTAGCCTTGAATGTGGGAGGGCCTTCAGAAGGAGGCTTGGGTGTATTCCTAACTTCCTCACACCAAGTTGAGCCCCAACATCAAGAGCAGAGGAGTCAGGCCCACCAAAGTTTGGGCCCCTCCCCTCCTTTCCCTCCTCAGTTTCCCCATCTGGACAATGGGAGAGAAAGGACAGAAAATTCAATTGATGATTGGCAAAGTGGACTCTGAGGGTCGAGGGAGGTGTGATTCCTTTAAGCTCCCCACTCCCTCCACTGGGGGAGCAGGGCCCCATCATGGTCCTGCCCAGAGTCTTCTCCTGGGAGGGGAATCCTCTGCCCTTAGTTTGGAGGAGGAGGGGAAAGAGGGTCCAAGACCAGAGGCCGAACACTTCACCAGAGCAGACATTCCTTATGACTCACAGGCCTGGAACGCCTTGAGAGGCAGTGGGACAGCCCCCAGTCCAGCTGGGGCAGCAGAAACCCAAGACTTGGGGGTAGGGAGGCTGCCATGTGAAGGCAGAGGTCTCAGGCAGAACAGAGCAGAGGCCCCTGGTCTGGAAACAGGCTTGGAGGGAGGATCATTGAGCAGTGTCTGAGAGTGGGGACACAATGTGTCTTCCTTTCTTTATCCTAGCTATACATTGTGTTCCAAATGAACGGGAGGGATGAAAGCCAGACTTTACAGAAGAGGTCCCCAAGCAATCAGGGACACTCTTTTTCAAGAACAGTTTCTACCTTTCCCTGAATCTGGGACTAATACTCTCCTGCCCTGGGGATGTAGGGGAACGACTGAAATGACCTCCAAAGTACCCCCATTGGTTTTGACCCACCCCAAGCCAGTGTCATGTTCCCCCTAGGTCCTCAGTCCCCTTCCTTCACTGGACCTTGTGCTTGGGGAAGGGAAGCAGAGAACCCAAGTGGTGATGGGGTTTGGGAAATGCATTGCTACCCCAAGCCTGCCTGACCTGGCAAAGCTCTGGGTTCAGGGAGGGGCCTGTGGCTCTGCTGGGCTTCCACCAGCAGAAGAGGCAGCTCAACCTCAGTGTACGTGGCAGGCGAAGGGGGGCCTGTGAGGGAGGGGAGCTGGGAATGAGGTCAGCGGGCTGGATAGGCCAAGCCAAGGCAGTAAAGGCATCTGGACTGCAGCAGTCTGGAAGGTCAGGCCACTCCCAGCCCCAGCCCGCCATCACCGCCCACCAGGACTCCGCGCCTGGCTCCTCCCACAGCCCTTGCTCCACCCAGGCCAGATGGTTTGCATCAAGCCTCTTCCATGTGGCGGTTCCACCCTGTCCACCAAGCTCCCCTCCCCCTCTGGCCACATGGCTTAGCAGAGAGTTGGAGAGTAGCTTTGTTGTCTGGTCTCCCCAGGTCTGAACTGGTGTAAGGTGAGGACCTGTTTCAAGCCAGCTCCCAGACCTCCAACTACCTCCATAGCCCCCTCTAGCTCAACTCATCCCCAACATCCAGGATCTTCAAGGGAAGCTGAGATCTTGTCTCTGAGTCCTTCAACCCCAGCTCTAGGAACTTAGACAGGTCACCTCCCTTCTCTGGGTCTCAATTTTCTCATCTCTACAAAGAGGGAAAGGCAGGATGAGCTCAAACTTTCCTCCCAACTACGTTCTGTGATATTCCCACCTTGGGACCCAAAGGAAAACGTACTGGTCTTCAGATCAGTAAGGTTCTGACACCAACTTGGAAGACAGTCTGGTCTGATCACCTCCTTGCCCTCTCCCAAGCCTCTTTTTCTTCTTGATCCCGAGATTCACAAGTCCCCCTCGTTTTTCCTGAATCTTTCTTTCCCAAGGGCCCAGCCTTCTAATTTGAGCCCTTTCCTGTTTCACCTGGATAACACAAGGTCCTCTAAGCCTATCCTTGACACAAAGGTTATCACCAGGTCCTGCTCAAAAGCAGTCACTGTCTCCCTATGACCACCAAATTGAGTATAAATTCATCTCCTGGAATCCCAGGCCTCTAGAAGTTGGTCCAAGGACCAACAGTGAAGCACTCATGTGCTAACTAAAAGGTTGTCAGTTCCAACACACCCAAAGGATCCATGGGAGAAAGAACTAGCAGTGTGTCAATAAAGGTTATAGGCAAGAAACCTTATGGGGTCATTCAGCTCTGTCACATGGGATCACTATGAGCCGGAAATCAACTCCATGGCCCCTACTGCTGTTGTTAGGTGCCATTAAGTTTGTCCCGACTCACAGTGACCCTATCTACACCCAACAGGACAAAACACTGCCCTGGACCTGCACCATTCTCATAATTGTTGTTACGCTTGAGTCCATTGATGCTGCCATTGTGTCAATCCATCTCCTTGGGGTCTTTGCCTTTTTCGCTGACCCTCCACTTTACCAAGCATGATGTCCTTCTATAGGGACTGGTCCTTTCTGATAATATGTCTGAAGTATGAGACACCAAGTCTCACATCCTGGTGAAAGGCTGTGCTTCTTCCAACACAGATTTGTATTTGTTTGGAACCTAACACAACATAAGTTGGTCCAGTCCACCTTTCCAGCTTTATCATCCATGTCCTCTTGCTTAATTAAGGTCTTGCCTCTCTCTCTCTCTTTTTCTGCTGGATTTCCAGGCTCGGTGGTTGTTGTTGTTGTTAAGTATCATTAAGTTGGTTCCGACTTATAATGACCCTGTATAAGGTTTCCAAGGAGTGGTTGGTGAGTTTGAACCGCCAACCTTGTGATTCAAACCAACCTTGCAGTCCAGTGCTTTATCCCACTGCACCACACTAGGACTCCAGTGGTGGCTTCTCTAAAACACTTTCTTGCCCTTCCAGACCCAGGTCAACAGCAGCCTTCTGCATGAAGCCTACTTAATCCCCTCTGGCTTTCAGGTCACCTTGTGCATCATTTAGGAGGGCTTCTATTCACTAACCATGAGCATGATCATCAAAGTCAGTCTTGTTATTGCATCATTTCAGACTAGGAACAAGGTTAGAGAGAAGCAACACTCGGAAATCACACCACTGGCGCTGCTGTGCCTGAGAGATGTTATTGTCTTTATTTCCCCTTTCTTCCTGGCTCTGTCCCGCTCTAGGATAGGGACTGTTCTCCTTACAGTCACCAGCACAGTGCTGACCCTTGAATAGAATTGAGGAGGTGTCTGCAATAGGCACAAACAACTCAGAATCTTCTCCCCCAGCAGGGTCCTTGTCCAGCCTCCTCCCCCCAGGGCACCACACCATCCAGTCCATAGCCCAAAAGCCCAGGAAACATCTCTGTTCTTCACCATAACCTGTCTCCCACCCCTGCCACATCCAACCCAACCAACCCTGTTGTTGTTAGATGCTGTCAAATTGATTCGACTCATAACAACCCTATGTGACAGAGTAGAACTGCCCCATAAGGTTTTCTAGTTCAAACCCACCAACCACTCCTTGGAATCCCTATACAGAGTCACTACGATCGGAACTGACCTGATGGCACTTAACAACAACAATAATAACAATCTTTACAGGAGCAGATAGACCAGCCTTTTCTCCCAGGGAGCTACTGGGAAGGTTCAAACCACCAACCTTTGGGTTATCAGCCAAGCACTTAGCTACTGTGCCACCAGGGTCCCTTCAATCCAACCCCAAACCCTGTAAATTCTGTCTCTCAAAGAACTCTGGAATCCACCCTCTTCTCTCTGCTTCCCTTTACCTGGTCCTTGCTCCTACCTACTCCCACCTAAGCTACTGTACCAGTGGTTCAGTCCTCCCCCTCCCACCACAGTGCCCACTCCACCAAGTGACCATAGAGCAGGCCAGATTGTCACCCTCTCCTGTGGCAGCACCATCAATGAAGCCTAGCACTCTAAGGATAAATTCTAAAATCCTTTATGTGGTTTTGATGGCCTGCTTGGCCTTTGCTTTCTATGCGTTAGCCATGCGGGTCTTCTCTGTAGAACTTGCCTGCTTCCTCGTGTCCTAGAGCCTCTGCACACATGACAGCATCACACCTATACCAATTCCCCACCCTGCTACCTACTTTAGTTATCTCCGAGTCACTCTTCTGCCTATTTTGGGGGCCTTCCTGGATCCCCAAGACTAGGCCAGACCCCCTGGGACACTGGTCCACTCACAGCTCCCTGGTCCTCTCCTTTAGGAACTTTTCTAGGTGTGACTACATGCTGATGTGTGTGATCCCACTGATGCCTGTCTCCTTCACTACATGTGAGCACCACAAGGCCAGGCACCAGTTCTGTTTTGTCCACTACTGAATTCCCAGTGCACAACAAAACGCCTGGCATATAGATACTGGTGAATAAATAAACCATTAAATGAATATGTCCCTCTCTGTAAAATGGGGAAGAGGGCTTTTGGGGAGCAGATAGGGTTATATTATCCACACAGGATTCTTTCTGTGTCTAAACCAGATGCTGGACAAAAAGGGTACTCCACCCAGACTAGGATACCCTCCACACTCATGCCCCCACCCTTACATCCCAAATGACTCCAGAATCCCAAGTTTGCCAGGAGGAAGTATGGTGGCTGGTGCAGAAAAGAGAAGACAGGGGCCATCAGTGACTAAGCTTACCTAGGGAGTGGGGTAAAGGAAGATCAGGACTCACACAGGTGCCTTTGCCCCCCAGAGGTTGTCCCCTCCTCCCTCTTTTTTTTTTTCTTTTTTTAAAATTTAAATTCAGGCTTCAAAGGAACCTTCTGCATTTAGCTCATTTATCTCCTAAGCACTTCAAGCAGACATCTGGCTGTGATGCAAGCCTTGGCTACCCACTTCCCCACTCCTTCCCTGAGCTGCTGCAAACTTCTCCTCTGTAGAGAGCATGCAGCATCAGGAGACTGGTCCAGAACACCACCCTCCACGATGGATGGGGACCGGAAGTGAAGATACCAGAAGTTAATGTGAGAGAAAAAGATGGAGGGAGAAAAATTAGTGTGTGGGTGGAGGCATGGGACAACAGGCCAGAAACAGAGAAGAGAAAGAAGGGGAAAGAGCAGAACTATTGAAGAAGAAGAAGAAGACAATTAAATGGAGAAGATGGTTTAAGGGAGAGAATGGGAGTGGCAGAGAAATAAACATAAGTGAATAGAAAAAGAGGAAAGGAGGGAAGAAGAAAAGGGGATGAGGTAATAGAACAAGTAATAGAGCTGAACCAAACTAGAAAGGGATGAAGAAAAATGTACAGGACATTTTAAGGGCAGTAAGACCAGGAGGAAGACCTCTAACGAGATGGATTGGCCAGGTGGCATCATTGATGGACTCAAGTGAGGTTGGCCCAGGATCAGACATTGTTTCATTCTGCTGTGCATGGGGTCGCTATGAGTCGGTTTCGACTCTATGGCACCTGACAACAACAACAACAACAACAACAAAGACCATTCTGCATGGGTACATGACATTTAGCTTTTGTCTAAACCCATAGGATTGTACAGAACAAAGAGTGAACCCCGATGTAAACTAAATCAATAACAATGTATCAATATTGCATCATCAATTATAACAAATGTACCACATTGATATGTTGCGTGGAGTTGGTTCCGACTCATAGTGACCCTGCACAGGATTTCCAAGGCTGTAAATCTTTATGGAAGTAGAAAGCCCCATCGTTCTCCCGCAGAACAGCTGGTAGTTTCCAACTGCTGACCTTAAGGTTCACAGCTCGATTCGTAACCACTACGCTACCAGAGCTCCTTACTATATAAGATGTTAATAAAATGGGTATGTGTGTGCAGTGGGTGGAAGGAATATCTAGGACCCCTGTGCTGAGTATTCTTTCTGTAAACTTAAAGCTGTTCTAAAAAAATTAAAATAGATTACCAAGGGGGAAAAAAAAATTCATTCAATCAACCTTTAATGAGAAACTCCTCTGCCTTTTGAGTCCTTGGATGATGCAAAAAGTTAAATGTTTGGCTACCGAGAGGTTGGTGCTTCCAATCTACCTATAGGTCCCTACCTTGGAGAATTCACACACCAGCAGGAAAAAGGGGTGCTCACTAGCATCAAAGACTGGGGTCCCCATGCCCAGCATTGTCCCCCATCTAAACATCATTGTCTGTTGAGAGTTGCTGGGAATGGATCTGGGAAGCAGCATTACTATTAGAACATCACCTGTGGGCCACACCCTGGCCTGCCCCTCTCCATCCCAGCTCCCCACTGGCCTGGGGTGGGGTCATCCTAGAGAATGGGGCAGGGGATCTGGCCAGCACTGGGAATCAAGTCCAGACTCTGGACTAGCTCTCAAAGAGAATGAGGTGGAGTAAGAGCCTGGTAAAGGTACAGAGGTCTCAGTCCACCTGGAAGAAAAGAAAAGGGGAAGGAAGGCTAAAAGGACAAAAGAGAGATCCAGAGAAAGAGTCTCCAGAGATGGGGAGGATGGAGAGAGAAGAGGGGTCAAGGAAGACAAGGCAGGCAGGAGGAGACAAGAAAGGAGAGGGGGAAAACACCTGCAGTGGAAGGAAAGAAGACCAAAGGAGGCTGAGGTGTTCTACGCTCATTGACAATGAAATTCCCCTGAGGAGTTGTCTGTGCTCTGACTCAGTTTCCTTGCCTCTGCCTTCCTCATTGCCACTCCACAAAAACAGCTCACACTGGGGCAGCCATCACCTCCAGTGGGCATGTTACTGCTTCTCCTGCTAGTCTCCCTGGCAGGATAGAACTCTCCCTCCTCCTAGAACAGTCCATATCTTCAACATTCATGACTCATCTCCCCTCCCCTCCCCTCCCCTCCCAGTACTTTGAACTTCTCTGGCCACTCTTCTCCAGTCTCCTGGGCAGGCTCCTCCTCCTTGACCGTGGTCCATCCCTACTTCTGGGGACTCCACGTGTGCAGAGTTGTGTTCCAGGGTTTTCAAGACTATGGCCTTTGGGAGACAGAGTGCCAGCACTTGTACTATTCAGGGACTTTACCTCCTTCTCCTCTAAACCCAAACCAAATCCACTGTTGTCATGTCCAACTCTTAGCGACCCTATTAGACAAAATATAACTGCCCCACAGGGTTTCCAAGGCTGCCATCTTAGCGGAAGCAGAATGCCTGCCACATCTTTTTCCTAAGAAGCTCATGGTGGGTTTAAACTTAACCACTATACCATCAGGGTTCCTTCTTCCTTCTCTACATAGCCCTTAAACACTGAGAACCCTCAAGGCACCGTCCTATTCCTTCATCTGTCTTCACTCCCTGCTTTCTCCACAAACAACTCCATCCACACCCACGGCTTCAGTTACCATCATCCTGTGAAACTCTCCTCTGAACTTCAGATCCAGACATTTGAGGGCTTCCTCTACATTTCCAGTTAGATGTCTTACAGGCACCTAACACTCAGTGTGGGCAAAACTGAACTTATCATCTTCCCCCTAAGTCTGGGAAGGAAGGAAGGAAGGAAGGGAGGGAGGGAGGGAGGGAGGGAGGGAGGAAGGAAGGAAGGAAGGAAGGAAGGAAGGAAGGAAGGAAGGAAGGAAGGAAGGAGAGAGAAAAATCTCAGAGATTTGGGTTGTGGTGGAGCCACAGAAAGAGTAGAACTGTGCCTGAAACTAAGGAGCCTTCATACACAGACAAGTAATGTTGAGGAACAGGAGGAGAGAGAACCCCACATATCAGGGGTCTGCCCCCAGGTTCTGACCCTGGGTACCTCAAGAGGGTATCATGCATGGCTGCATGATGGCACAAGAACCTTATACTGGCTCTTGGGAACCTGCTCTCCTTTACACAGTATCAACCTCAGACAATGGAGCGAGGCAGAAGAGCATTCTGGGGGTGGCCAGAGCAGCTGACCTGGACCAATAGGAGGGGCGTGTCCCGCCCACCCATCAGCTGTACCAACACCTGAAGTCAGCTCATCAGACATGCTCTTCTCCCTTGTTCCACACCACTGAGTCCAGACTGGGCGCCTGAGGGGCTCAGAGTAGGGGAGCTGGGAAACACTAGCCAACCCCCTCCTTTTGGGAGAACGCAGGGAAATTTGGAGAGGGCAAGAACTCAGACCTCAGCACTTTCCTCTTTCTGTTTTTCTTCTTGAGGATTTTGTTCCCTCAGTGCTGATGACTTTACCATTTCTTGGGTGTGGGGGTGGGAGAGGGGGAGGAGATTTGGGCTTTTGCTCCCCCCACTCCAAGTGCCAGACAAAGTCTTACATTCCACAAGAAGCCAGAGCTTCAGAGTTTCCTAAAGATGAGGTGGCGTCTCCTCCCTTCTCAAGCTCAAGCTCCCCCCAGCCCCCTCCCCTCCTGTCTCCAGTCCTCAGTCCTGGCCAAGGAGGCCCAGCCAGGCTGGGAGGAGACCCCAGGCACATTCTTCCTCTCACTGTCATACTGCAGAAATTAAAGACACATCTTTGGGCTGGGCATCCGCCAAGCATTTCAAGTCAAAAAGTGGCAAAAGAGGCCTCAGCTCTGTGCCACGTGTGAAGAGTACTTGGGAACCATCTGCCTGCAGCCCCTGGACTAAGGCCTGGCTGTCACACCACAAACATGGAAGCCCCCAATCCCAGGGGTCCCTAAACACTCCCTAGAATCCCAGGTCCGTGACATACATAGTAATCCTCTATCTATACCTCTGAGGCTTAATGTTTTATATCAGGTGGGTGGGGAAACCCCATGAGGATTCATGGCAGCAGGGGGGTGGTGTGTGTGTGTGTGTGTGTGTGTGTGTGTGTGTGTGTGTGTGGCTGCAGACAGAAGCCCTCAAGTAGGGTCACACCAACCTTCACACCAAGCCCTGCGACACCCCAGACTGGACAACTACCGTAAATGTTGGCTCCCCCTGAGTGACAGGAGTCTTGTCCTCTAATGGGGAGGGGGAGCCCCTTAGAACTGGCCCACAGTAGAGGGCAGGGCTTCAGGTGGGCCTAGGAACTGCCATCTCAGCACCTCAGCCCCCCAGTCCAGTCCTGCCATGCTGTCGCTGGTACTAGGTGGAGGCAGATCTTGTGCCACAAGTTGCTGCCACATGGTCAGGATAATTGATGAAGGTCCCCCCCCCATCACTGTCTCCAGCCCTGCCTCTCTGGAAACTCTATATTTTCCCTTTAATTATAGCCCCTGCCTGCTGCCCCACCCGCCCCGCTCATCCTGGCTGCCCACGGCCTACGTGGCTCCCTCCCCTTCTGGTCCCTCATCCCCCCCCCTTTTCCTTCATTGCACAAAACCAGCTGGGGGAGGGCGTGGAGTGGGACAGGACTGAGGGGGGAGGCAATGGAATCTTGGATGGTCTGGGGGAGGCGGGACTCCCCTCTTCCACGTTTGCAGCTCTGGAGTGACCTGGGGGTGGGGAAGTTGTGCAGGAGAAAGGGAAGCTGGCCAGGCATTGCAAAGAAGCCCCCAGTGCTTTCAGTTGGGGCTGCAGATTTTTGCAGGATGAGGGGCGTGGATAGATTGGGGTTGAGGATAGAGAACCACTGGGAAGTCAGAACTTTGGGGAAGGGGAGACACTGACTTCTCGGGTCTCCTCCCCAAATATCACCTAGTAAACCAACTCTCAATCTCAAAGCACTTTGTTGTTCTTGGAATCAGTATCCCTTTCGAGATATAGTGAATCCCTACTGGTTCTAGAGGCAGAGAGCAATGGCCTAGATTTTCAGGAAAAAAAGGTGGGGCAATGGGAAACATCCCCTAAAAACATCAATCATCCCCCTCCCCTGTGATTCCACCCTAAACTCCTAAGCATCTCCAGTCCTGAGTCCAGGGACAAGAAAAGAGGATCTATGCAGCTCCTGTAAAGGTACTGCAAAGAAAGCATCAAGTGCTCCCCTCCCAAGTCCTCTCCGGCTTACCTGTACAGACTGAAAGGTCTCTAACCAGACCCTGACCACAAGAACCTAAAACAAGGCCTCTTTCTAAGTCACCCCTATAAGCTCACTGCCCAACTAGAGTAGCCCCATCACCCCTCCCTCTGCCCCATCACTAAACACCATCATTCAAAACTGGAGCTTCCTTCTGAAGGGTCCCTGTCATCACATTTCCCACCTCAGCATCCCCGACCCAGCACCATCTCTTAATCATGCCAGGGCTTTCTGGAGGCCATCTAGGAACCCCTTAAACTAAAAACAAAGCAAAAATAACCACCCCCTGCCGAGTATCTTCTCAGCGTCTATAAAGGACTCTTTAACCTGTTCCCCCAAGGTTTCCAACTATACCAGAAGACACCCTCAAACAGGAATATCTCTTGAATTTCCTAGTTCTGCTGCTTAAGGGAGGATCCCAGCTGGCCTCTATAATACAAGCACCCCTAGTCTGTGTCAGGAGGAAACTGAGGCAATATTGAGAGTACCCCTCCCAGTTACTCACACCCTCTTACCCTCCCACCTTTGGGGCTCCCCATCCAACTCTTCAACTCCCCTCCTTCATGTTGAGGTGCCATGAAGAAGCCAAAGGGGCGCCCGTACCCCCTTAACCCATACCACTCTGAGAACCCGGCCGCACCCCAGCGGCAGCATCTCTGGCCCAGGACAGGCTGGGGGGCTGGGGAAGCAGAGCTGCGAAGGGGGGAAAGATGTGGGGGTGGACTCTCCTTTCCCTTCCCTCCCCTCCTCCTCCACCTCTCTGTTCCAGCTCCCAAATTGGGGGCCGGGCCAGGCGGTCCTGATTGGCTGGGGGGCGGGCAGCCAGCTCCCCCTTTCCGAGGGGCAGGGTTCCTCCCTGCTCTCCATGGGGAGGGTATAAAAAGGGCCCAGGCCAGGCGTCGGAGCAGACGGGAGTTTCTCCTCTGGGTCCGAGCAGGAGGCACGCGGACTGTGAGGCCACGCATGAGCGGACGCTAACCCCCACCCCAGCCGCAAAGAGTCTACATGTCTAGGGTCTAGACATGTTCAGCTTTGTGGACCTCCGGCTCCTGCTCCTCTTAGCGGCCACCGCCCTCCTGACGCACGGCCAAGAGGAGAACCAAGACGAAGACAGTAAGTCCTAACTTGTGGGAGTCCAGGGCTACTTGGTGTCTCACCCTGCGCTAAGGGCTCCAGGTGTCTGCGACTTCCACTGAGACTCGAGATGCTTCGGAGACTTGGAAATGGGAGGGGGACGCGGAGGGAGCCTCCCCTGCTCCCCGAGAGAGAAAGGAGTTCACTTTGGAGTGGAACTGGGGCTGAGTGGGAAATGAGGATGGAGCGCGGCATGGGTTGGCACAGAAAGGCGTTCGGAGCGTGCATTGTGCTGTGCCACAGGGAAAAGGAGGGATCTAGGCCCTGGGTGGGGAAAAGGCACGTCGAAAATGGTGTGGGGGCGTCAAGCTTCGATTTGGAGCCCAAGATGTAAAAGCAATCAGGAAGGCCGTGGGATGATTCATATGGAAAGATTGTTTGCCCTCTCTGCAGGCTAGACAGTGTTCCTGGGGCCGCGGGGGTGCTGGGGGGAGGGAGGGGGCGCGGAGAGTGGGCGGGTTGGAGGATGAGAAACTTTGTCTTGAACTTAACAGGGCGGGGTCTTTGCGCCCCCTACTGATTAACATTAAGCACCGCGCCTTCCTATCCAGCGCATCCCGGCTCAGGGGCTGGAGCGGGGAAGACGCTGGCTATTGCCAGATGTGGACCTCATTTCTTGATCTGGAGAACCAAGCAGGCGGTAGGGTAGTCCATGTCTCCTAAAGAAGTGGCTAAAACCAAAAACAAACCCGTGGCAGTAGAGTCGATTCCGACACATAGGACAGAGTAGAACTGCCCCATAGGATTTCCAAGGTTGTTTATACGTACGGAAGTAGATTGCCATCGGGGTCTCCCTCAGAATGGCTGGTAGCTTCGAATTTTTTGTCGGTTACCAACTGAGCGCTTAGACTGCGCCACCAGGCTTCTTTAAAAAGTGGCTAGTCCGGTGAAATTGGCCCCTCCCCATCCCTATTGCTTATCGTTGCCCGCCACCTAGTGGTTGTCTGGGTAGATGCTCGCGCGGTCAGCTCAGTTAATTAATTTTATTACTACTTGCGGACTTCTCGGTTCTTTGGCTGAAGAGTGACCCAGAGGGACTGGCTGACTTTGGGAGACGGGGTTGTCCCCAGAGCGCTAGAGGTTAGGGTGTATCCTACTTTGGGGGTACAGCTTCGTCTCTGGGCGGGACTCCACTTCTATCAGCCCCACCCACGACATCCCACCTGCCCAGGGATCGGGGTGAGATAGGGGTGGGACCGACCGCCCTGCTTCCCTCCCATTCTAGTTCCACCCAAACCACGCCCCACTAGCCTGCCTTGTCAGGGGGCTCCTCCTATTCTCCCCTTCTCTCCGCCCCGCAATGCCTTTTCTTTTTATTTCTCTTGGCGTCAGCGCCAATGAGCTGAGGTTGGAATTAGAAGCAACCCTGGCTTAAAGCTTTGTTTAAATTCCTAAGCACTGGAAAGAGTTATAGCCTCCCTGGCCGTGCGCCTTGGCGCTGTCACTGGCGTTGATGAGGAGCAGATGAGCTTTTAAGGATTTGAGCAAAGAAAAAACAAAAAACAAGAGGAGGAGGCGGGAAGTGGAAAATCTAAGTGTGTTTCTAGGGCAGAGGAGAAGGGCGGGGAGGGTTTGGTTGAGACTCTTGAAACCCCGAAATGGGGGGCTCGGGCGCCGTTGACAGCCCACCCCACCCCCTCCCCACTTGCCTTAGTCCCATCAGTCGTCTGCGTACTGAACGGCCTCAAGTACCAGCACCGAGATGTGTGGAAACCCAAACCCTGCCTGATCTGTATCTGCGACCAAGGCACTGTGTTGTGTGATGCCGTGGAATGCCCAGACACCAGCAACTGTCCAGGCGCCCAAGTCCCCGAGGGCGAATGCTGTCCTGTCTGCCCTGATGGCGAGGGTATGGCTCCGGCCCTGGGGCTAGGGAAGGGGGGCGCGCCCCTCACTGCTAGGTGGCCTCTGCCTCCGGAAGTATCATTAGCTTACCCTGCCTCTAACCCAACCTCTCCTCTCCCCCTAGCGTCAACTACAGATCTAGAAACCACAGGAGTCGAGGTAATACTCTGCCCTCGATTTTTGCCACTCAGCCTGTGTCTCTTCATTGCCCTCTCTTCTCTTCTCTAACCCAACTTCTCTTGTTTCTTCTCCAATCCTGTAGGGACCCAAAGGAGACACTGGCCCCCGGGGTCCTAGGGTAAGCATTTGCAGCTCGTGGCTGTGGTGGGCTGGAGGTGGGTGTGGCTCCTGGCCGGCTCTCACCCCAGCTCTGCCTTCTCTCCCTCAGGGACCTGCCGGCTCCCCTGGCCGCGATGGTATCCCTGGACAGCCTGGACTTCCCGGACCCCCAGGACCTCCTGGGCCTCCTGGACCCCCTGGCCTTGGAGGAGTAAGTGAACAGTCAAGACATTCACCCGTGCAAAGGACTTCTGTTATAACATAACTTTATATTTTGAAATAATTTCAAATTTACAGAAAAGTCGCAAGACTATTTCAAAGAGCTCTCATATGCAAATCACATTTTGCTAGTTTTGCTGTTTCAGTTTCTCACTGTGTATATATGTTAGGATCGTTCATTTTTTTCTGAGCTATTTGAGAATAAGTTGCTGACATCATGTTCTTTTGCTCCTAAAATACTCCAGTGATATTTCCTAAGAACAAGGACATCCTCTTTCACGATCATAGCACAGTCATTAAATTTAGGAGATTTAAAGTTGATACAATACTATCATCTAATGTTACTGTTAAGTGCTGTCAAGTTGGTTCTGACCAGTAGCAATCCTGTATCTAATATACAGTCCATATTCAGATTTCACCAGTGTCTCAATAATACACTTCACAGTTGTTATTTTTCTTAATCTAGGAGCCAGTCCAGGAGTATGGATTGAATTTGATTGTCTTGTTTCTTTAGTTTCCTTTCATCTGGACCATTCCTCAGCCTTCCTTTGTCTTTCACAACATTGACAGTTTTGCTTTGAAGAGTTCAGGCCTATTGTTTTGTAGGCTGCCCCTCAATTTGGATTTGTCTGATGTGTCCTCATGATTAGATTCGGGTGATGCATTTTTGTGAGAATAGCTCACAAGTGATCTTGTGTCCTTACTGCTTCACATCAGAAGACACACAATGTTAGTTTGTTCTATTATGGGATAAACTACTCAACTCACTCATGCACTCGCTTTCTTGTTTTCTTTTCCAGAACTTTGCTCCCCAGATGTCTTACGGTTATGATGAGAAATCAGGTGGAGGAATATCTGTGCCTGGCCCCATGGTGAGGCCCCCGGGTGGCAGGATAGTAGAAGAGAAGTGGATGGGAATCCAGAGGGGATAGGCCAATGTTGGGGCTTCTGTATCTTGGGAGGTAAAGACCACCCTTGGGACCTCAGAGTCCAGATGAGATACAGGGTAAGTGGGTGCTTCCAACAGGAACCTTTAAGAAATAGCAAGAGTGCAAGCACGTTGCACTTTCCTACAGACATGTCACCATGGCCCCCTTTTTTTCTCCTTCTCTAGGGTCCCTCTGGTCCTCGTGGTCTCCCTGGCCCCCCAGGTGCACCTGTGAGTATCCCAGATGTATTTATGATGTGGGCTTTGGTACTGTCAAAGGGAGGATTGGGATGAAGGTAGAAAAGGTGCTTAAAGATCTCTTGGTGAGAAGGGGGAAGGTTAAAAGAGATTGCCCATAAAACCCCACCTCTCCCTCCTTGTTCTCCAGGGTCCCCAAGGCTTCCAAGGTCCTGCTGGTGAGCCTGGAGAGCCTGGAGCCTCAGTAAGTGCCCCTCAACTTGTGCTTTCTATACAGATAAACACCCCTCTGTAAACACACGGCTTCTGTTATTGAAGGACCCCAACCTGATATCTTCCTCACCTCCTCTTTCCAATTCCAGCCTTCCCCGTTTTTCTTCCCTATTCTGATTATTCTAATCTCCTCTTTCCTTATCTCCTCTAGGGTCCCATGGGCCCCCGTGGTCCCCCTGGCCCTCCTGGCAAGAACGGAGATGATGTAAGTGCCCTTCGTGAGAAGATCCCATCTGACTCCCACCACTTCTGAAAACTAAGTTTCCACAATCTCCACATGCCCACAATGCTTTTGGGAATAATACCCAGAGAAGAGAGAGCAAATTCTCCCAGATGCACAGGATTGCCTTGTCCCTAGCCACCTTAAAACAATTTCCAGCCAACTCCATCAGGGTAAACAACTTCATTGGACATAACTACTCTGATCACCTCATATTTGCTCTCTATCTGGTTAGATTAAAATGCACATAACAGAAATTCCTTCAAAGGAACTCAAATTTCACCAAACAAGGGTTTCACAGTAGATTTAGACTGAGCTCTAGATTCAGAGAGAAGATTCTGGGTCCCTAAGTTTGACCTTCAACCATTCCAAGAAAACTCAGACTTTCCACATTTTTCTAGTCCAGAAGGTCATGAGTATATTGGCCTTTTCCCTCCCTCTCAGGGTGAAGCTGGAAAACCTGGTCGTCCTGGTGAGCGTGGGCCTCCTGGACCTCAGGTGAGTAGGTTGGGTTGACCAAACCCTAGGTTTCACTGCATTTAGGTTTCAGTTTCAGAGAGCTGTGTCTTCTAATACCTTATTTTCTCCTTTTCCTTTCTTCCTAGGGTGCTCGAGGATTGCCTGGGACAGCTGGCCTCCCTGGAATGAAGGGACATAGAGTGAGTCCTCCTTGATTCATCTACACTCTTAAAGTCTCAAGCATCCAACCCCCTTCTAAAGGATTCTGGTATGCTTCATGGGTGGGTGGCAGCTGCAGAAGTTTTAAGGGATATACAAAAGATATACAAAAGAACATCCCTTCATTGAGAAAGAAGTCTGATTAAAATCATTAAGTAAGTTCTTGGACCACTTGGAGTTTAGTCTAGCTCAGAGACAGGGGGATGACTGTGCCCATGAGGCTTCCTCTCAGGTCTAGGTGTTTGTCAAGATGGCCCACATGGTCTCACCTTAGTCCTCCTTCTTTATTTTAGGGTTTCAGTGGTTTGGATGGTGCCAAGGGAGATTCTGGTCCTGCTGGTCCCAAGGTAAGAGCTTGTCCATTTTCTGGTCTTCCATATCTCCCAATCTCATTATGAACAAATGCCTTACTCTCAACTTTCTTCTTGATAGGGTGAGCCTGGCAGCCCTGGTGAAAACGGAGCTCCTGGTCAGATGGTGAGTGCATCCAGTTCTACAGGGGACGGAGGGAGCAGGGTGTTGGGGCAAGATGGGGATTTGGAGGGAGTGGGGGTGTCTCCCATCTCATTTGACTTCTCTTGGTTTTGTGGTCAGGGTCCCCGTGGTCTTCCTGGTGAGAGAGGTCGCCCTGGAGCCCCTGGACCTGCTGTAAGTACTCTTGACCCCTTGGGGGGTTGTTGCTGGGCCCTGGGAAGGCCTCCTAAGGAGCTACCATCACTGGTCAGCACTCAGTGGACATAACAGGGCTTTCTCTCCCTCCCGTAGGGTGCTCGTGGCAATGATGGTGCAACAGGTGCTGCTGGACCCCCTGTGAGTATCGTCTGGGCGTGGGGGGGGGGCTGACAGGGGCAACAGGGACATGTTATTCTGAACCCCAGGGCCTCTTGTGTCCCAGGGTGTGACTTGCACCTGTCACCTTCCTTCTTGCTAATGTCTCCATTTCATTCACAGGGTCCCACTGGCCCCGCTGGTCCTCCTGGCTTCCCTGGTGCTGTTGGTGCTAAGGTAAGACCCCACTCCACCTAAGCACAATTCCCAGAGGCTGAAAGGTAGTGTTTCCTTACTCCCCAACCCCTTTATCCTGGGCTCTCTTCTCTGATCTTGGAGTTCTGATCTGTGGTCTCCTATCCCTGTCACTTCCCTCCTCTCTCCACTCAGAGGTGAAGTTGTGCTCCCCAGGGTTGTGCCTGACCTGTCCTTTCTTCTGATCCAGGGTGAATCTGGTCCCCAAGGAGCTCGAGGCTCTGAAGGTCCCCAGGGTGTGCGTGGTGAGCCTGGCCCCCCTGGTCCTGCTGGTACCGCTGGCCCTGCTGTGAGTATCCTTCCTCAGTGCTGCCTGTGTCACGCCCACCCTCTAAGTCCTTGCCTGTCGCTCATCCACCTTTCTTTGTGCTACAGGGAAACCCTGGTGCTGATGGACAACCTGGTGCTAAAGGTGCCAATGTAAGTATCCTGCAAGGTCTCAGTCCTGCCCAAGGTGCCCACCTCCTACCTGCCCTGTACTTTACCTTCTTGTGCTCTCAACTATCTGTTCTGCCTCCTACAGGGTGCTCCTGGTATTGCTGGTGCTCCTGGCTTCCCTGGTGCCCGAGGCCCCTCTGGACCCCAGGGCCCTAGCGGTGCTCCTGGTCCCAAGGGCAACAGCGTAAGTGCGGTCTACTTGCTTCTACTCCAACCTATGCACTGTCCAGTGTGGTCCTTTTCCAGAGAGCTCCCAACTCTCAGCTCACCTACTTCCTCTCCCCCCTACAGGGTGAACCTGGTGCTCCTGGCAACAAAGGTGACGCTGGTGCCAAGGGAGAGCCTGTAAGTCCCCTGCCATCCTTCTAGCTTCTCAGCCCATCCTGGAAGCCCTTGTGGGAGGTTCAGGGAGGAACAAGGTCCCGTAGTCTGCTCAGGGGCCCCCTATTCCATGTCCAGGTTTCTTTGGTGCTAGAGGCCCAGTCTCACCCTAGGCTGCCTTCCTTTCTGCCTTCTCCAGGGCCCCACTGGTGTTCAAGGCCCCCCTGGACCTGCTGGTGAAGAAGGAAAGCGAGGCGCCAGAGGTGAACCTGGACCCACTGGCCTACCCGGGCCCCCTGGCGAGCGTGTAAGTATTCTGGGCCTGCCCCCTCCTGCCTTCCCCACCTCCAGTGCCAGCCTGGTACCTGGGTGTTTCTAAATTCACTGGTTTCCTGTCCTATGCAGGGTGGACCTGGTAGCCGTGGTTTCCCTGGCTCAGATGGTGTCGCTGGTCCCAAGGTAACTTTTCTTCATAGCTGAGAAGCTAACCCAGCCTCTCCCTGGGTATTACCTTCCTCTTCCGGAGGTAGTCAATACCTACTTCCACCCACCCCACCCTGCACTCCTGCACACACACACACAGACACACACACACAGTCATCAGTGTGCTGGGGCTGAAGATGACTCTCTCTTCACTTTGACCTTCAACTTCCCACCCCCACATCTCAAAGCCCATTTCCCAGGATGGGAATTGTTCTTACGCCTCTTCCTCCACAACCAGGGTCCCGCTGGTGAACGTGGTTCTCCTGGCCCTGCTGGTCCTAAAGGTTCTCCTGGTGAAGCTGGTCGTCCCGGTGAAGCTGGCCTGCCTGGTGCCAAGGTGAGGTCCCCAGCCCTGCCCCTCAACTTGGCCAGGACTCTGCTCACCCTGTGGAGAGTCCGGACGGGAGCTAGATCTCAGGACCTGCCCTTTGGGGGGCTCTCCTTTTTCTCCTCTCCCTCTTCCCCTGTCCCACTTACACCTCTCTGCCTCCCCCTAGGGTCTGACTGGGAGCCCTGGAAGCCCTGGTCCTGATGGCAAAACTGGCCCACCTGTAAGTATCACCTCCCCCTGCATCCCTCCTACTCTTCCACCTGCCCAGTCTCTGGCCTTGTCACAACCTTTGTGTCTTCACCTTTAGGGCCCTGCTGGTCAAGATGGTCGCCCTGGCCCCCCAGGCCCCCCAGGTGCCCGTGGCCAAGCTGGTGTGATGGGATTCCCTGGACCTAAAGGTGCTGCTGTAAGTATTAGTGGGGAGCCACGCAAAGCCAGGGACAGTGATCTGGGGGGATGGGCAGGAAAGAGCCCCAGTTCTGCCCCTTCCTGGGATTCAGTTTCCATTTCCCTATCCCTGCTGGGCTGACTGCCCCTGCTCTCTCTCTAGTCATAGTATCGTTGGTGCCCCTCCCCTCCATACAGAGATAGGATGGGCCTTTATGGTAGTCACCCCCCCAAATTTTGGTGGGGCTCTTGGTGGTGTCAAAAGGAGACAGGAACACTTTTCAACTCAGGTCACTGCAGACCTGAAAGAGGAAGGGTGGGGGTGGAGGTGAGGAAGCCAGAAAGGGCATCTGGTTTCCTGGGAGAGGTTTAAGAACCTAGCCAGGGAACCAGGGAAGCATTTCCCCAGGGGGCCGAGGTATGTCAATGGAGCTGGCAGAGCCTTTTGATAGTAAAGTCCCTTAAAAGATCCTACTCAAAGTAAACTAGAACTTCAACCTGCTAAACTGTTCCGCTTTCCCACAGGGAGAGCCAGGCAAACCTGGAGAACGCGGTGCTCCTGGATCCCCTGGCTCTGTTGTAAGTTTTCCCTTTTGGTTCTTAGCCCCTTCTGTCCCTTCCACATAGGAGGAAGGCTGGAGGCCTCAGCCCACCACCAAGGTGTGAGGAGATCCCTGGGGGGTCTGCTTTGTCCCTGAACACCCCAGGCCTCGACCACCTGTACCCCTCTTCTTCCAATCCACCCAGCCTCTCCACCCTAAGTGCTTCTTCACTCTCTCCCCACAGGGTGCTGCTGGCAAAGACGGAGAAGCTGGAGCTCAGGGACCCCCCGGCCCTGCTGTGAGTACACTGACCGAGTACCACAGGGGAGTGGAGACATCCTACCCCTGGTTTTCTCGGCCTTCCCCTGACCTCAGCCTTCTCCCCTGTGCTAGGGTCCTGCTGGTGAGAGAGGTGAACAAGGTCCCGCTGGCTCCCCTGGATTCCAGGTGAGACCTCATGGCTACCAGGGTGTGGGTGTGTATGTATGTGGGTGTGTGTGTTGAGGGGCTACACAGCCCCTTCATTTTTTGCTGGACTCTAAATCGTCTTGCTTCCCTCTGTGTTTCCCACCTACAGGGTCTCCCTGGCCCTGCTGGTCCTCCTGGTGAAGCAGGCAAACCCGGTGAACAGGTAAGAGGTAGCAGCTAGCCAGAGGCATGAGAATGCAGACAATACAGAGGAAGAAACTGCCCTTCTCAGATAAACAGTAAGCCAGAAGGGGAGTTAGACACCAAGAAGGACTTCCTGTCAGGAAGAAAGCTGCTTTGAGGGAAGCAGTTATAATTCGTAGTCCTTTGCAGATATAAGCTGGGTTAACTTCTTTTAAGAGCTTCTAGAATTCTCTCTATGACTTCTCAAGTCTTCTAGTTATAACTCTTATCTAAAGCTTGCCAGGAAGAGGAGAGGATCTTTAATATAGCCCAAGGAGAACCCTGAGGGCTATCCCCAAGGAAGGGAGATGGGGATTCTTTCTAGTGATGAGTCTGGTAGACTTTGCTCATCTCTGTCCTTCCCCTCAGGGTGTTCCTGGAGACCTTGGTGCCCCCGGCCCCTCTGGAGCAAGAGTAAGTAAAGCCTGCCTCACTGCTCCTTATTAAGGTGCCCTGCGCTTGATCTTGTCTCTGGAGCAGCCATCACATGCCCTGTCCTTTCCTTCTAGGGTGAGAGAGGTTTCCCTGGTGAACGCGGTGTGCAAGGTCCCCCTGGTCCTGCAGGTCCCCGTGGGTCCAACGGTGCTCCTGGCAATGATGGTGCTAAGGTGAGAGGGTCCAACAGCAGCCCAGGGACCAAGGATGACTGAGTGGGACCAGAGCCATCTATGGGGAGGTGGGAGGGATAAGACGGAGGCAGGGACCCACATGCACCTCCAAGTTCTGGTTCATGAGTCTTTCCTCTTAGCTGGTGCCTGTTTTGGGCCTCAGAACTGAGTCTGGGGAAAAGCAAGAGGAGCTGAGAGCTATAGCTGATTCCTGGGACCCCGGAGCTCATTCTAATCTTTTGGTTGGCACCTAGGGTGATGCTGGAGCTCCTGGAGCCCCCGGTAGCCAAGGTGCCCCCGGCCTTCAGGGAATGCCTGGTGAACGTGGTGCAGCTGGTCTTCCAGGCCCTAAAGGTGACAGAGTAAGTTCAACCCCCTCTCTCCTGAGCTCTTTGGGGCTCCCATCTCTCTCCTTGCCTTGGGCTTTCAGACTTTCTCCTTCCATCTGGCATCTTCCCTCATCTCCTTAAGTCTCCCTCTTTTTCCTCTGACCTCTCTGCTTAAGAATCTTGTGCCTGAGGTCAGCTTCTGTGTCCACCTACCTTTTCTCCCCTGCGTTACCATGACAGTGAGAGCTGGGGCCAGCTACTTGATGGAGGCTCCTTATCCACTCCCCATGCAAATGATGGGCCTCTTAACCTGGTTCCACCTGAGTCCCCTTAAAAGATCTTGAGTTCTTGACACACATCAGGGCAGGTCAGAGTTGGAAAGGGTCTTGGGAGGCCCCAGACGTGAGCAGGACACTGTATCTGACCTCCTAGGCCCACACTGGAGGCTTTTTCTCTGTCTTTAGGGTGATGCTGGTCCCAAAGGAGCTGATGGTTCTCCTGGTAAAGATGGTGTTCGTGGTCTGACTGGCCCCATTGGTCCCCCTGGCCCTGCTGGTGCCCCTGGTGACAAGGTGAGCTCCTAACATACAGCTTCCCCTGCAAATCTGGGCACAGCTCTGCAGGGAGGGTCAGTCCTGCTGTCCTGAGCTGAAGGCCCAGGAAACTGGAGGAACTGGGAGGAGGAGGAGACATTCCTGAGGTCAATACCAGGAGCATTCAGGGTGGGCCACCTGACCCTGAACCTCTTGTCCATCTTCTCAGGGTGAATCTGGTCCCAGTGGCCCTGCTGGCCCTACTGGAGCTCGTGGTGCCCCCGTAAGTACAGAGAACTTGACTAAGGGCTGTGTGCTTCATATAGTAGCCGCTGCCTCTTTATGTTCCTCCTCTGTGCCCCTCCCCCCCCCACCCCCAATCAGAGCATCTTTCCAATTTGCCTCCTTCTCTTCCAGGGAGATCGTGGTGAATCTGGTCCTCCCGGTCCTGCTGGCTTTGCCGGCCCCCCTGTGAGTACCATTTTCCATCACCAAGGGGTACCTGGGACCTTGAGTGGCTAAAATGAGGACAGAAAGTTTGACCTGAGTCAGGGGAAAGGAGTAGTCTTCCATTCAAGCATCTCCTTGTCTCCACTCACTACTGTTTCCCAACCCCACAAAGCCTTCTATCTCCCCATATCCCTCTCTTCCACTTACCACACGCTCTCCTCCTCAGGGTGCTGATGGTCAACCTGGTGCTAAAGGTGAACCTGGTGATGCTGGTGCTAAAGGCGATGCTGGTCCCGCCGGCCCTGCTGGACCCACTGGAGCTCCTGGCCCCATTGTGAGTAGCCCACTTTCTATGCCCTGAGCTGTTGGCAGGCCCTGACCCAGGACTGGCCCAGCCTTGAGGTCTCTGTGTTCTCCTGCAGGGTAACGTTGGTGCTCCTGGACCTAAAGGTGCCCGTGGCAGCGCTGGTCCCCCTGTGAGTGTCCCCATCTCTACTGAGCCTTCCCCCGGGGGACCCTGAGGGGGAGGGGGTGACCAGGCCAGGTAAGGTGGTACTTCTTCTGACTTCTTCTTTTTTGTCTTCTGCCAGGGTGCTACTGGTTTCCCCGGTGCTGCTGGCCGCGTTGGTCCCCCCGGCCCTTCTGTAAGTATCTGAGGTGGAGACTCATTGCTCCAAGGGATGGGGACATTGGCTGTCAGAAGGGTGATCAGACAAAGGAGGCCTCAGTGATGTTCCAGAACCCACTGGGATCTGACCACCCCCTCCTCCCCTCCAGGGCAATGCTGGACCCCCTGGTCCTCCTGGTCCTTCTGGCAAAGAAGGCGGCAAAGGTCCTCGTGGTGAGACTGGCCCTGCTGGACGTCCTGGTGAAGTCGGTCCCCCTGGTCCCCCTGGTCCCTCTGGCGAGAAAGGGTCTCCTGGTGCTGATGGACCTGCAGTAAGTGGGAGCTCAGATCTCAGTAACTCCAATGTCCAGGGACACCATGCTCCAGAGCCAGGCCAACCTGCAAGGTGTCTCACCTCCTGTTTGTCTCCCACAGGGTGCCCCTGGTACTCCAGGACCTCAGGGTATTGGTGGACAGCGTGGTGTGGTCGGTCTGCCTGGTCAGAGAGGAGAAAGAGGCTTCCCCGGTCTTCCTGGCCCCTCTGTGAGTGCCCACTCATCTCAGGGACCCTAAGAAGAGCTACCACATTCAGAAAGTGGGGGTGGAGGAGCCACGAGGAAGGATTTGGTAGAGACCACTTCAGAGACCCTGGAGTCCCAGTGTGATTCTGTAAGATAAGCACTTGACCATAAGGCTGGTGGTTCAAACTCACCAGCCACCCCTTAGAAACCCTATACAGGGTGGCTATGAGTTGGAACCGACTTGACAGCTCTTAACAATAACATTGGGGACCCTTGGACAATCCCTCACCTTATCTCTGGCCTGACTCTCTTCTCTTCTCCTTCAGGGAGAACCTGGCAAACAAGGTCCTTCTGGCTCAAGTGGTGAACGTGGTCCCCCTGGCCCCATGGGCCCCCCTGGATTGGCTGGACCCCCTGGTGAATCTGGACGTGAGGTGAGCATCTCTAGTCCATGCCCTCGTCACGGCCATTCCAGCCTTGTTGCCCTGGGCTGACTCTCCCTCTCCCACTCTGCAGGGCTCTCCTGGTGCTGAAGGATCTCCTGGAAGAGACGGTTCTGCTGGCCCCAAGGTGAGACCGCTGTGCTCTAGGACTGCAGTCCAGCGTGGCCCCCTCAGCTGGGGCTGACCTGTATCTCGCTCCCTCCCAGGGTGATCGTGGTGAGACTGGCCCTGCTGGACCCCCTGGTGCTCCCGGTGCTCCCGGTGCCCCCGGCCCCGTCGGCCCTGCTGGCAAGAATGGTGATCGTGGTGAGACTGTAAGTAACCAGCTCCTACTTCCTACTCCTGGTCAGGGGAGGGACACTCCAGACCTGGTGATGGGCACCTGACCTCACCCAGGCTTGCAGGAAGGCCTCACAAGATGTCTGGGCCTTTGGCCTCCCTGGAGAAGTTGAGCCACGGTTTAGCTTCAGGACTCCCTCTCCCCAAGGAGCACGGTTTGCCCTAGGTGCTCATCTCAACTCACTGGCTGTGAGGAAGGGAGTCCTGGGGACCAGGAGACAGATGGACATAGTGGGAGAGGATGTGAGGGAAGGGAACAGTGAAGGGGCATCTCATCCTGCTACTCTGGCTGTACCGCCCCAGCCTTGGCTTCTCCACTGAGATCTAACACTTTCTCCACTCTCCTCAGGGTCCTTCTGGTCCTGCTGGTCCCGTTGGCCCTGCTGGTGCCCGTGGCCCTGCTGTAAGTACCTGTTCTGGTTCCCATGTCCTTGTCCCAGTGTGAACAGTTCCTTACTCAGTACTAATGGACCTTCCACCTGACAGCTTTCTCTGTTCCCTTCTAGGGTCCCCAAGGCCCCCGTGGTGACAAGGGTGAGACAGGCGAACAGGGTGACAGAGGCATGAAGGGTCACCGTGGCTTCTCCGGTCTCCAGGGTCCCCCTGGCCCTCCTGTGAGTATACTTAGTCCCTCCCAGACCTCACTGAGTCTTCTTTTATCATCTTCCCATGCTGTACCGTATGATGCTGGAGGGATGCTGCCTCCATTTCCCCTTCTGGAGAGTCATTCTGACATCTCCTTACTTAGCAAGTTGTTGTTTTTGTTAAGTGCCATCAAATCAGTTCTGATGTATAGCAACCGTGGATAGAGTTTCAGAGACTTTAAATCTTTACGGGAACAGAAAGCTTCATCTTTGTCCTGTGGAGCAACTGGTGGGCTCAAACTGCCAACCTTGTGCTTTGCAGTCCATTGCTTATCGTATGGAGCCATTATGCTCTCCTCCCTAGCGGGTACTGGTATCTAAAGATCTGTGGACATTTTTAAGTAGTTTCTGGGAGAATGAGGAGTAGGTAGAGCTTGTGGGAGCGTTCTCAGCCTGTGGACATCCTATGACTAGATTTCCAGAATAAAAAGATCACAGGAGAGAGGGTGGGTTGTTGGCCCTCGTCTCTCCAGCTCAGCCCTCCTAGCTGCTAACCCACACTGGGCCTGAACTATACCTTTCTTTCAATCCTTCAGGGCTCTCCTGGTGAACAAGGTCCCTCTGGAGCTTCTGGCCCTGCTGGTCCCCGCGTAAGTTGTATCTTCTGACTTCTTTTCCTGGGTGTCTATCCCACGCTCACCTAGGGACTCCTTGCTCTACACATGGGTATCCCTCACCTTTCTGGGGCAGGGGGTGGGAGAAAGGAAGAAGAGTTCCAGACAAGCAATCTCATCCAGCCCTTAGTATCTCCCACTCCACTCCTTCCTCTCACAAAGTGTTTCCTAGCCCAGTGGTGAGAAAGATCATCTTGTGGGGAGAGAGGAGACAGGCTCCATGAGGCCAGGAGCTGGAGCCAGAGCCAAGCCGGAGGGGGCGAGGAGGGCTTGTCCACAAGAGTAGGCCTGTGTGCTCCTTTCTGGAATGCTGTCTCTAACCAGCTCCCTCTCGCTTCCCCTCAGGGTCCCCCTGGCTCTGCTGGTACTCCTGGGAAAGATGGTCTCAATGGTCTCCCTGGCCCCATTGGCCCCCCTGGTCCTCGTGGTCGTACTGGTGATGCTGGTCCTGTGGTACGTAGCCCCTTACTCTATCTGTCACTCGGCCTTTCAGCCTGCAAGTGCTTGGACCCCAGTCATCTCCACTCTCTTCCTTCTCTGCACAGGGTCCCCCTGGGCCCCCCGGACCCCCCGGACCCCCTGGCCCTCCCAGCGGTGGTTTCGACTTCAGCTTCATGCCTCAGCCACCTCAAGAGAAGTCTCACGATGGTGGCCGCTACTACCGGGCCGATGATGCCAATGTGGTCCGTGACCGTGACCTTGAGGTGGACACCACCCTCAAGAGCCTGAGCCAGCAGATTGAGAACATCCGGAGCCCTGAAGGCAGCCGCAAGAACCCTGCCCGCACCTGCCGTGACCTCAAGATGTGCCACTCCGACTGGAAGAGCGGTGAGGGCCTACTGTGTGTCCCCTTCTTCCTTTTCCTTCTTTCGCTGTGACAGGGCTGAGCTTGGGCTCCTATGTGCCCCACCTCCCCTGACTCGATCTCTCCCTGCCCATCCCAGGAGAGTACTGGATTGACCCCAACCAAGGCTGCAACCTGGACGCCATCAAGGTTTTCTGCAACATGGAGACAGGTGAGACCTGCGTGTATCCCACTCAACCCAACGTGGCCCAGAAGAACTGGTACATCAGCAAGAACCCCAAGGAAAAGAAGCACATCTGGTACGGCGAGACCATGACTGATGGATCCCCGGTACGCCAACTGGACTCTGGAGCCACTTTATTGAGATGGGCTAGCCCAAAACTTAGAAGGGGCATGAGGGAAGGTCCCAGGGTAGGCTAGACCTCTGCTAAGTCTGATGCATAAAACTGGGCTGGGCAACAAATGTAATCATGGTTTTTGATACTAGCTCAGACTGCAGTTGGGCAAACAATGCCTTCTCTTGACATGGGAGTTATTTGGGATACTCTTGGAGAGCTCTGGGGAAGGGGGCCAGGATAAAGGGTCTTACATAGTCACTTACTCCATGCTCTCCACCACCCAACTGCAGTTCGAATATGGTGGTGAGGGCTCCGACCCTGCCGATGTGGCCATCCAGCTGACCTTCCTGCGCCTGATGTCCACCGAGGCCTCCCAGAACATCACCTACCACTGCAAGAACAGCATAGCCTACATGGACCAGCAGACTGGCAACCTCAAGAAGGCCCTGCTCCTTCAGGGCTCCAACGAGATCGAGATCCGGGCAGAGGGCAACAGCCGCTTCACCTACAGTGTCACCAAGGATGGCTGCACGGTGAGTCCCAGCTGGGACCCAACCTCTTGGAGCATTGGGGTTTGGGACAGGGCCAAATGCCCCTCACTCCATCACTTTCACTTGGTAACACCCCTCTTCCATGGTCTCCCTTTCACCCCAGAGTCACACCGGAAGCTGGGGCAAGACAATCATCGAGTACAAAACCACCAAGACCTCCCGCCTGCCCATCATCGATGTGGCCCCCTTGGACATTGGCGCCCCAGACCAGGAATTCGGCTTCGACATTGGCCCTGTCTGCTTCCTGTAAACTCCCTCCACCCCAGCCTGGCTCCCTCCCACCCAGTCCACTGCTCCCCGACCCTGGAAACAAACAAACAACCCAAACTGAACCCCTCAAAAAGCCAAAAAATGGGAGACAATTTCACATGGACTTTGGAAACTATTTTTTTCCTTTGCATTCATCTCTCAAACTTAGTTTTTATCTTTGACCAACTGAACATGACCAAAAACCAAAAGTGCATTCAACCTTACCAAAAAAGAAAAAAAAAGAATAAATAAATAACTTTTTAAAAAAGGAAGCTTGTTCCACTTGCTTGAAGACCCATGTGGGGGTAAGTCTTTTTCTGCCCCTTGGGCTTGTAACACCTCAACTCTGCCCTTTCTGCTCCTTTCTCCATTCTCCCTTGGGGCGGCCTCCCGTCCACGTCTCCCCAAAAGACACAGGAAATCATGCATTGTCCACCCAGCAACCAAAGACAATGCTGAAACATCCAAATGGCTCCCACGCCCCCACCCATTCCCTCTCATCCAGCACCCCCAAACTCTGGGGACCCGGGATTCTCAGGCTGCCAAAGAAGCTTTGCCATCTGGCACCCGGGTGGTCCTGGAAACATGCCCCTCTTTGTTTTCGAGGGCGACCAACCGGGGGAGCCCCTGGCCTCTCGCCAGGTTTGGAGGCCAGTCAGGCGCCACAGGTGGAAACATCGAATTTGGGGCAAGCTTGTCAGTCCCCGTACAGCAGGGCTGGGTCAGAGATTGTTCTGTTCCTTATGTAATTATGTTGCTGAAAGACTACCTCGTTCTTGTCTTTTTTTGTGTCAACCGGGGCAACTGCGTGGGGTCACGAATGGAAGGGGCTCCCTGTTTTCTATCAAAGGTGCTACATCTCTGTGAGGGGTGGTGGGAGGGAATCACTGGTGCTATGGAAGTTGAGACGCCCCACCCCAGACCAGCAAATGTTCTTTTTTGTTCAAAGTCTTTTTTTAATTCTTTGTTGATTTTTATTTTTAATTTTTTTTTTTGTGGATGGGGACTCATGTGAATTTTCTAAAGGTGCTATTTAACATGGGGGAGAGAGAGTGCTGCTGGCTCCAGCCAGCACCCGCTCACTTTCCACACTCTCTTCTTCTCTTGCCTCTCCTCTCCCTGTCCTCTCTTTTCTGGAAATTTCTCTCCTGCAGCTTCATCCCATCCTCACCGCCTCTCTCTTACTCCGTTCTGTGGTGTGTTTTTTTTCTCTCTCTCTTTTTCTCTCGCTGGGTTTCAGAGCATGACTTTCCAAAGCACAAAGCAATTTTTCCCCCTAGGGGTGGGAGGAAGCAAAAGACTTTGTACCTATTTTGTATGTGTATAATAATTTGAGATGTTTTTAATTATTTTGATTGCTGGAATAAAGCATGTGGAAATGACCCAAACAGATCTGCAGTGGCCTCCTAATTTCCTTCCTTGGAGTTGGGGAGGGGTGGGGTGGGGTGGGGCTTTGAGGGGGGTGGGCTCACCTTTCCCTTGCCCTCCTTTCCCTTTTCTCCCAGTTCCTCATTGCCTCTCCCCCTTCCACTTGTCTTTCTTATGCCTTAACTCTTTTCCTTATTATTTTTCTCTCTTGCACCCCTTGCATTTCTCCTCCTTTGTAATCCCCAGACAACCACACATGGACAACACATGCACACATCCCTTCAGGTTCTAGGTCACCCACACCTCATGCTTGCCACCTGCCTTTCATCAGAGCTGTCAATTGTCCCTGCCCACTCCCTTGCTTTGGGCAGCCTGGAGGGTTGGGGGGTTGGGGGGTGGGGAGATACACAGGTAGGATTTGGTTGGTGGGAGGAGCCCATTCATAGCATAGTGGATTATGAACTGGGCTGCTAACTGCAAGGTCAGCAGTTCTAACCTACCAGTCACTCCAAGGGAGAAAGCTGAGGTGTTCTGTTCCCGTAAAGATTTACAGCCTCCGAAACCCTATACAGGGTGGCTATGAGTCTGAACCGCCTTGGTGGCACACACAACCAACTGGTGGAAGGGTGTCAGGAAGCTTCTCCTCATGGGACACTGGGAGGCCCCTACTGGGTGAGGGAGGTATGACTAGCCAGGAGTACCAGGGCTTCCAGTTCCTCCTAGAGCCTCCTGAGGGGCGGGGATGTGCTGCAGTTAAGGCACATCCAGGATGTGACCAGGAAGGATGGATACCAAGTCCCTCATCTTTCTAACTCTCCGGAACACAGACCCCTGGGTGTAGGATAACCCAGGGAGGTCATTTTATCCAGCCCCTGATTCCTGTGAAACCCTCATCCTTTTTTTTTTTTAATGCTTTCATCTTCACCTACTTTCTTTCTCCTTCCTTCCTTTTTCTCCCACCCTTTGTCTGCCCCTCCCTACCTTCTGAAGAACCTGAGGACCCCCAAAGGGAAGGTGACTGATCAGTGCCCCATCTCAGGAAATGGGGGCAGCAGTGCATGGGCAGTGGGAGACAGAGGAGAGAACCCAGAGGGCGAGAGTTTGGAGCAGACCAGAGACCCAGAGAACCACAGGCAGGAAGATGACAGCTGTCCACCCCTCTCACCCAACATCTCAGCACTTGACCTCAAAGGAAGACAAAGTCTCATCCCTCCCTCAGGTCTGCAGAGCAATATGCAAGTCTGCAGCCAATAATTCCACAACTGTCATGAAGTATTAATGACAATTCATTATGGCCTTTAATAATTCATCATTAGTACTTCTACCACAGTCAAAACTTTAGAGAAAGCATTAGTCTAGAAAGCATAAGAAATTATAGCCAATAGATGAAGGTTTATTCATATGCAACATCCTAAGGTGTGTGGTACCCCCTGAGGAATCATTCCTTGATTAATTGGTCATGCATGGCACACCGGCCAGGTAACCTCCATCTACCCTGGACCTCAGGACCCCTGGAATTCTTGGCTGCCTTAGCCCCATCTGTTCCCACAGGGAATCTGGAACACCCTGAGCCTGGCCCTAAACGTGTCCCATCAGTCAAAAACTGTAGCCGACATTCCTGTATATGCACCACACTTCCCCATTTCGGTTCTTGTTGTTCAGTGCTATCAAGTCGGTTCCGACTCATAGCGACCCCATAGAGGGTTTCCAAAGTGAGGCTGGTGCGTTTGAACCACCGATCTTGTGTTTCAAACCAACCTCATACTCCAGTGCTTTTCCTACAGCCCTGTACCAGGACTCCATGTCCAGGCCTTTCTTTATGTGTCTCCCTCTGCCTGGCATGAGATCCTCCTTCTCTTGCTCCCTCTAGGTTACCTTTGAATGGCTCATCATCCCCCCATTTCCCTGCCCAAGCCAGCTGAGCTTGCCCCCTCCCAGTTCCCAAAGTACTTTAGGTATACAAAATCAGTCTTCGCCTGTATCTTAGGGACTGTTGCCATTTTTGCATTGTTGTGTCTTCACCATGTTATTCTCACCAAGCCAAATAGCATTCACGGAGGACCAAGTCCAGGCTCTGCAGTGCAGTCAACACGTGTGTGCATACTGGCTAGAGTGTGAGGTTGAGTGGATGTTCTTGTCGTGTGAAGCTATTGTGTGTGCCTTTGTGCAACAGGCTGAGCAAGTATAAGAGGAAGAGCACATGAAAACAAGTCTGGGTTGAGAGCAAACAGAGTGGGAAGCTCTAGCTTAGGGTTCTCCAGAGACTCAGCAAGGATAAAAGTACTATCTATCTGTGCTGTCTAAGATGCTGGTTACTAGCCACAGGTGGTCACTGAGCACTTGAAGGTGACTAGTGACTGAGGAACTCAATTTTATTTAATTTTAACTAATTTTAATAGCTACATGTGGCCAGTGACTACCATGTTGGGCAGCACAGTTCTAGGCAAAGGAGTGAACATGTCGCTTGTTACATATGTAAAATCTACACATGGATACATGAGTGAGTGTGTGCATGCATGATGGGTGTGAGTGTCCATGTGCATGCATAGTGGGTACATGAGGTAAACACCACATGAAGGGCTGTGGTCATGGCAGCTTATGGGCAGGCCTTGTGTGGCTGAGTCCTGCTGGGCAGTTCCATGTCAGTGTCACATGATGTGGGACCTGGTATGTGGTTTGAGTGTGTGTTCAGGACAGGAGAGGAGGGGGACAAAGGGGCCATTGTACCACACTCCCGGCTCAAACCCTCCTTCTGCTGACGTCACAGCTGCCCTAAATATAGCTGCTCAGACCAGCTCCCCCAGACCCTTGCTGCCCCCTGTGCAGTGGCCCGGTGCCTGCTGCTCCCAGCATTTCTCAGCAACTCATCTTTGTGTTCTCCCAAAGAGAGGGACCATATTCCTTTGGCTGATTTTTCAGTCAAATCCAGATGGGAAACTCTAGAAGAGGAGACTCTGTAGGGATTTTTAATTTTTCATGCTTTCCCAGAATCCTGGGTACCTTTTGTGACCTGAGGCCATCTCCTGACAAGATTTTCTTTGTATGACAGAGATATAGTGGACTTCTTTACCTTTCTTTTCAACTTCTTAACCCTCAGCTTCCAGATGCCTCCACGACGTGCCTAGATGAAGCTAGGTAAGATTGAGGAAGGGGAGAAGTTGAGAGAAAGCCTCTCCTCTAGGCATAAGAGGAAGGGGGGCACTGTGTGTCTAATAGAAATGAGCAGGAGGCTTCGTGTGAAAGACTGCAAAGCCAGCACCCATATGAGGAGGTCTGTGTCAGCTGTGTGAGGCTGAGGCTAGGGGAGTATGTGTGTGTGTGTGTGAGGCAGTGTGAACGTGTGTCAGGCTGTGTGGAGCATGTGATACTGTGTGAATGTGTGTGAGTGAGGTGTGTGTGACAGGCTGTGTGAGGTGTGTGAGTGAATGAGGCTGTGTGAATGTATGTGAGCTGCATGTGTGTCAG
>NW_006408525.1:20451729-20461453 GCF_000296735.1 Chrysochloris asiatica
GAGTGAATGAGGCTGTGTGAATGTATGTGAGCTGCATGTGTGTCAGACTGTGTGAGGTGTGTGAGTGAATGAGGCTGTGTGAATGTATGTGAGCTACATGTGTGTCAGGCTGTGTGTGTGATACTACTGTGTGAATGTGTGTGAGTGAGGTGTGTGTGTCAGGCTGTGTGAGTGAGTGGGGTGGGTCTAATCAAATGCCCCCTAGTGTGAGATTCTGGGTAGGCGCCTGTGGGTGAATCTATCTGATTTTCGGCATGCTCACTCCCCTGTGGATACATGCTCAAGGGGCCCTACACCCGTGCCGTGTATGTGTCAGGGTGAGTGGGGATTTATATAGGAAGCCGCTTACCCACACCTAGGATGGTGGAAAAGACAGCATGTGGGTCCAGGTATTTGGGGGTCTGTATATGCAGATGCATGAAAGAGGGCACAGGAGGTCTTGACAAGCACATATGGACGAACGTAGAAATAGGCACCTTGGTGTAGGACAGATGAGCATTCTAAAGTCCTAGGGGGTGTGGCGTCATGGTGCAGGTGAGAGTCTGTGTTTACCGCGCCTTTCTCACTGTGCTGGGGAGGGAGGCTTTCAAAGTTCAACAGGCAGGGAGGTAGGACCCTAGGAGAAGGAATCTCCACACTTGGAAGATGGGCCTTGCCTGTTATTGTTACGTGCTTTCAAGTCGGTTCTGATTCACAGCAACCCTGAACAGGGCTTTCAATGAGCAGCTGGTGGTTTTGAACTGCCAACTTTGCAGTTAGCAATCCTGTGCTTTTCCTTTGGCGCCACATCAGGACCTTTATACACATGGAGACTCCAACATTTTGAAGATGATAAGCTAAACAAGGTTTGGAGGAAGATGAGTTTGGTGCACAGAGTACTGAAGAAGTAGGTGAGTGGGTGGGGCATTGTTGGGAGGGAAGGGGCAGAGAAGAGAAGGAGGAGAACCACAGTGGGGACCTCAACACATTTCAAGACAAGGAGGCCACATACTCAACTTCCAGGTGAATTCTCTGCTGTGAGACCAATGCCTCTGGTCCCCAAGCCTGAGGCAAGAACACAGATGCCCTTGGAGGCCTGGTGTGAGCAGGTACTCTATAAGACGCAAGGAAAGGGGCTGTGATATGAATTTGAGTTGATCTGGGATGAAAATAAAGTAAAAACAATGAAACTACCACGGCCCAACGCAAATAAAATGTGGGTCACACATGTATATCTTCATCTACTAGTTGTTGGTAAGTGCCGTCGAGATCCAACTCATAGCACCCCTGTATGGGGTTTCCAAGGGGCAGCTGGTAAGTTTGAACCACCGACCTTGCAGTTCAAACCAACCTTGTGGTCTAGTGCTTTAGCCCACAGTGCCACACCAGAAATGGGCAAGATTAAGTTTAATATTGTCTTTTATTTGGAGTCCCTGAGCGGTGCAAGGCTAATACGTTTGGCTGCTAACCAAAAAGTTGGAGGCTTGAGTCCATCCAGAGGAGCCTTGAAAGAAAGTTCTGGGGATCTACTTCCAGAACGTCAGCCATTGAAAACCCCAATTCTACTCTGATACACACAGGGTCACTGAGAGTCAAAATTGACTCATCAGGAACCAGCAACATTCAAAACCCTTATCACCTCACAGTTGCCCTTACCACACATCTCCGGTGGGTAGCAGATCAACAAACATGAAGCACGTTTTTAGCCTCCACGCCAGACTCACAGGGAGAGACGGAATTTTTCACAGGGTACAGGATGGAAGTAGAACCAGTTGTTCTGGATTTCAAGGAGGCAGGGAGACCCCATGGACTTCTGGCTTTGGTGTGTTTTCATGAATGCTTAGATGTAATCTTGTCTCCATTCCTGGGAGCTACTTACCAGAGGCTCACCAATTCTCCCAACCCCCTCCAGGAAGTTCTGCTTTTCATCGGAGCAGTAGTCCCATCTAGGCTGCGGGAGTGACTGGACACTGCTGACACCAGACCCAACATAACCAGCTACGTGGGTCTTGAAGGCATTCCCTGTGAAATGGGCAAATCCATGCTCCTCCTTGTAGGAAGCTTCGTGAATTAGGGAGAAGTGCTTATCTGAGGGCTGATATCTTACAACAGCCAACTCTGGCTGAGATCATCCTAGAACTGTCCAGAGAGGCACACCACGTATGAGGACTTATTTAGTATGAAGACGGAGGCCATGCACTAGACCCTGGGAGCAGTGCCAGGCTGTGAGTTGGAGGGAAGACTACACTGTGAGTCTCAGGGTGGAGGTGGGTGTTGTCCTGGGACTGTTGTGGAAACAGACAAGGGAGGGGGACAGACCGGTTGCTACTAATGGGAGCGGGATGACTGCTGGGTGGCATCTCACTCACCAGAGTGAGGAGCTAAGTGCCCGGTGAGTAGAGAGGTGCTAAGTGTCTGTGCCCACCTGTGGCCCACTGCCAGGCAACTGGGTGTGTTCATGTGTGCCCAGACACAACTCTCTGTCTCTGCAGTCACACCATCGTCCCCGCTACTTGTCTGGGTTACTTCCTCCCCGGCCTGTAGCCAGGCTCCGGTGTGCTCCTTGGAGCTGAGCAGAGAGGAAGGTACTGCCAAGATTCCAAGGCCTGGAATTGGCCTCGAACTTTTCCATTCCTGGCCAGCATAGGAAGAGCACGTAGGGGGTCTGGGAGTGGCCTGACTGCAGGGAGCAGGAGCACAGAGGGAGAAGGCTGTCCCCTCCTTAAGGGGACTGGGGTCCAAGAGGAGCCACTCAGCAAGCAGCTTGGAGCCTCCCATCCTATGTGCACCTCCTGCTTTCATTCTGATGAGGGAACCAGGAGAAAGGAGTAAAGAGCAGGGAAGTCCGAGGCCACCTTCTGTCAAAGGAACTGTTTAGTTGGGGAAGGCTGAGCACTCATCCAACAACACCTTGTTAAATTATACACACCATGCCTCCATCCACTTCAATAAACGTTTATGGAATTTGTGCTAGATTGATTGGTTAGCAGGGGATGGGATGTGCAGCATGGCCAGAGAGGACCAGATGATAATGTTAGTAAGTCTAGCACACTAACCCAGAACTCTGAAGAACTCTGAACAAACCCAACAAGAAGGACCCCACTGGGAAGGGGCTGTTGGTCCTGGGATATTCGAAGTCCTGCATCTCAGCTGCCTCTCTATCTCCAGATTATTGTTGTTGTCAGGTGCCATCGAGTTGGCACCGACTCATAGTGACCTTCTACACAGCAGAACGAAACAATGTCTGATCCTGGGCCAACCTCACTACTGTTGCCACACTTGAGTCCTTCAATGCTGCCACCTGGCCAATCCATCTTGTTGGGGGTCTTCCTCTTTTTCTCTGACCCTCCATCTTACCAAACATGATATCCTTCTCCAGTGACTGTTCCCTCCTGACAATATGTCTAAAGTATGAGAGACGAAGTTTGACCATCTTGGCCTCCAAGGAGCACTCTGGCTGCACTTCTTACAAAACAAATCTATCTCCAGATTAGTTTCCCTCAAAACAGGATATACAAAGGGACTCTTTGTGGAATCTTAAGGGTTCATCAACTGTTGACTAAATCTCTAGGGAGGAGCCTAAACTCCTGCTTCCAGAACCCTTCAACCATCCAGAAAGCAATGTGGAGGCACACGGGCCAGGTTCTAATCCAGGCTCTGCCACTGATTGCCCTGTTAGCTTGGGTAAGTCATTTACTCTCCCTAGGCCTCAGTCTCCTTGTCTGTAAAATGGGAATGGTTGTAAGTGCCATTGAGTCAGAATAATGAGTCAATAATCCTTCGCTATCAGTCACATGAAACTTCCAGCAGCTCCTTCTGTGCTTTCCTGTAGAGCAAACAGCAAACTGCAGAGACCTGAGGGCAGGCAGGGCGGCCTGCTCTGGTTGCCTCTAGACAGTGAGGGCTGAGGAAGAGGCTGTTGAGGGGGAGACACTGGCAGAGACAGACATGCAGAGCAGCAGATATTTCTTTATTCTGTGGTTCTGACTCCAGATACTTGCTCCCCCACTGTCTCCATTTCTCTATTTGATGCAAGCCTGGGTCCAGTCAGGCCAGGAGCTGGAATCAGCAGATGGGATGGAACCGTGGCTGCTCTCTGTGGGAACAGAACACAAGTTGAGGTCAGGCTGGGGAAAGACAGAGTGAGGGACTGTGAGGGCCAGTCTATCCAGCCTTCCTCACTTGACCTCTGATCCCACCTGACACTGTCTAGCTCAAAAGGGACAGGCCTAGATTGTGCCCCCCACCTCCACCATACCTCACCACCTGCCCTGACCACTTTGTTCTGAGAAAGGGGAAGCTGGGACTGCCCAGCCGGACCCACCTGACTTGGTCTTCAGTGCTGGTCCAGGATGAGGGGCACCTGGGCACTGTCCACACGGGGAGGCATCCTCTCGCCTGTGCGCACGTTGAACATTGGCAGGGTGGAGAGTGGTCGGGGCACCTCACGGCTGGCTGCCATCTGCCGCAGCTCCTGCGTATTCCCTCGGATGGTGCCATGGTGAACCATCTGGATGCTGGGGGCAGGCAGGGCCATTGGTGATGTCAGCACCCACAGCTTTGCACAGTGGCCTGGGAGCCCAGCCTGGCACTGCCTCTGAACCACCCTGCACTCTTCCCCACTCATCCTGGGGGAGGACACACATGCATGGGGATTGGACAAACAGGAAGCTCTCGGAATGCCAGTTCAGTGCCCAGTGATTGAGGCACAGGCTTTGGGGAGAGAGCTGGATTCAGAGCTATGTGCCTTTCCTTAATGACTCTGTGCTTCAGTTTCATCAGCTGTAAAATAGGATGATAATACCTTCCTTATAGGATTTTTGTGAGGGTTAAATGAGAAAATGCAAGATCCTGGTGTACAACAGTATGTTGGCAAGTGCTCACGAGATTCTAAGACATGAACTGATATCCACCGCGGACATGTGCTCCCAGAGGGTTGCTTGCTATTTGCATTTGATGTTCTGGTAGCCTTCTGGGTCTCCTCAGGCATTCAGCTCCGCTACCTCCAATACTTTCTCCAACCACAGAGCACCCTCCCTCCTATCCCTGTGTTGGTCTAGCAACCCTACAGCCTTCACTTTTTCACACTTCTTAGCCTTTGCCCAAGATGTTCCCCTCCTAGGAACAACCTCTCCTCTCACATCTCCTGTCAGATATTGATCATCTCATCTTTTAGCTCTTCAGGCCTGTCCTTCAATGCCTTCAAACCCCCTCCCAGTCACACCCCAGCGTTAACCTCCCACCAGGCTCCAGCCCAGTCTTTGTTTCAGATCAGGGCTCCTTGAAGGCTGGGAATCCCAGCGGCAACTGAATAGAGTGACTGCCTCATCTATCAGAAAGTCCTTCTTGAAATCTAGCTCCAGTTTCTTCTCAGATTGGATAACCCTATTCTCATTTGAATGAACTCTGACAGAATAATGGTTATGAGTAGGACTGCTAACCTCAAGGTCAGCAGTTCAAAGCTACCTGCCATTTCCTCAGAAGACAGACGAGGCTTTCTGCTCCTGTAAAGATTTACAGCCTCCGAAACCCTATGCAGAGTCGCTAGGCGTTGGTACTGATTCCACGGCACATCATCACTACCAACAGCATTCTCCTTTGATGTTCGTACAGGCTCGCATTCTGTTACTGTTGAACCCGTTCTAGTTCCTTCTGAAAGGCAGGAGAGCACAGTTGCTGTTGTTGTTGTTGTTAGGTGCCATCGAGTCGGTACCGACCCATTGTGACCTTATGCACAGCAGAATGAAACACTGCCCGATCCTGGGCCAACCTCACTACTGTTGCCATGCTTGAGTCCATCGATGCTGCCACCTGGCCAATCCATCTCGTTGGGGGTCTTCTTCTTTTTCTCCGACCTCCATCTTACCAAACATGATATCTTTCTCCAGCGACTGTTCCCTCCTGACAATCTGTCCAAAGTATGAGAGACAAAGTTTGGCCATCTTGGCCTCTAAGGAGCACTCTGTCTTCCAAAACGGATCTATTGGTTCTTTTGGCAGCCCATGGCACTTTCAATATTCTCCTCCAACACCATAACTCAAAGGCATCAATTCTTCTACGATCTTCTTTAGTCACTGTCCAGCTTTCACATGCATATGAGGTTATTGAAAATACCATGGTTTGGGTCAAGTGCACCTTAATCCTCAAGCTGACATCTTTGCTCTTCAACACTTTAAAAAGGTCTTGTGCAGATTTGCGTAATGCAATACTGCGCCTGATTTCTTGACTGCTGCTTCCGTGAGTATAAGTGTAAAGACTTGCTGTAGGCTTGAATCTGGATTCCACTGCTTACTGGCTATGCACCCTCAGGCAAATCACTTAATCTCACTATATTTCAGTTTCTTCAACTGTAACACAGTTGTATTTAAATAGTTAACATAGGAAAAGCACTTATAATCTCCCCTGGTCAGCAAGTAACAATGGTAGCTATTATTATAGGGCGCCTTCTGTTGCTATTATTATACTTCCTCACCAGCGTTCTTTTATGACGGCACACTCACCCAATGAACTGGGCCTGCAGCGGAGGATGTTTTCAAACCCAATTTACCCAAACCCATCCTCAGCTATGGGACCAGCCTGTGGAGTAGGGACTTTGCATTAGAATCAGTAAGAATTGGTTTTCTTGGAGTGGGAGAAGAGCCATCAGAGTTTAAGTAACCCCACTTGCCCTTGGATTACTAGACAGGGGAAAGAAAAAGTAGTTAGTGGATACAGACTCCAGCTAGAAGCTGAAAGTTTAGACTGTAATAAAGACTTTGTAGCCTCACAACAAATGAGCCACACTCCTCTCCAGAGAGTAGAAAGAGTCCTGCCCCCCACAGGAAGAGGTGGAGTTACTGTCTGGGGGAGGGTCGAGATGAGATGAGCTCCAGAGTCTGGAATTCGACAAGCCAAGTTATCCAAAACACCATTTTCCTTTCCCAGGCAAGGAGAGGCTGATGGGGGTGGGGAGCAAGAAGTGTGTGGATGCCAAGAGCAAGGCAGCCAGGTAGATAATGCCCCCTGGTGGGGAAAGGACTTTCATTTAGGGTCCCCTGCCTGGCCCTCCAGCCTACATCTGGGTCTCATTACTTTGGCAACTCATAAAGATGGAAAAAAGTTCTGGGATGTTTTTCTAGAGCAGAAGTGGCAGCCAGAACCACAGTGCCTCCCCCCACAATCCTTCCACATCAGCACTTGGGCAGACAAATGGACAGGCATTCTGTCGGAGACACACACACACACACAGACACACACACACCATTGTGGGTGTGGCTGCCAAACCAAAGGGAAAGTGCAAGCCCCACTCTACCACCAACAAATGAGTCCTCACACCCTGCCACTGACACCTAGACATATTCACGGGTCATGGGGCCCAGAGGACTTTGTGAGGAGTAAAATTTGATATCAATGAAAACCAGGCAGCAGAATTCTAACTTGTGGAGCATATGAAAAATGGCAGACACTGAACAAGGAAAAAATGGGATTTTGTAGAAATTAAACATCACAAAACCCAAATTGACAAGGGCTAATATGTGGCGCTGTGGGCTAATGCATCAGACTGCACAGTCGTTGGAACTGCAAAGTCAGTGGTTCAAGCTCACCAGCTGCTCCTCGGAAACCCTATACTGGGTCGCTATGGGTCGGAATCGACTCAACGGCACTTAACAATAACAATAATATCACATATGGTAAAATTGGCTATTAACTCAAAATTGACGGCTGAATCAAATTTTCCTGAGAATATTCAGATTTACCAAACTGGCTCAGTAATACTGAATGTGGTGGAAATATTGGTCATACGAGGTAACCAACAATGGAAAAAGCGCTAATGGATCAAATTTGGCACAGGCCAAAAGAAGAATTAAATCCTCCAGGTAAAATGTACATGCTCCCAATGGGGGTAAAATTTTCTGTAAAATAAAAATGAAAACAGAAAAAAAATAAATAAATAAAGTGAAGCCTTTTAACTGTTTTATATAGAAAGTCAATGGAGGAATTAATTATGTATTTACTCTGGAAAATATATTCACCATAAAAATTCATAAACTGTTGCTGTCAAGTCAATTTCAACTAAAGATGACCCCATATGTTACAGAATAGAACTGCTCCATAGCGTTTTCTTGGCTGTAATGTATATGGGAGTAATTGCCAGTCCTTTCTTCTGAGGTGCCTCTGTGTGGGTTTCAACAACCAACCTTTAGACAGCAGTTGATTGAAAACCGTTTGTGCCACCCAGCAGCCTAAGAATTCATAAATGCTGATATAATTCTGATTTTTAAAATGTTTGTATTCCCTAACCCAGAAACTCAGACATTCAGTGGGTCAAGATGGTAGAGGCAAAATGGTGGGTTTAAATCTGGGAGTTCAGCACACCCTAAGATCAGATCCCACACATACGTGCATTCACACATGTGCGCACTCTGTGTGGACCCCTGTACCTGGGCCGGCCACCCCATCCCTTTATCCCATGTCCCACTTGATCTGGCACCTCCCACCCTCCTAGGAGGGAACAATGGGGTCACTGTGACCTCCACAGGACTCTGGCGGCTGCACACTATCCCTCTGAGGTCACCATAGAGATAACTTTACTGCCCCCTGTCCCCTTGGCACAAATCGGCTGAGGCCAGTTGTGGGCTAACACCCCTGTTCCTCTATCTGGCCACCTGGGATAAGGTGTAGGCAGAACCCTACAGGGAACCCTACAAGGGAACAGGAACTGGACGCACCTCATCCATCCACCCGCCAAGGAGTAACCTAGTGGAGACTTCCAGCCACCACTGTGGAGGTCCCCACATGCAGCTCCCATCACCTACCTCAGGGAGAGATGCAGAAAGATACCTCAATACTGCCCCCAGCTGAGTCCTTAGCCTCCACCACTGCCCTTAGAGGGGGCCAGCTGGCCAGCATGCCAGAATCCCTAACAAGAGTGAGACTGGGCACCGCATCTTTTCCAAAGCCCAGAGGAGGCCCAGCATATCCCAGGTGATCCTGGGAGCTGTGGCTGACAAGGAGGCACACCACAGCATGTCCCTGGCCGCCCTGAAGAAGGCTGTTACCAACACAGGCTATGACATGGCCTGAAATGCCCAGCACTTCAAGCGAGTGCTCAAGGGACTGGTGGACAAGGGCATGCTCAAGCAGGTGACCGGCAAGGGGGTCTCTGGCTCCTACTGTATTGGCAAGAAGCAGGCCTCTAAGTCCAAGCTCAAGGTCAAGAGACAGCAAAGGCGGTGGCAGCCTGCGCAGCAGATGCCTGGGCAACACTGTCTTGGGCAGCATTAGCCACAACTGGGCTCCAGACAAAGGCAGAAGCGTGTCCGCAGGATGGCCAGATGCCACCACAGTTAATGAGGCAGGCCAGGCAAGTGGGCAGGGGTACCAGGATTTGCCATAGGCCCAATGCAATGCCAATAAAAGGAAGCTCACTTATTTCATACTCGCCTCCTGGAATCTTTGGGACCCAGGGCAGTGGGTGAGGAAGACGAGTGGGGTACAGAGGAAGGGTAAGGCTGTGGGTGTGGGACATCTCAGGCAAATTAAAGGCTTGGGAAGATGGATTTGGGAAGGACTGGAGATGAGGTGATGGAATAGGCATCAGCTATCCCACCACCTCGTCTTACTGGTGGAGAAACTGAAGCCCAGAAAGAAGGTGTATTTAACAAGAATCACAAAGTAATTATGTGGCAGAGCCAGGCTGGACTCATAATGAAATGTGTGTTTGCAGGGAGTCTTTCAGTTGATTCTCAAACCCTTTCCCCAGGTT
>NW_006408525.1:20461722-20516772 GCF_000296735.1 Chrysochloris asiatica
TCATAGCGACCCTGCACAGGGTTTCCGAGGCTGCAAATCTTTATGGGAGCAGAAAGCCTCATCTTTTTCCAGCAGAACAGCTGGTAGTTTCGAACTGCCGACCTTGAGGTTAGCAGTCCAACTTGTAACCATTACACTACTAACACCCCAGAAAATCTGGTTTGTCTATGCTGGAGGATCCAGCTCAACAGTCTTGGGCCGATGTCACCCTGCCCCCAGCAGTCCCCTACTCACTCAGAGGTGGCCAGGTCTCTCTTCAGTCTGTGGAAAGTAAGGGAGAGCTGGTTAGCCAGTTCTCAGCTTTGCCCATTTGTGTCCCAGGAGTTCAGGTACATGTGGAGAGGCTCAGGTATATACCAATAGCTCCTGGCACCAGGGGATTGGACCACTGACAGTCCTCTTCTTCTGGTTGAGGACCCCCACTTCCTGAGAGGTCTGCTCCAGTGCAGCATTAGGGCCACAAAGGGTCCACAAATGTAAGTATCAGCCTCAGTGCCCTCCCTGCCCTCTTCTCCCACACTCACCGTCCCTCCCGCCGGCAGCACATGACATAGGCCAGCAGCAGGGTGAGCAGCAAGGCCACCAGCAAGGGCACCAGGAGGGTGATCAGTGCATCTGTCAGGAAGTCCCGGGCCGTGGCCTCAGTGGGTGGGCAGAAGAACGGGTCGTGTTCCAGGATCCCATCACCTGGAACGGGCATCTCATCCGCAGGCTCAGGCACCGACTTGTCCACCTGGTCAGGGAACCCAGGGCTGACCAGGAGCTGCTGGAGCAGCTAGTTGGGACAGAGAGCCCCCAGGGAACAGGGTAGGATTCCCTCCTGTCTGCCTTCCCCAGCTCGTGTGACCTAGCAGGACAAGCAGTAGACTAGCAGGCTGGAGAGACAAGCTCAAAAGAGAGGCAGGGCAGTACAATGATTAGAGCACAGCTAAGCTGCCTTGGTTGGGATCCTTGACTTGGACAAGTGTTTACCTGCATTTGCTCATCTCTAGGTGCCTCAGTTTCCTCATCTGTAAACTTAAGTGGCAATAGGGTATCTAACTCCCAGGAGTGTGTGTGAGGATAATACTTGTTGAATTTGGTGTGCCTAGCACATAGTGAGGGCCAGGAATGTTGCCCATTGCCAATCCCTGCCTGTGTGACCAGAACAAGTCTCTCCCTGCTCTGTCAGCCCCCTGGCTGCGGAGTCAGAGTCTCTCGGGGGCCCTAGATCATTGCTGTGTGCTGTTGAGTTAAGGCCAGTTCATCACCATCCCATAGGTTGCATTCTTGCAGATTGTCATGCCCTTCTCTCATGCACTGAGTGCGTTTGAACTGCCAACCTTTTGCTTAGTAGCCAAGCAGGTTTCCTTTAAGCACGTGTTAGGTCAGGTGCTGTCAAGTTGGTTCTGACCCATAGTTATCCTGTGAACGAAACACTGTCTGGTCCTGTGCCATCCTCACAACTCTTGTTACGTATGAGCCCATTGCTGCTGTCACAACGTCAGTCCATCTCATTGGGGGTCTTCCTCTTTTTCAACAATCTTCTACTTTACCTCTCTGATAATGGGTCTGAAATATGAGCGATGAAGTCTCGCCATTCTGGCTTCTAAGGAAGGAGCATTCTGATTGTACTTTTTCCAAAACAGATTTGTTTGTTCTTCTAGAAGTCCAAAGTACTTTTAACAATCTTCGCCAACACCATAATTCAAATGTATTGATTCTTCTATAGTCTTCCTTATTCGTTGTTCAATTTTCACATACTTATAAAGCTACGGAAAATACCATGGCTTGAGTCAGGAGCACATTAGTCCTGAATCTGACATCTCTGCTTATGAACACTTTAACGAGGCCTTGTGCAGCAGATTTGATTTCGTAACTGCTTCTTCCATGAGTGCTGATTGTGGATCCAAGCAAAATGAAGTCTTTGACAACTTAAGTCTTTTCTCCATTTATCATAATATTTATTGGTTCCGTTGTTAATGCTTTTTGTTTTCTTTATGTTGAGATGCAATCTATATTAGAAGCTGGAGTCTTTGATCTTCATCAGTATTTTAAGTCCTCTTTACTTTCAGCCAGCAAGGTTGTATTATCTGCATGACGCAGGTTGTTAGATACCTCAATAACCCTACTATTGGCTTAATAACCCAAGAGCAATGGCAACTGTCTTTGGTGTATACAAAATGGAGTTGAGAGTTATCCTTTTCTTACCCTGATGGCTCAGCAGTTAAGCACTTGATTGCTAACCGAAAGGTTGATGGCTAATCATTTCACTGGAGGAAGATATATTGTTGTTGTTGTTAAGTGTTGGTGAGTCATTTCTGACTCATAGCAACCCTGAATAGGAAGCTTTCCAAAGAGCAGCAGGTGTGTTTGAACAGCCGACCTTTCAGTCCAGTGCTTATCCTACAGAGCTACACCAGGACTCTGGTGGAAGATACAGCAGTCTGTAAAGATTTACAACCTTAGAAACCCTTTGGGACCATCTACTGTGTACTTTAAGGAGCTCTGGTAGCGTAGTGGTTATGAATCGGGCTGTAATCCTTAAGGTCAGCAGTTCGAAACTACCAGCCGCTCCACAGGAGAAAGATAAGGATTTCTGCTCCGGTAAAGATTTACAGCCTCGGAAATCCTTTACAGGGTCGCTATGGGTCGGAACCGACTCGACGGCACTTAACAACAAGTATATCCTTTAGGGTCATTATACAACAACAACAACAACAATATATATATATATATAGAGAGAGAGAGAGAGAGAGAGAGAGAGAGAGAGAGAGAGAGAGAGAGAGAGAGAGAGAGTGCATCAAACACGACACCTTCAAAAGGCGCAGGCTGAGCTGTTTGTAACTGCCCAGAGTGATTGATTGCTCTAGCCTTAGGTCTGAATCGCCGGGGAATCCCGGAACAGGATTGTGGACTCTGCCGCCCTCTTGTGGAGCATGGTCCCCTGCACAGTTCTCACAGGGATCAGGGAAAGAAGAACTTGAGGCGTGAGGGAGAGAATTGTGCCGGGGATCCACAGCCAGGGTCTCTCCTTACCAGGGACACATTGCACCAGGCAACACGGAAGTGGGGTGCCAAGGTGTCATAGCAGGACAGAAGTGGAGACTGGCCCTGAGCGCAGCGCGCGCGGCTGTCCGGGAACGCCACCATCTTCAGGCAGGTAGAGAAAGGTGAGGTAGAGCCCACCTTAATGTACACCCTGAGCCCAGATAGAAGCAGCTGTTAGTGAAGTGGAGGGAAGGGCTGGAGATATGGGGGTTACAGGACTCACCCTGAAATCAGGGATATGGTCAGAAGGTATAGATCACAACACTGAAGGAGGCTTCAAAAGGTCCCGGGGGGGAAATGGAATTAAGAGATAATAACATTTTTCCATGAACTTTTTGAAGCCTTCTCCATTCCCGGGGGGAAATGGAATTAAGAGATAATAACATTTTTCCATGAACTTTTTGAAGCCTTCTCGCACCTTGAACCCACCAGCTACTCTGTGGGAGAAAGATTTACAGCCTTGGCAACCCCAGGGGGAAGTTCTCTGTTCTACAGGATTGCTGTGAGTTAGAATCAGCTTGACGACAGTGAGTTTGGTTTTGGTTAGGTGATTAGGGAGACCCCTGTTCTAAGCCCACACCCCAGGTGACAGGCAAGCTATCTCCTCCTGCTTCAGGAAGCCCTCCTGGGTTGCACACCTACCCTTCCTTTCGGCCTTCGATGGGAAGAGGGACGCGGCCCCCACGGTCCAAGGCAGAGGTGATGTTGATGAGCTGGAGCTCCCCTGTCTCCCAGAGCCCCCGCAAGGCTGTGAGGAAGCGGCTGGCAGGTGTCGAGGGCAACACTTCCTCTACATCATGGCTCTGTACCAGGAACTCAGCCTGATACGGCAACAGGGGGCCTGCGTGGGCCAGGTGGGGTGTCTCAGGCCACACCCAGCCCCCAGCTCTGTCCTGCAACCCCACTCTAGGTTCCTCCGCCCCTCTCTCACGTCCCTTCCTGCCTCCCCTTCCCCTTCCCCAACACCCCACACATCACAGATCCTAACACGGCAACCTTCATGACTTGCTCAAGGCCACAAAGCCTGTCATCTGAGAAGCCAATAACTCTAGAGTCATCCAGGAAGAAGCTCTGGTAGGTAGCATAGTGACTATGAATCAGACTGCTAACCTCAAGATCAGCAGTTCGAAACTACTAACTGTTCTGTGGGAGAAAGGTGAGGCTTTCTGATCCTATAAAGATTTACAGCCTCAGAAACCCTATACACGGTCGCTATGAGTTGGAACCAACTCCACAGCACATAACCACCACCACCACTGACTATCCAGAGCTCATCTCTTAAAAGTCTTTCAAGTGCCACCTCCTCACTCAGAGTCTCCATCTCCCAGGATGCCCTGCTCCCCACTACTCTCCAGGACTCTCACTTCCACAGGACCTTTAGCCTCCAGCTTCAGAAGATCCTCATCGGTGGGGTAGGGGTGGGACAGGACTTAGTACCTGCTGGGTCTCCAATCAGCAGTACCAGTTTCTGCTGGGTAGTCTCAAAGCTGTCCCGATTGTAGGCTACTACCTGGAAGAATGGGGGAGAGAAGAAGATGGAGCCTGGCAGGAGAGGACTACATTACCACACCAAGTCAGAGGTATGGAAATTATATATGGAGTTCCTGGGCCAGGCAAATGGTAAATAGGTAAGTTTCTCAGCTGCTAACTGAAAGGTTAAGGAGCTCTGGTAGCATAGTGGTTACGAATCGGGCTGCTAATCTCACAGTCAGCAGTTTGAAACTACCAGACGTTCCGCAGGAGAAAGATGAGGCTTTCTGCTCCCGTAAAGATTTACAGCCTCAGAAACGCCGTACAGGGTCGCTATGAGTCAGAAACAACTCCATGGCACATAACAACAACAACAACAACAGAAGGGTTAGCAATTCAAGCCCACCCAAAGGTACCTCAAAAGAAGGTGATCTACTTCAGAAAAAAATCACCTACTGAAAATCCTGTGGAGCTCACAGTTCTACTCTGACACACACATGGGCTATAGGGGAGCCACGGAGTGGCAAGCAACCTACTGGGCTGCAAGTGTAAAAGATGATATGCAAATGAATGTGAGCAGACCCAGTGCTCATAGGCCACCAAGACAACCCCGCGACTTCCTGAGGGGTGGGCATGGCCCACTGAGGTCTCTGCTATACCTCGATGATCTGGCGGCCTCGATCTTCTGAGGTGGCAGTGCCGTAGAGGAAGCCGGGGTTGTGGGGGCTTCGCTGGGTGTAACGGAGCCATCGGGGCAGGTCTGGATGTCCCTGCAGGTGGGCCTGGTAGGTGATGCGGACGGAAGGTGGGACAGCTGGTAGAAGACAGGAGAGAGGGTTGGAAGCAGGATTGGAGCCTTCACCCCCTCCAGGCACCTGGGAAAGCTAACTTACGGACATGCTCGGGGAGGCGAAGGAAGGTGGCATGGTCCAAAGTGTGCACAAAGACGCGACCCACGAGTGGGTGTAGAGTGACCGGCTGGGCCTCGATGCCTGCCAGACCTGCCAGGAGACCTGTGGGGACCCCAGAGCACCCCCCAGATCAGCCTGAGTCCTGGGCCAGGAAATAAGCTCCCTGTCCCCAGCAAACCCCCACCAAGCTCTGGTGACCCTGTGTGAGAGAAGGGGGCTCCTTGATGAGCTTGCAGGAGAGGTTATGAGGGGGCAGGGGCAGACCCATGACTGGTTCCCACCTTACCCATGGCAATACTATTTCTGGGCCTAGTTCCTTTATTCGAATTCATGGGAGGGACACCTCCCCCCCCCCCACCTTCCCAATGCTCATTTTAGCCCTTATTGGGGTCACAGTGGGCAGAGCCTGAAGTTTGGTTGGAGGAGTGTGCATGCACGTGTGTTCTGCCACAAGAATCCACCCTGAGCATCTGGGAGCCTGGGAAGGGAGAGGAAAGAAGGCACCTTGGAGTGGGAGGGAGACAGTAATGGACCCCACCCCACCATCTTCTCTTCCTAGTACTGGGAGGAGCAAGACCTGGCCAATGGAACTGAGTCCAGGGGACCTGCATCAGAAGAGGACCCTTGGCCTACCCAGCAGCCTCTTGCCCAGGGCCAAATTTAGCCTGGACCTCAACAGAAGTGGCAGCGGTTCAGCCAGATCATTAAAGGGCCCAGGGCCCCCCAGGACCTAGGACATCCTCAGCCCTCAGAGCTCCTATCCCTACATTTCAGAACCCACAGCCCACAGCCCAGCTCCCCGTCCCAGTTCCCTGGACTCCCAGCAGCAGGCTCATAAACACCCCAAAGCTCCTCCAGCCTCTGCTTCACCCATTCCAGCTCCCTCCCTGGAGAACCTTCTATTAGAATTATCTTTCTCACCACCCCTCACCCCAGAAACTTCCCTGAAGAGGGCCCCAACTTGCCCACAAGGAGAGAAATCCAGACCCGTGTTGCTGCCATGGCTTCCCCAGCCTGGCAGGGCCCCATGAGTGACAGGGACAAGAGCAGGGAAGGAGGGAGGGCAGAGGGGAGGCGTGGAGCAGCTGGGTTCCTCCTCACCCCCACGCAGAGCAGACATTGAATCTGAGTGGACACCGTCCTCACAGAACAGCGTTTCTTCTGTGCTCCTCACTTCGTTCCGTTGCCCAGAGGATGCTTTCTGAAATGCCAGCCTAATGACATCAGTTCTCCTATAAAGTCCCAATGGCTGCTAGTGCCCTTAGTTCACCAGCTGAGGATGGCTACTGTTGTTATTGAATTAGGAACCCCCAAATATGTACCGTAAATCCTAATCCCCTTACCTGTGGTTAGAATGAGGAAATATTAGTGTGGAGGTGGTGGTGTGTCGTGAAGTCAGTTCTGACTCACAGTGACCCTGTATAGATCTACAGATCTTTATGGGAGCAGAAAGCCTCCTCTTTCTCTCACACAAATAACTTAGTGGTTAAGTGCTTGGCTTCTAACCCAAAGGTTGGTAGCCCCAACCTACCAGCTACTCTATAGAAGAAAGATACGACCATCTTCTATAGAGACTACAGTTTTGGAACCCTACGGGGCAATTCCACTGTCTATAGGGTCGCCATGTGTTGGAACCAACTGTATGGCCACGGATTTTGAGATTCTATTAGTGTAAGGTGTGTCTTAAATCAATCTCTTTTGAGATATAAAAGAGCCGACTGAGCAAGCAAGCAGAGATGGGGAAGACAGATGTCATGACACAAGGAGATCATTAAGAAGCCAAGGAAAAGAAGAAACTGAAAAGAAAGTACAAAGAGCTGACCAAGGAAGGGAGCTTTGCCTTACAGCCAGGCCTTCTAGCCTCTTAAACTGTGAGAAATAAGTTTCTGTTTATTCAAGTCACCGACTTGTGGTATTTCTGTTGTTGTTGTTAAGTGCTATTCCACTGGTTCCGACTCATAGTGACCCTGTATAGAGTTTCTGAAGAGTGGCTGGTGCGTTTGAATCACCAACGTTGCAGCTAGCAGTCCAGGGCTTATCCTACAGCGCCACACCAGGACTCCATTGCTGTTATAACAGCATTGGTGTTGTTGTAAAGTACCGTGGAGTCAGTTCCGACTCATAGCGGCCCTGTATAGGGTTTCCGAAGCTGTAAATCTTTACGGGAGCAGAAAGCCTCATCTTTCTCCCACGGAACAGCTGGTAGTTTCGAACTGCTGACCTTGAGGTTATCAACCCGACTCGTAACCACTACACTACCAGAGCTTCTTAGATAACTAAGAAAGAGACCAAGAGTGGGTTTAGTTATGTTGTTGTTGTTGTTAAGTGCCGTCGAGTCGGGTCCGACCCATAGCGACCCTGTACAGGGTTTCCGAGGGTGTAAATCCTTACGGGAGTAGAAAGCCTCATCTTTCTCCCGCGGAGCAGCTGGTAGTTTTGAACCGCTGACCTTAAGGTTCGCAGCCCGATTCGTAACCACTACGCTACCAGAGCTCCTTGGGTTTAGTTATGTTTCCTAGTTATTTGTCCCTTCAGTACCTGGCCATCCCATCTAGGATCATGTCTTCACACTGCTCTTCCCTCCTTGCCACCCCACCTCACTGCCATTGCCCTGGCTACCCGGAAGCCACACCTTGCTGCTCCCTAGCCTGACATTCACAGGCCTTCACAACTTCCCTCTCTGCCTGGAGTTCCCTTCCTGCCCTCATTCAACCTGCACGCTTCCACTAGCCTCCCAAGACTTAGTACAGATAGCCTCTCCCCTTGGCAGCCTTTCTGACCCCCAGCCCTTTAGCTCTACTGGGTGTCCTTTAGGTCCTGTACACATTCCTATTCCAATGCTAAGCACACAACCTGTGCAGGCTGTGAGCTCTTTGGAGACTAAACCAAACGTTCTGACTCATGGTGATCCCATGTGTTTCAGAGTAGAACTCTCTCCATAGGTTTTCATTGGCTGTGATCTTTTAGAAGTAGATTGTCAGAATTTCTTTGGAGGCACTTCTGGGTGAACTGCAGCTGCCAAGCTTTCAGTTAGTGGTAAAATTCACAACCATTTTTGCCACCCAGGAACTCCCCTTGGAGACTAGAATCTGATGATCTTTGTATCCCTGGATCTGGTGCAGGACCTGGCACATAGAAGGTATAGAAGACTAGGTTCCTTTACAATATTCAGTCCATTCGTCCAGCCTTATCCTCAGACCAAGCATCCTCAGTGGGTACTCAAGGACAGGACCAGCCAGGTGGAGACAGTTGAAAGGATGAGGAGCTCTCTCTTGCTCAGGGGCACTGACTGAGTCCCACCTGGGTTGGTCACTAGAGGTGTGGCCTGGAGGTAGTTACTCAATCTCTTAGTTTCTGGAAAACAACGTTCTCCTCTGGGAATCATTGTGCGCAATCAGCAAACCAATAAATTCAGCACAGATTTATTGATCACCTACTATGTGACAGGCACTGAGGGTTCAGTGAGATGCAAATCTGCCCAGAGACTGCCTGATGGTGGGAATCATAGCTGGTCCTTATTGCTACTGTACTGAAGCTTTTACATATTGTTATTGGTAAGTGCTCTGGAGTTGGCTCTGGATCATAGTAACCCTGTATAGGGTTTCTAAGGCTATAAATCTTGGCAAGAGTAGAAAACCTCATCTTTCTCCCATGGAACAGATGGTGGGCTTGAACTGCAACCTGGTGGCTCACAGTCCAGGACTTATCCTATATTAACTCACTTCCTTCCCATAGCAGTTCCACGAGGCAAGTACTATCATTATCACTCCCATTTTACAGATGAAAAACTGAGGTACAGCTGATGAGTTGAATGCATGCAAAGCATTTTTTATGAATTAAAGGCTTACTAAATGTAGCTGTTGTGCATTCTGACTGAACACCACTTATTCCTTCCTGCATCTTAGTCCTGGAATGAAGTAGGGGGTGCCTTTCTCTCCACTCAAAGCAGCAAAGAGACACCACTCCCTAGGTGCCCTGAGAGGGAGAGACACTGACTCATGGATTCCAGGGGTCCACAGTCCTTGGTGGTCAGGTATGAGTCTATTATGAGAGCAGTAGGATGAAGGTGCTGCCCACCTCAACCCTGAGTAAACACCCTGGGTAAGGACATCCAGGACCTGGTCAAGGTCAAACCTCAGGGATAAAGTCTGTGGATTGGGGTGACTTGTAGGTAGGTTACTTAGTCCTTGTCCCTTCCTCTCTCTCCCACCTGACTGTCCCACCCATCCCTAGAGAGTCACTAAATTCCAGAGTCAGCATCCACTCAGCTTCTCAGGTGGTGTGTTTGCCCCAGAATCACCTTGGCATCCCAGCTGCGCCTTCTCAGGGATGGGGGACAAGAGGGAAGAATACTCTGGAGGCAGAGAAAGAGTTGGAGGGTTCTGGGCCAGCTGCCCAGGCCTCAGCCCCTTAGCGGCTCCATGTGACTCCCTGCCCCGCCCCCCTGCTGCCTTCCTTGCTATTTTTGGAGCCACCCACTCACAGCCTCAGCTGTCTTAAGGTGGCAGTGCCACCAGGCCCAGGGAGGCCTTCCTTACTGAAGAGTTGTACCCACTTCCCCTGGGGAGATCCTCTCAGGGGAGCCAGCTGGAAGCCTCAGGAAAGCCTCTCCTGGTTCCAGGCTCACCTGAATCCTCCAGGTTTCTATCTGGGCTGCAAACTTCCTGCTGTGACTGGGGGGTGGGATGGGGTCACATTTTAAAGTAAAACAAAAATCCATAGAACAATGTATCTATTACCTCATTAATTATGAACTCATGGCCAATCTGATTTAAGCTATACACTTCCCATTTTCCCCTCTCCATTGGATTTCACGTATGACTACTTTAGAGCATCTCTCTAAAAGATGTTGCTGTTGTTGGGTACCACTGAGTCAATTTCAACTCAAAGTTACAGATTAAAACTGCCCCATTGAGTTTTCTAGACTGTAATCTTTGTGGGTGGAAAACTACAGCCTTCAGTATGGATTGCATCTCAACATAAAATAAAAATCCTCACAACTGGACCCATAAATAACATCATGATAAATACAGAAAAGACTGAAGTTGACCAAGACTTCATTTTGCTTGGATCCATTATCAATATTCATGGAAGCAGCAGCCAAGAAATCAAACAACATATTGCATATGGGGCAAATCTGCTTCAAAGAACCTCTTAAAAATGCTAAAGAGCAAAGATGTTCACTTTGGGGGACGAAGGGATACCTGCTCCTAACCATGCAAGTCATCTCATATGCAAGTGAAAGTTGGGCAATAAATACAGAAGACAGGAGAAGACGTGATGCATTTGAATTATGGTATCAGAGAAGAATATTGACAGTACCATGGACTACCTACCGAAGAACAACCAAATCTGTCTTGGAAGAAATAGAGCCAGAATGCTCCTTATAGAATGGCGAGACTTTGTCTTTCATATTTTGGACATGCTGTCAAGAGGGACCAGTCCCTGGAGAAGGATATCATGTTTGGTAAAGTGGAGGGTCAGTGAAAAAGAGGAAGTTCCTCAACAAGATGGAATGACACGAAAGGAAATGCAGATAGGTCTCTTGTGATACAATAGTGAATAATTGTTATCAGGACTGATTGTGAGGGTTAGAAATGTAAAGGTAGATGTTTTATAGCAAGGAGGAGAGTGACTAACTTTGCAGTCTAGGAGCGGAGGTCCCTGGGACCATGAAGGGAGAAGAGCGGAAAGTAGGACCCTACCCAGAGAAGCAGTGATGCCAGAGATGGAGGCAGAGAAGATGATGTGGAGAGATGGAGCAGTTGGGGACTTTAGACCCAGAGGGGCTATGTGCTGATGATGGAGGGGCAGGCTTGCAGGTAAATCCTTTGGTTGGTTGATGATGCATGGAGGGGATTGGAACCATGGCAATGAAACGATATGTGATAGGATGAAGGTAAAACTAATGTTCTCCCATGTAAACTATCACATAATTCACAATAAAACATTAAAGCAAAAAGATGGAATGACACAGTTACTACCACAATGACTCACATATAACACCCATTGTGAGGATGCACAGGCCTGGGCAGGGTTTCATTCTGATGTGCATAAGGTTGCTATGAGTTGGAAAGGACTGGAAGAGACCTCACAACACAAATATCTCTATGGGAACAGATTCCCATATCTTTCTTCCACTGAGTGGGTTCCAACCATCAACCTCTCAGTTAGCAGACAAGCACTAAACCATTGCACCCCCAGCTCTCTAAAAGATGCTGTTGTTGTTGACAATAACCAATCACAATTATTATACCTAATCGCATTATTGTATCTAAAAATTAATTATAATTTCTTAACACCAAATATCACGACTCCTAGTGTGGTGCTTGCTGTAGGATCAGCACTGAATTGCAAACCACAAGATCTGTGTGGTTCAAACCACCAGATGCTTCTCTGCAACCCTGCTAGGAACACCAAGGATGCCAGATTTCCAGGGTTCAAATTTCCAATTGTCTCATAAATGTCAAAATTTGTTTGATCAGGATTCAACTAAAGTGTCCACATTGTAACTGATTGATAGGTCTCTTGTCAGTCTCTTAACCTGTAGGTCTTGCTCCTCTCTCTCTCTCTCCTCCTTAAAGAAACCAGGACATTTGTTCTAGAGAGTTTCCTGTAGTCTGGATTCTGCTGATTGCTTCTCCATGGTGTTCTTTCACATATTCCTCCGACCTGGGCATCTTCTGTAAATTGTATTTCCTGTAAACTGCTATGTCCTATACATTTGTAGCAAGGAACTCTGGTAGCCTAGTGATTATGAATCAGACTGTGAACCTCAAGGTCAGCAGTTGGAAACTACCAGCTGTTCTGCGGGAGAAAGATGAGGCTATCTGCTCCCGTAAAGATTTACAGCCTCAGAAACCCCGTACAGGGCCGCTATGAGTCGGAACTGACACCACAGCACATAACCAACTAACCATACATTGTAGCAGAGTCCTGATGTGGCACTGTGGGTTAATGCAAAGCCATTTGAACTGCAAGGTTGGCAGTTCAAGGTCACCAGCTGCTCCTTGGAAACCCCATACAGGGTCGCTATGGGTCAAAACCAGCTCGATGGCATTTACAACAATACACATTGTAGCTGGATCTAGCGGCCTGAGCAGGTTCAGTTTTCTCTGGCAAGACTGTTTTATAGATGGTGGAGTTGCTTCTTCCATAGGGGGTACAGATAAAATCTCCTCTCTGTGGTATATGTAGCCACTAACACTCATCTTGATGATGGGTTGCAAATGGTGATATCCAAATTTGGTTACTTCTTCCTTTATTAGCTGGAACTACTCTAGACAGAGAAACTGACTCGCCCTTAATGTTTTGGCACAGTTCCTGTAAGAAAGACAGGATAAACGCTTTATTTTATTTTATTTTATTTTATTTTATTTTATTAGATGAGTGGTTCTTGAGCATCCCTCAAACCTTGACCAATTAGTTATTTTTAATTAGTAGTGTAAGTATGACCTTGTGACTTTAAATTTATCTCCTTGCTTCAATTAATTGCAGCTAGGGCTGTTAATCTCATGGTCAGCAGTTCGAAACTACCAACTCTTCCGCAAGAGAAAGATGCGGCTTTCTGCTCCCGCAAAGATTTACAGTCTCGGAAATCCTGTACACAGTCGCTATGAGTCGGAACGGACTCCACGGCACATAACAACAACAACAACAATGTCCTTACAAGCACTCAGGTTGGCCCAGTTGAAGCATCCATCTGGGAAGCTGAGGAGTCAGGTTTGGGCATTTTTGTGGCACTCAGGCTTGTCTCTGAAAGCTCAGCCAATTTCCCTGTCTATGCTTTCTCCTGGTGTCCCAGTTCGTTCCTCAGCTCTTAATCTCGGTCTATACTTAGTTGTTATTAGCATCTGTCTCCCCAGCTTTATGCCCAGTCTCTGTTCATCAGTGCCCCCATTTACTTAGTCCCTTTGGTTCTTTGTCTCCGTCTTTCCTCAGCTCAGTGAATATTTGCTGAATGAATGAATGAACCCATCTCTCAACTCTGGTTCCATTTCAGTGTCTATAAACCTAAATCTCCCCTAATCTCTTGATCTCTGTGGTCGTTTTTGTTGTTTTTTCCCCCCTGTATCTGCAGCTAAAACGGGGATAATAGGTTGTCGTGAGGGACAAAGGAAAAGAATTCTCCTCATTGTGATCTGTTCTTGCATCTGCCTCACAGACTCCACCCACAGTTTTCTTCCCCACCCCCTTCACCTCCCCATGCTCCAACAACAAAGAGTGCACTTTGGTCAGTCCGCCACGAGAGAGCGCATTCGCTTGTTCCAACACGACCTGCGCCTGCGCACTGTTGGACTGGAGGGGGAGGGGTGATGAAGGCGGAGAGGGGTGATGAAGGCGGAGGGTGGCCCTCCCCCTCCTGGGGGATGCGCGTCAGAAGAGCGTGCAAAACGCAGAGGTCAGAGAGGGCGACGGAGGAGGGGACCCAAGATTCGGCCCACCTCGATTTCCCCTTCCGGATCCAGAGGATGTTCTTCCGAATGAGGATAGGGAGGTGAGTCCGCATAAAGGCCAGGGACTGAACTTAATGATCTTTCCCCACCCCTCACACATCCCACAACTCTGCACCCACCCTTAGACTTTCAAGGACATTCCCTCATAACTCCAGTTCACCTCCACCCGACCTTCACGACATTTTGGGTCACCAGACACACACACACACACACACACACACACACCTCTTTTTACTGGTGGATTTCTGCCTTCAAAGGGTTTCTACTGAGCCTTGTGACCCCAGGAGACCACCCATCAGAGCATGAGAATACAAGAATAATTCTTGGCTAAACTTAAGCTTACAGAATGAAAAACAGAGGGGAGAAATTGTTGGAGCCCCAAAGCACAACATTCTGCAGAGGTCCCACCCAGACACTCCCTCTCTGGAAAGAGGGGTGTTGTTGTTAAGTGCCATCGAGTCAATTCTGACCCACAGGGACCCTGTATAGGGTTTCCAAGGAGCAGCTGGGGAGCTTGAACCGCCAACCTTGCAGTTCAAAGGACTTTGCAGTCTGACTGCATTAACCCACAGCGCCACACCAGGACTCCAAAGAAGGTATCAAGGATCAAATGAGATAATGGAAGCCAAAGTGTTTTGTAAACTGTAAAGCTCTGGAGAAAGTTAGGGGGTCTTTTCTTTATTTATAACTCACAATGCTAGGCAGTAGCTGCCCAGGGCCAGCCCATTAGCACAGGTTTAGAAACCATGACTCCATGGTAGACGGATTAGGAAAATAGAAGAGACAAAAATCTTTGTAATTGATACTATTATTCCTCTAGAAAACCAAAGAGCTTCTACAGCCATGTTATTAGTGATATTAAGAAAGCTCATCATGAACTTGACCTATACTCATGGAGGTTGTTGTTTTTTGTTTAAGTACCATGGAGTCGGTTCCGACTCATAGTGACCCTGCATAGGGTTCCCGAGGCTGTAAATCTTTACCGGAGCAGAACGACTCATCTTTCTCCCGAGGAACCACTGGTAGTTTTGAACTGCCGACCTTGAGGCAGTAGCTCTAAATACCAACAGAGATGGAAGGAGTCTTCACATCAAGTATCAGTGCTATCCCCTCTGTACACAGGGTTGATAGGGACGGGCAACTTAGACACTGGCTACCTAAAATGAGGGGGCCATAAAGGCACAAAGTGACTGGCTTACAAGGTTTCAAGATGGAGTTTAATTTAAGAGTGTGGGAGGGAAGATACAGTCCCCACAGAATAGTTTTCATCTTGTCTAGATGGCTCTGGGGATAAGATTTTTATGATTCAATAGTGAGTAATTGTTATCATGACTAATTGCGACTGTCACAGTTATAAAGGTAGAAGTTTTGTAACAAAATCGGGGGAGTAGTTAATCTTACAGTCCAGAAACAGAGGACCCAGGACCATCAAGGGAGAAGAGTACAATCAGAATGCAGGACCTTATCCAGAGAAGCAGAGATACCAGAGAAGGAGGCAGAGATGGGGATATGGAGAGAGGGAGCAGCTTAGGACTCCAGATTCATGGGAAGAGAATGACTGAAAGTTGGTGACCAGGAGGCAGACTTGAAGAATGTGCCCTTTGGTGGTGTAAATTATTATATATGCCTGAGTGTTTTAAAAAATTTTTAAATGTTAAAATGAATAGAGAGAAACACTGTTAACTGATAGTACATGGAGGGGATTATAATCATTGTAATGAAACAAGGTGTATGATTTGTTGAATGTAAAACTGATGATCTGCCCTGTAAACTTTCACTCAATTCACAATGTTGTTGTTAAGTGCCATCGAGTCGGGTCCGACCCATAGCGACCCTGTACAGGGTTTCCGAGGGTGTTGTAAATCTTTACGGGAGTAGAAAGCCTCATCTTTCTCCCGCGGAGCGACTGGTAGTTTCGAACCGCTGACCTTAAGGTTCACAGCCCGATTCGTAACCACTACGCTACCAGAGCTCCTTTAGAAACTTAAAAAAAAAAAAGCTCATCAAAGTTACTAGACAAAGTTCAACATCCAAATGCAAATAAAGAGGTGCCTTCTTAGCGCAGTAGGCAGCGTGTCAGTCTCCTAACCAAATGCAAATAAAGAATGATACAAACTTTGTCAGTGTTTTTATACTCAGATCTGGAGGGTGGTGGGGGGACAGTCTCGGGTTCCTCCAATCTCTTTCTGACCAGTAAACTCGATCTTTTTATTATTGTTGTTGTTGAGTGCCGCCAAGTCGGTTCCAACCCATAGCCACCCTGTATAGGGTTTCCAAGATGCAGCTGGTGAGCTTGAACCACCGACCTTGTGGTTCAAACCAACTTCGCAGTCCAGCGCATTAACCCAGTTTTGTTCCACATTTTCTCCCACTCTGTCTGGGACCCTCTAAGGTGATAGTGGTATTCAGGCACCATCTAGTTCTTCTGGTCTCAGTCATGGAAACTGATGTTCACATGTTCCATTAGTTTGTAGGTCTAATGGATTCCAAGCCTCTTAAATTCTTATCACTCTTCCTTTATTCCGCACATGGAGAGACCAATAGCTAGCTGCACCTTGGATAGCTGCTCATGAACTTTTAAGATCCTATACACTACTCACCCAAGTAGGATGTAGAATATTGTCTTTGTGGACTATGAGATGATATATTTTTAAAAATCATTCACAATAAAAATTTAAATTGCACAGCACCTGAAAGAAAATTACAAGAGATGTTTCAAGATATCTATGTAGAAAATATTATTATAGGCTATGAAAAGAATAAATATGTATTAAGTTTATGGGTTTGTTGTTGTTAAGTGCCCAAAAGTCTGTTCTGACTCATAGTGACTTTGTATAGGGTTTCCAAGAAGCAGCTTGTGAGTATGAACCACTGACCTTGCAGTTACCAGTCCAGTGTTTATTCTATAGCGCCATACGTGGAATCTAGTTTATGGATTAGAAGCTTCAATATCACAAAGATGATTCCATCCATGGTGATCTATCAATTCAACGATAGTCTAATAAAGATCCCAATAGGATTTTTTTCATGGAGTTAGGCTAAAAATCATGTGGAATAGCAAAGGGCCAACAAGAGTCTAGACAATTCTGAAAAAGACTGAGAGAATCGGTCCTACCAGATAGCAAGATTTATTTGAAAGCGATAGTAATTAAAACAATGTGGTATTGGTGCTGGGCTAGACAAAGAAATCAATAGAACAGAGTACCCAGAAACAGATCCAAGCATATGTGGGAATTTGATTTACAATAGTGGTTGCGTTGCAACTCAGTGAAAGAGAATAGACAACTCAATAAAAAGTGTCACAACAATTAGTTTTGTTTTGTTTGTTTTTTGTGGTAAAAATATATGTAACAGAACATCTGCCATTTCAACATTTTTTACATGTACATTTCAGTGACACCAATTACGTTCATCATGTGCAACCATTCCCACAATCCGTTTCCAAATGACAATCAGCATTTCATATGTAAACTCTTCACACTATCCACAAAGACTAATTCCAGATGGACTAAAGACCTAAAAACTTAAAAATAATTAGAAGGAAATGTAGAGGGTCTCAGGGTATGAAAGTATTTCTTAGACAACAGATCAATTGATTTTACTACATTAAGAATAAATAAAAGACCTCTGCTATGCAAAGACATTGCAAACCAAGTTAAAAGACAAGTGACAGTCTGGAGCACATAACACAGATAAAGAGTTAATATCCAAAATATGTCCCTGGGTTATGCAAACGGTTAATGCACTCTGCTGACAACGGAAAGAAGAAAGATCTGGTAGTGCACTTCCTAAAAATCATCTATTGAAAATCCTAGGGAGTACAGTTCTACTCTGACACACATGGAGTAACCATGAGTAGGAGTCTACCAGATGGCAACTGAAGAGATATGCAAAGTCCTCTGACAAATCAATAAGACAAGGCAGTCCTTTTGAGTGCCAACTGAAATGGTATTCTGTCTCATTTTCTTCCCTAATAGGACCCCAATTTTATTCCAGCATTAGCAGTTTGGTCTGGGCTGTGGGGAAGGCTGGACCTTCCCTGTTCCCATAAGGTAAATTAATTGGTCTAAATATAGCATGGTAATTTGGTTGTTCTGGGTTCCTTAACGATTTACAGCCTTGGAAACCCTTCAGAACAAGCAGTCCTGTGCTGTATGATAAGCAGCAGACCAGAAAGTTTGGTTTGAAACACAAGGTCGGTGGCTCAAACTCAACAGCCACTCCTTGGAAACCCCACACAGGGTTGTTATGAGTTGGAACCAATTAGGCAGCACTTAACAACAATAACAACCACAACAATGGGTTGTTAAGAGGCAGACCAACTCACTGGATTTTGATCAGCTATTGGATGAGGTACGAGCATATATACCTTTCTGGTTCATGAAACCGGAAGGGAGATGTACTTGGGGGCGTCAACTGGAACGAGACACTGAGAAGGAAACATCCACTTTCTTTTGTGTTTGGACAGTGCCTTCAGGAGACACCCAGAACTGAGGCAGCCATTCTGGAATTGTGAGGAGGCCAACTTAAGAAGCCAGCCAAAATGATGACGAGAATCCTGATGTCACAGTTGAGTCTCTGATTAAACAACCCTGGGACTTCTTAAAAGAAGCCCTGCTTGTGCATTGGTTAAAGCCCTCCACTCCTTACTAAAAGGTTTGAACCCACCAGCCACTCCAGGAGAAAGATGACAGTCTACTTCTACAAAGATTTAGAGCCTTGGAAAACGTATGGGTCAATTCTATTCTATCCTATATGGCTGCTGTGAGTTGGAATTGACTTGATATGGTTGTTGTTGTTGTTAAATGCCGTTGAGTTGGTTCCGACTCATAATGACCCTGTATTAGGTTTCTAAGGAGCTGTTTGTGGGTTTGAATTGCCGACATTGTGGTTTGCAGTTCAGTGCTGATCCTACAACGCCACAACGGGAGTCCAATAGGTTTGGTTTTGGGGGACTTCTTGTGGGAAGCCTAGTGGCACAGTCATTAAATGATGCATGGCTGCCAACTGAAGGGTGGGTTGTGGCAATCTATTGGCCACTCCGTGGGAGAAAGATGTGACAATTTGCTTCCATAAAGATGACCAAAACCAAAGTAAACCCACTGCATTGAGTCAGTTCCTCCTTACAGGGATCTGCTAGAACAGAATAGAACTGCTTCATAGAATGCCCAAGGCTGCAGATCTGTAAAGAGGCAGACTACCAACCTCCCAAGGAACAAGTGATGGGTTCAAACCACTGACCTTCCTGTTGGCAACAAGCACTTTACCTCTGTGCCACCACCAGGGTTCCTTTCAGTAATAATTACAGACTTGGACATCCTATGGGACAGTTCAACTCTGTTCTATAGAGTTGCTAAGTCGGAATTCCCTCAATGACAATGGGTGGTCTGTGGACCTCTTGTAATAAAATTTCCTTTTTCCTTACGTTACTTTTACTTGGACTTTCTTTACCTTGCAACAAAGCTACAATAGGATAGCAGAGGATATGGACCAAAGCAATTCACAGAGGGGAAACCCAGATGGCCAATGAGTGTGATAAGATGCTCTACTGCATAGACAGAGAATGTAGATTTAAATAAGATACCATCTCACACCCATCAGGTTGGCAAAAATAAAAAGCCTGACAAGAGCAAATGTTGGCACGGATGTGGTCAAACAGGATGCTTGTAAACACGCTGGCAGGGAGACTAGTTTGGCAGTACTCCTCAAGTTGAAAATGTGCCTGCATTGCTACCTCAGCTTCCTGCTCCCAGGTATATATTCTAAAGGTGGGTTTGCACCCATGCACCAGGGGATGAGTATCAGGTATCCATAGCAGCCCTGGTTAAAACAGCAGCAGCAGGAGCAACAGCAACAGAAAAATGGAAACAGCCTGAATGTCCGTCAGCAGAGGAACGGATAAACTGTGGCATATTCACATGACAAAATACTAAACAGAAGTTAAAATGAACAAACCAAAGCCATATGTATCAACGTGGTTCCATTGTGAAAAACATGTTGAGTGAGAAAAGTCAGAGACAAAACCATACACACAGTACGATGGTGATTCAATAAATCTTTAAAACACAGAAATCACTACTATCTGCTGTTTTATGAATACTTAAATATGTAATATAGATATATAAAGTTAGAAAAGATGCATTCCAAATTGGAATGTGTAGCAGAACAGAACATGGCCTTTGAAGTGGGAATGATGAGGCTGGGGACAAAGATAAAGATCAAAGGGATTTCAGCTCAGCTCCAACTCTACAGTTCTATTTCTTATATATGAAAGTTCCTGAAGCAAAAAATGACAAAATGCTAGCATTGGCAGTCTGTTTGTTACGTGACTTGCTAAGCTTTTCTTGTTTATTATTATTTTTTAATTTATCAAGAGGTAAGAAGAGTTCTCTGAAGCCAAACAAACCTGAAGTGGCAGGATGTATCATGAGTCCCCCACCCCCAAGGCCACCTGAAGTTCAGTGTGGACTGTGGGAGATGTGAGGTGCCATGCCAGTCTGGTGGAACCAGTCATGGGGGTCCCCTGACCCGGGGAGGTGGTGGCAGAGTGTGACTCTCCTAGACACCCATTGCGCAAGACTTAGAGGCCGAAAGATAAATAGAAACCATCAAACAAAAGAATTTATTAGCAGTTGGAGAGGGCAGTAGGAAGAGTTTTTCGAATCTGTCAATGACAAAACATATTACCCAATCTTTCCAGTTAGTTGTGTGTGTTTGTGTGTGTGTGTATGTATTTTGACTTCCCTGCATATCACTGCTACCATTGCAAAATACATACTTACAGTCCCTCTAAGCCCAGCTAAATATAGGCCTTCTTTTAAAGCAACTGATGATTTGGAGAAATCTGCCCCACCTCTTCCCCCCACAACACACACACACACACACACACACACACACAATTTGACTCTTCCTCCTGTTTCCTGATGCTCCAAGATGCATTTGAAGTTTCCCAGTGGCTCTGAAGGGACTGTGAAGAGTGAGTAACAGAGGGGGACAGAGCAGAAGACAAAAGCAGTTTGGCAATGTCTCAGTATACCCAGTGGATCCTTCTCCCTGTGTGTGTGGGGTGGTGGGGGAGCTTGAGGCACAAAGAGGCAGGAGTGAAACCCCCCCTTAAGAGGTGGAAAAGGGAGTCACCTTCACTCCAGGGATGATCCCAAAAGATTTGGAGGACCTGGGGGGTGGGGGTGGGGGGAGAATAGAGAAAAGTCCAAAGCCTGTGATGCAAACACAGATGTTTGTTCTCACTCACATCTGTCCACATACATGCCCAGATACACATACAAGAACAGGCAACATTCCAAATTCCTAGTTGGTGTCAGGAGCTGTTCTAAGTCCTTTATGCATTTAAAATTCCTTTATTCCTCAAACAACTCTATGGTGGTGGTGGTGGTGGTGGTTGTGTCGATTCCAACTCAAAGCCACATCTTTCTCCCATGGAGTGGCTGGTAGATTTCAACTGCAGACCCTGTAGTTTGCAGCCCAACTTGTAACCCACTATACTACCACAGCTCCCCTATGAGGTTGGTCCATTATCTCCATTTTACAAATGAGGGAATTATCCAAGTCTAGGTGTCAGGACTTGGGGTTGGGCAGGTTGGGAATTCTCTCAAAGTTGGTCTGGCTTCAAAGCCCATGTTTTGTTCTGCTACATACACCGAGTCAGGGAGACTCAGGATCATTCATTCTTAGCTGACTCACTCAGATATTCACATTAAGTTTTTTGAGGAAACTGAGGTTTGCTATTAAGTGCTAGTGAGTCGATTCTGACTCATAGCAACCTGATTGATGCATAATAGAATGAAATGCTGCCCGGTCCTGTACCATCCTCACAATCACTAAGCTTGAGCCTACTGCTGCTGCCACTGTGCCAATCCATCTCGTTGGGGTTCTTCCTTTTTTTCACTGATCTTCCTCTTTACCAAACACAATGTCCTTCTCCAGGGACTGGTCCCTCCTGACAATGTGTCCGGAGTATGAGAAATGAAGTCTTGCCATCCTGGCTTCCAAGGAACATTCTGGTTGTTATTTCTTCCAACAAAGATTCATTTGTTCTTCTAGCAGTCCCTGGTTGTGGTTGTTAAGTGCCATTGAGTCAGTTCCGACCCAAAGCGACCCTGTGTAGAGTTTCCAAGGAGCAGCTGGTGAGCTTTACTTTGAATGGTACTGTTTCAGTATGCAATATTCTGGTGCTGACAGTGTTATACTGCTATTCATGAGGTTTTCAGTGGCTAAACATTTGGAAGCAGTCTGCCTCTTTCCAAGTCTATAAGCTCAGCTGAAACCTGTTTATCATAGGTGCCCCTGCTGGCATTCAGTAACATGCAAGTCACCACAGTTCAACAAACTGCAGACTAGTGGTGGAATTGAGGTTTACAGAGGGGAAATGACTTGCCCAAGGTCACTCAGCAAAAGGGTGGAGCTAGGACTCAATCCTACAATTTTCCTTTTTTCTCTACTGACTAAATCACTTCCTTCTCCAGGTCTGTCTTCCTTATTCCCCTGAGCAGAGGTCAGTCAAGGGTCACCAAAGACATCCTGAATTTGAGTTCTCCTGCAAGTTAGCAGTGCATACTCATGAACCCCCTTCCGACATCTGAGCTGATGCCCAGACCCAGAAGAGGACAGAGGAGAGAGGTTGGGGTGGGACTACTGGTCACCACAGCAAGATCAAAGTGCAGGTTCTGCGCTGCCTTTTGCTCAGACTGACAGCCACATAAATGCCACTCTGAGGCTGCCTCAAGTCCCCAGGGCTGGAAAGAGAAGCCAGACTTGGCACCTAGACTGGGCCTGAGCCCAGGGTGCTGAAGGCTTGAGGCTTATCACAAATCAGGCCATTCTCCCCGGCCCCCCAGCCTTCATCATTGCCTCTGTACTACACCTAGTGTTGGAAATGAGCGGGCTTCCAAAGGAGCTCTCAAAGGATTCTTCCCAGAAGGCCTCCAGTGAGCGTGTGGGAAAATAAGGGGACTTTACTAGGAGGAGAGCTGAGGGCAGTTCTCTGCTTATAGAAGACTCGGGCTTTGGCAAGAGTTGGTGGCACAGGAGGGCAGCCCTGGTGGCACAATTTGCTCTCAACTACTAACCTCGTGTGGCACTGTGGGTTAATGCCCTGGGCTGCAAAATCAGTTTGAATCTCAAGGTTGGTGGTTCAAACTCATCAGCCACTCCTTGGAAACCCTATACAGGGTCACTATGGGTTGGAACCAACTCGACTGCACTTAACAATTAACCTAAAGGTTGGAGGTTGTGATCCACCAGCAACCTATGAGACTATGAGAAGGTGGCTGGGGGTGGGGGTGGGGGGAGCCTGACAATCTTACTTCCATAAAATTGAAACAAAGAAAACCCTATGGAGTCCTCTGCTGTAACATATGGGGTTGCAATGAGTCAAAATTGACTCCACCGTAACGTTGGTTTGGTTTTGGCTTGGAGGTACAGGCGCCTTCTTCTTCACCCACGTCACTTCTCTGGCCTTCATATGACCCTCTCAGAAGCACAGAGAGGATAAGTGACTAGTTCCCATCACACAGCTAATAGTGAGTCCTGGCAGATTTCAGTCCTCAGTCCTGGCAGTCGGCCTCCTGGATGAGCCTGAGTGAAAAGGAAGAACTTCCACCCAAAGACAAAAAACAGACAACTTGGCCATCAAAGCCAACAGAGAAAGGGTAGTCAAATTACGCTGGGGCACTACATTGGCAGAAACAGGTGAGGGTTACAGCAGAAGAAAGGAAACTTAGGTCTAAACCCTTCAATTTGGATGGTAATTCTCCCAAAAGTACTTCCCCTCTCATCAAGTGTGATTACTGCCCTAGGAAGGCAGGGAGGGGATGGAGATTACATCTCATTCTCCACCTATCTCAAAGGCCAGCCAATTTGGTGCCTGGTCCTGGAGAAGCCCTTATTATCTTTCCTAAGAGGGGAATTCTGGCTGGGAGTGTTGCTAAACTAACCAGGAGTCTAAGAAATAATAATTCTACGCAGTCACCCAAATTCGGAGCCAGCTCCACCCTCTTGCAGTTCATCCTTGGAAGCTTCAGGACAGGTTTCCCAATACTTCCAATTCATTCCAAGCTGTTGCAGGAGATGTTTTGGGGGGTCCCACGGTCTCTGGGCTTGCCATCTGCTTCTTAGCAGTTCCTCCCACCCTCAGAAGCCGGGGGCTTCCCCACCTGGCCAGAGGCGTGGGCACGGACCCCTTGGGCTGGGACCAGTTATGATGAGTCACCACAAAGGGTGTGGGAGATTCTGGGCAGAACACCCAGGGGCCTGTGCCCTCCTCCAACCCACACGAGAGCTTCTGAGGACACTCGGCCCACCCCACCCCCAAATGACTGAGATTTCTCTTCTTATTCAACCTCCCTAATGGGACTGTGGGGCCACAGAAGGGGCTTTCCAGTCCCAACCTTGAACTTGGAAACGGAACTCCCAAAGCTTATTCTTATAAGAGGGCTTTCAAGAAGGGGTTAAGAAGGAGGGGAGCCAGAGGGCTTCTTCACCCTACCTATCCGCAAAAGCAAAATTGGGGAAGGCACAATTTACTGGTCAGCTGAGTAAAGAAACGGCAGATGACTTTGGTAAGCCTGGATTCATTTCCGGCTCTCCCGGCACAGAACCCAAAACGTCCCTCCCCCTTACCACTAGCCTCTGGATCAAGCCCTGTGGTTCCTGGCCCCTCCCCATCCCAATATCCAGAGTTCCCAGGCGGCTTCCGTGCACCCCACCCCCACCCCGTACCGAGCTCCTATGCACGTGCTAAAGGGTTAATACCCTCTATAAATCCCACACAGTCCCTACGTTGGTAGGGTGTTAAGGCTCCCTTCACCAGTCTTTCCAGGCCAGGGGGGCAAGTGTGGGAGATTGGGAAGAGGATGGAGAGGAAGAGGGCGGGGGAGGAGGCCGAGGCCGCAGGAAAGCCTGAGATGTAGGAAGCAGCTGGGAGTGGGGGAGAGGCTTTGTGCCTAAGTTGCTCTCTGGGTCCTAGGGCCCATTCTGTTCATCAGTATCCGGGATCTGTGGAGCAAAGCAGAGGTGCTAGGGTAGCGTAGACCTACACCCTCCGCACCACACACTAGCCCCCTCCAAGGGGTCAGCTTGGGAGGGGTGGAGGGCAGTCTGGCCCCCTGTTGTCTGGGTGTATAGGCGGGGGTGGGTAGGGTGTGAGGGAGCATCAAAACAGCTTTCTGGGTTGCTAGGTCAGGGGATATGTAGATCTCTATCACCTCCTTGTCTCCACCATCACCCTCCCCTTCACGCAGTGTGGCTAGAACTCTTTAGATTAGAGACCCAAGTTAAGAGTTCTCACTGGGGAAACTTTGGCCTCTAGAATAACCCCTCCGAATCTCCTGTAGGTGCAGGAAAATGGGGATTCTGACCCCTCTGTTCCAGACTGGGGTGCAGAGCAGATAGGTGACCTCCTAGGACCCCCTTTGGGTGATGGGGTCACCTCCTTTCTCCATTTCCCCCTCCCCAAAGTCAGCAACACAGTGCCAAGGTTTCAAACATTACAGAGTGCCAACACTACGGCTTTAAGAAGATTCGCTTGGAGGAAAGTGGTAAAATGTAGATTCCCCGGCCTCCATCTGCACCTCTGATTCACAAAGTTTAAGGGAAGGCCGGGAACTTGGCTTATTTGGTGTGATGCTGTAGGATAAGCACTGGACTACTAACTGTAGGGTTGGCGGTTCAAACCCACCAGCTGCTCTTCGGAAACTCTATAGGGTCACAACCTATTCCATTGCACTCAACAACTGGCGATTTTTATAATGATGGCCTTGAATTACACTAGGGAGCCAATCCTGAAAATCTGGAAGAAACTTTGTCTTTGCCTCTATCCCCCGATTCTCCCTTCACGTTTGGAAGTAGAGGGGTCCGCACTAAAACCACTATGGCTACATTGCCCTAGCCCTAATATTTATGTGGGTTGTGATGAACCATAGCCACAGGCTCAAAGGAAGGGTGGAAGAGGATTGGTCAGGTTTTGGGATCAGCGGAAGGCTCTGGGCAAACTACCGGCAGGGGAGGGGATTCATTAGGGCGGAGGGGAAGGGGTGGGCTCACAGACTCCGGCTCCGGAAATCTGGTCCCTTTAGGACCCAGAGATGCCAGTACCCCAGCGGCGGCGGCGAGAAGGGCAGCCGCTCGGTCTCCGGCAGCTTCGGCTTGGGCAGAGCGAGAGAAAGACCGGAGCTTGGGGCGCGGGGGGGAGGGAGGGAGGGTGGGAGGCGCGGCAGCGGAGCGGCCCGGGCCCGCTGAGCAGCCATGGGCGCCGGGGTGCCCGGCCCCTCAAGACCCAAGGCTCCTGGCCAGGGTGGGGGACGCCCGGGTTGCCAGCCTTGCTGACACCGCCTCGGACGATGTGAGCCGGCGCCGCCGCCACTGCTTCGCGGGCAGGGCGCGCGGTCCCACCGGCCCGGCCGCCGCTTTTCTATTTTGGGGTGGGGGCGTCGGTACCAGGCCGATTGGGCTTTTTAAGAGGATCTGACTGTCTTTGGCAGCTTAATTGGGGGAAGGCGGCCCACTAGGACGCTCGGAGATTTTTTTTTTTTTAAGCAGGCTTAACTGTTTTTTGGCAGCTTGATTTTGGGGGGAGCCTAAAAAAGGCCCCTCGGGGTTTCTTGGGGGGGGGAGGGGGACTGTGGTCCCGACTTGGCGAGCCGCCTACTGGAGGGGGGGAACGGGGAGCCTGGGGATGCAAACCAGGCTCCCCCCACCATGATGAAGACGGAGCCACGGGGGCCTGGAGGTCCCCTCCGGAGCGCCTCCCCACACCGCAGCGCCTATGAGGCGGGCATCCAGGCGCTGAAGCCACCCGATGCGTCCGGGCCCGACGAAGCACCCAAGACTGCCCACCACAAGAAATATGGCTCCAACGTTCACCGCATCAAAAGTATGTTCCTGCAGATGGGCACGACGGCAGGGCCGCCGGGTGAGGCGGGGGTCGGCACGGTCCCAACCGAGGCCCCACGGGCTCCCGAGCGTGGCGTGCGCCTGTCGCTGCCCCGGGCCAGCAGCCTGAACGAGAACGTAGACCACAGTGCCCTACTCAAGCTGGGCACCAGCGTGTCCGAACGCGTGAGCCGCTTCGACTCCAAGCCCGCGCCCTCCTCACAGCCAGTGCCGCCGCCGCACCCACCGTCCCGGCTGCAGGAGACGCGGAAGCTGTTTGAACGGAGCGTCCCCGCGGCTGCAGGCGGCGACAAGGAGGCCGCGGCGCGGCGGCTGCTGAGGCAGGAGCGCGCTAGCCTGCAGGACCGGAAGCTGGACGTCGTGGTGCGCTTCAACGGCAGTACAGAGGCTCTAGACAAGCTGGACGCGGACGCCGTGTCGCCGACGGTCAGTCAGCTCAGCGCCGTCTTTGAGAAGGCCGATTTGAGGACCGGCCTCCACCGTGGGTCCGGGCCTCCTCGGGCCGCGGCCGCCGGGGCCCCTCAGGTCAACTCCAAGCTGGTCAGTAAGCGGTCCCGGGTGTTCCAGCCACCACCACCGCCACCCGCCCCGTCGGGAGATGCCCCAGCTGAGAAAGAGCGTGGCCCTGGAGGGCAGCAGCCCCCGCAACACCGGGTGGCCCCCACCCGGCCACCCCCCAAGCCTCGGGAGGTGCGCAAGATTAAACCGGTCGAGGTGGAGGAGAGCGGGGAGTCGGAGGCGGAGGTGGCGCCTGGGGAAGTGATCCAGGCCGAGGTGACGGTTCACGCGGCCCTGGAGAATGGGAGCACCGTGGCAACCAGAGCCAGCCCCGTGCCGGAGGAGCAGAAGGCCCAAGCGGCCCCTGAGGAGGAGGCGGCTGCAGCGGCTGTAACAGATAAGGGGGTGGGCAATGGCCGGGCTCTGGACTTGGCCCCAGAGGAAGCGGATGAGTCCAAAAAGGAGGACTTCTCTGAAGCGGATTTGGTGGACGTGAGCGCTTACAGTGGGCTTGGGGAGGACTCTGGGGGCAGTGCCCTGGAGGAAGAGGACGAAGAGGACGAGGAGGATGGGGAGCCTCCCTATGAGCCCGAGTCAGGGTGCATGGAGATCCCCGGCCTTTCTGAAGAAGAAGACCCGGTCCCCAGCCGCAAGATCCATTTCAGCACAGCGCCCATCCAAGTGAGTGAACCCCGCCCCAGACCGCCCCCACACCTCCCCTGCCACGTGCATGCTGCCACCCCCGGCCTTCCAGCTGAGTTTGGCAGGCTGAGTCAGCCCCTGCCACCCAGCCCCCTTCCCAGAAGTTACTAGTCACCCTGTGGGGGGCGTGGGGGAGTTCCAGCTGCTTGTCAGAGGGGACTGATTTCAGGCCACAGACTGGGGTGGCCTGCCTGGACCTGCCTTCAGGTTCCCCTGTGTGTTGCCCACCCAGCTCTCCCACTACCTCTCATCAGCCCCACTGAGGTCCTGCTTTTTCTACTTGCCCAGACATTTCTTCCCCCCCCCACCCCCCCGAAGCTGGGGCTGCAGATACAGGTCTGGGTGGGGGAAGGGGGTGTGTGCACCCATGTCCTCAGGAGAGCCCTCCTGGCGTTTTCCTCGCCTACTCTGGGTGCGTGGAGAGCAGGGGGGCAGGGGAGCTTTAGAAACTCTCCTTGCTTTCCTCCCACCAGCAAGAGCTGCATAGAGTGGAGGAGGTTGAACAGAGGCAGGAGACAGGAATGGGGTGCCAGGAGCTTCCCCAAACCAATATCCAGGGCAGGCAGTCCCTCTGTCCTCTCTGTAGCCCTCACCCTAACTTTGCAGAAGTGAAAGAAGGAAGCAGGTCTGTCAGGGTACACTGAGTTGTGACCATGTGACTAGGGTTGGGAAGAGGGCCTCTGCTGGGACTCCGCCTCCTGGGGGTCAGTACTGGGCCCCCTACCACAGGGAAGGGTACTTTGTGTGCCCCTCGAGGGCATTAGACCTTGTCTAGTGCAGAGGAGGGGTTGGGGAGCCCCCCTGTGAGTCTGAGGGTGCCTGGCAGTGGTTGCCGAACCTTGGACCATGACTACTCAACAGGACACTCCCATAACTTTGCCCAGGCAAGCCCTGTGTGTTTTTGCTGCATTCCCTGGGTGCCCCAAAAGAGGGCTTTGCGCTCCTGTTTGCCCCAACCCTGCCTCTACTATTGATGGTTGGTTTATGAACTGTGCTGGTACTTGCAGGATGCTTAAAACAGCAAGGAGAAGCTGAGGGGGTGTGTGAAAAATCCCTTGGGGGAACTAAAAACCCCAACACACTTCCCCTCAGCCCTATACTCTACGCTTTGGCTGGCATACTCAGCCTAGAGGGCTCTTTCTCACCCCAGGCTCAGCTCTGTCCAGCCTCTAGCCTCTAACTGGCCCAGGGGATGTCCAAGCACAGGACTTTCCTTGACCCCCTTCCAGGGATTCACTCCTCCCCACTAGCCTCTCCACCCCCACCCACATCTGTTTTCTTGTAGTTTCCATAACTGCTCATGGGCATGGAAGCCTGCCCAAGTTTCCGCTTACCTGCTCCCGAGAGTCTCTCAACCTTAGCCCCTCAGTGCCTTCCCTAGCCCACTCCAGCCAGAGGCCTGGAAGGTTAAAAGTGGGTGGCCACTCCTCTCCCAGCCAGCCCCTTTCCTACTCCAAGAGTTCTTGTCCCTTTCCCCTGCCACTTCCTACTCCAGTCTGGGATCCTGGAGGGGCTTGGGGATTCCATTGTTTCTAGGGACACTGAGGAGGGGCTGGGGACCACTGAGAGAGAAACTGGAAACCTCCAGCCTGTGACAATTTCTTGAGCAGACTGCTCCCCTTAGAGATGGAGTTTGGTCTTTTGATCCTGGGCCTCTGTCTATATTTGACACATTATCCTGATTTTTGGATAAAAAATAGCACATGATTTGGAACAGTGCTTCCCAACTCCCTGGTGACTCTGATGCTTGGCCAAGCGGGTGAGTCCATGATACGTACGCACAATGGGCTTAGTGGGCCTGACTTTTGACCTTGGTGGAGGTTCCTTACTCCCCAGCCTGTAGCATTGGCTCCCAGTTTTCTTCCCCCCCTAGCCCCCAGCTTGCATTGATACCAAGCCAGGGTGTGTGTGTGCCCCACAGATGACCCAATTGTTACTTTTCTGGAGTTGGAGGCTTTGGCTGAGGACTGAGAACCTAAATCTAGTTCGTCACCTTGGGCAGTGGGACTAGGCTCAGACAGAGCCCTCTTAGAGGCTGGGCACATCATGGTGGGCACCCTGAGGAGGGGTGAAGGGTGGTCTGTGACTTGAGACCCAGGCCTCCTTCAGGGAGTAGGATTTGACAGGTGAGCAGAGTGCTTGGTGGTCATGGTGTATGTGTCTGTGTCTAGTGGTGTCTGTGTGATTGGTGGAGGGATTTGGTTAACCTAGGAGATCACAAAGACTGAGAGATGAGGGGACCCTTTTGGCTGAAGCAAGGGGTGAGTGTCATGAGACTCAAATGTAAACCTAGTCCAGAGAGAGTTTAGGGCACCCAGGTTCTCAAGGGCCTGTCCCATGGCCTGGGGCACAGATACGATAGAGACAAAGTCACCAGTAACCTACCTGCCAGAACCTAGCTGAATGTAGATTTATCCTTCCTTACCCGGCTGGCTAGCCTATGTGACCTTGGACAAGAGCCCTGGCATCTCTGGACTAGGTGCCAATGGGCAGTCCCTTCCTTCAGGGACATTGGGAGCAGGCAGACCAGAGAGCCTCTGCCCACATGTCAGAAGGAAGGTTCATGGATTGACAGTATGCTTTAAAGAGCTGAGCCAGAATTGCTCCGATGCTGTGAAGTTGAGGGCACTGAATCCAGTGACCACAGAGGCCAATCCCGGTCATGCTTGTAATCCCGCCAGCCCTGCTGACGGGAGAGGGTCTCTGTGTGTGTGTGTGTGTGTGTGCTCTGACAGTAGGGCTCAAACATGGGCTGAGACACCAAGTGCTCTGGCTGACAGAACTACCCAGGGCCCTGGAAGGTAACAGTGTTCCACTAAGGAGCCCAGTGCTGCTTTAGGCCCAGCTGATGGGGAGCTGCTCCCCACCCCTCCTCGCCCCCGCTTGGCTTCAAGTGGTGCCAACCTGTCTCTGCAGGCAGTGAAGCATGAACACATGATGGTGCCCTAAACAGTGCTCATTAACCTCCCACTGGGGCACCCCTGCCTGGGCCCAGGATTGAGCACTCCCACCAGGCCCCTGCCCTACCCACTCTGTAATACAGGGGAATATAGGAGTAGGGCATTCCTCTTTTTTGCTGCGTGACACAGGAACTAGGAGATACGAGAGGACTGGAGTGGAGTACAGAGTCAACCAGGCAGAGCTAGCTGGTTTGGGCCCCACAGGGTTCATTGTGAACAGTGGACAGTGTCTGGGTCTCTGTCTGAGGGTGGGGGTTGGAGTAAAGGCATAACCCAGGGAGACAGGCCTGGCCTGCAGGGAAGGCCATGGGGAGAATGAGTTCTTTCTCAGCCCTACCACCTGAAGGACACACACACACAGTGTGGGGTGGGGGGTGGGGGGACTGCCGTTCTTTGTGGAGGCAGAGTTGGTCCTTCCTGCCCTACCCCCAACATCTGACTCCAGGTTCAGAGCTGGGCCCCAGATGCCTCTGTCTCTTCCATCGCTGTTCCCTGGCCCCCTCCCCACGTCTCACACCAGCTCTCCCCCTATCCCCATCTGGCATCCTCCAGCATCTTCTCCGTCCTCCTCCCCCTCCTCCTCTTCCCTGCTCAGTCTGTTCCTTTCTCTCTCTCTCTCTGCCATCGCCTATGTCTGTGTCCAGCTCACTTCCATCAGACTCTCTGGATGTTTAGCTCTCACATTCTCTCTGGCCTAGGTGTCTGGACTTCACAGGCTGACCATTTCTCCAGGATCACCCTATCTTTCCCTTTACATGGACCCTACTCTTGTGGGTCAGGCCTGGGAGAAGGATGATAGTATAGATCAGGCAAGGCTGGCTCCCTTTGTCTCAGGTCCCTCTCCAGAACTGGAAAGGCCTTTACTGAGGACCGGCTCACAGAGCTAGGGTTATCACACCTGTCTGGGATGTGCGGGGGAGGCACATGGCAGAAGGGGAGCAGGGCATGGGGTGGGTAGCTAGGCCTGCTCTCCAAAGCTTCTCTGAGAAGCTCCCCTGCCCCTCCTCCCCATTGCAGGTGTTCAGCACTTACTCCAACGAGGACTATGATCGTCGCAATGAGGATGTGGATCCCATGGCGGCCTCCGCTGAGTATGAGCTAGAAAAGCGGGTAGAGAGGTTGGAACTGTTCCCTGTGGAGCTGGAGAAAGGTGAGAGGCCCAAAGACCAGGCTGGTGGGCACAGAGGGGGTTGGCCAGGGCCTCCTCTCTGGCATCAGCTTTGCCTTGTACCTTGGGGACTTCCACAGATATTTGTGACTTAAGGAGCTCTGGTAGCATAGTGGTTACGAATCGGGCTGTGAACCTCGAAGTTAGCAGTTCGAAACTACCAGCTGTTCCAAGGGAGAAAGATGAGGCTTTCTGCTCCCATAAAGAGTTACAGCCTCATAAACTCTGTACTGATCGCTATGAGTTGGAATCGACTCCACGGCACATCACCGCCACCACCACCTCTGTCCTGGCCCCTTGGCAGCCTTCTCCTGCCCTTCCCCTGCTAATACCTCACAGTCACACATGGTCTTCAATCCCCAGTACAAGCTTGCACCTGCCACCAACCATCATGGAACATTTTTAACTCAGTTAACAAATAATCTTGGGAGCATTTATGCACCTTGTCCTTGGGATACAACGAGGGGCAAAGACAGGCAGGCTTTTGGCCTCAGGGAGAGACTGATGGAGGAAGCAGACACTGATCAAGAAGTCTTTACCATATTGTCTGACTGGTGCTGGGAAGAGAAGCCAGGGCTGCTATAAAGGCATTAAGCAAGAGACCTAAGCAGACTGGGCGTGGAATGCCCCTTAAAGTGATTTTGAGTTGTGCTCCTAGGAGGCCTTAGGAAGACATGAATATGTGGAAGAGGAGAGGAGGGAAGAGAGACCCATGCGGGGGAAACTGCACTTAGCAAGGCCCCACAGAAGGACAACGCGTGGGATTACGTGGGTCATGATAGTGAGGGGAAAACAAGACCTCAGGGACCAAGTGAAGGACGTTGGTTTTTCTAAGTTGGAACTGGAAGCTTTTGGGAGGTGTGGCCACCATCCCTTCTTCCCCTCGCAGCCATACAGCCCACTGAGTCCATCCCAGCCCCACAGCCTCACTTGTCTACACCGACAGCCTCTGGCCCTGTAGAAGAATATTGTAGAAAGACGGCTCCGGCTCTGCGTGGGGAGTGGGTAGAGGGCACAGGTAGATGGAGAGAGATCAATGGAGGGATGAGTAGTATGGGAGGTGGACTCAGAACCAACAGGGTCTGGTGGTTGTTTGGTTCAGGCAGGTCTGAGAGGAAGAGGGAGGAATCCAGATGACGCCCAGGCTTGGCAGCTGGTGGATGGTGCTGCCATTCTGGGTGAGGGAGTGGTGGATGAGCCCATTTGTGGGGGAAGATCATGAGTTTGGACTTCAGAGGCTCATGAAATGGCCAGGCAAGGGCAGGTGTATACTGGGGGATGGGCCTTAGGAGAGGAAATCAGGAGGTCTGTGGTCATTGAAGCTGTATGGATGAGATTGCTTAGAGGCTGAAAAGGAAAGAAAAAAAGCTTACGATCAAAGCCCATCACAGCCACCCTCCTCCCACCCACCCACAGCACAGCCACACAGCCCACCACCCCCGTTCCCATCGTGGCCATTTAACCCACCTACTCCCTCCACAGTGGCAACCCCCACAACAAAACTACCACCATCCTATCCTGACCGCCCAGCCCACCAACTCCATGTCAACCATACACTCTCACCTGTATACACAACAGCTCTGACCCCACTGCCCATCAGTTCTCTGGTGTGACAGAGAACTACCCTAGTTGACTTGACCAAGAGAGGATGGATAGAACCTTGTCCCTTCCTCAGCAGTGGGACATCCCCAGAGCGTGGGAGCTACTTCCCCTATGTGGGCCTGTGCCCTGGAGAGGGAGGGAGCATCTCATCCCATCCTCTGCAAGCCCTGGTCTAGAACTCCTCAACTGTTCTCCCTTCCCTATCGCTGGTATCTGATTGTCCCTCTGCTCCACAGACTCCGAAGGCCTGGGCATCAGCATTATCGGCATGGGAGCCGGAGCAGACATGGGTCTGGAGAAGCTAGGCATCTTCGTCAAGACTGTGACTGAGGGTGGTGCAGCCCACCGGGATGGCAGGTACCATCTCCCACTGCTCAGTCCCCATCCCTGTTCAGTCCCCTTGCCTCCCTCCATTAACAGCCATCTGTGGGATACGCCACTGAGCCTGGGAATGGGTCATTCATCACCTAGGAGACTTGTGTGCTTTGTATGTGGAGTTCGTTGTTCATGAAGCCCCTGGGGATACACTCGTGCCCTCATGGCGTTTGCATGGATGGTGAGGATGGAACTTTAGCTGCTGAGTGTCATGGTTTTGAGAGGCTTGGAGGCTGCATCCCTGGTGGAGCACAGCTGAACATTGGTTTTTTATTTAACATTGAGTCCCGTCACTGTGCCGGTGCCCTGTGGGGAGGACCCTGCCCTGGGGAAGTGTGCAGTGTAGTGAGGTCGACAGACATTACAGAAGTGGACAAAGAAAACAACGACATGGAACAAACAGCCAGGTTGCCATGAGGGCGCATAGCAGAAGGACTTGGCCTTTCTGGGTGTCAGGACAGCTTCCTGGAGGCAGTGACCTCTGAGCTGAGATCTGTAGGGTGAACAGGAGTGAGTGAGTTTGAAGGAGTGGGATGGGGACGAGGTCTGAAGAGGGGAGTCAGAGCAGGCAGGTAGGACTGGAGCAGAGGAGTCAGGGGAGCCAGGTGTGTTGTGTGACTGGAAAGCAGGGGGTGCTGTGAGGTGGGACAGGTAGGCATGGTTGTGAGCATGTGTTTTGCCCCTTTGGCTGGAAAGGGCTGAGCACTGTGGGCACAGATGCAGTTCTGGAGTCCTGGGCAGCCTGGTGACCCCTGAGGCTCTTCCACTGTGTGGGTTGTGTGTGCGGTGGGGTGGTAGGCATGATAGGCAGGAACAAGGCTTTAGGGCACCCCTAGGTTTGTTGGAGTTGGGGGCTAACACCCAGGGTACCTGGTGGTAATATCATTTGATCCCAGACCTCCTGCACATAACAGAGGTAAGCCTGTACCTCTGTAAGATCAGGACAGCTTTGGGATAGTGTTGGAAGAGGTAGAGTTGCCTCCTTCAGGGCCTCTGCCTGTTGTAACCCAGGTAGCATGCATGGGGTGGGTGTTGGGCAGGACAAGGGAAAGGTGATAGTCATGTCCTTCACTTTATGGGGACAAAGCTCCCAATTTGAACTTTCCAGAACCTTTTGCCATTGTTGCCTGCTGGTGACTTGGAGCGTGTGTGACATGGTGCACGTGATGTTTTGTCCATGTGCTGGTGCCCACATGGGAGTGTGGGGTGTGCTGCTTACAATAGGCCATTTCCTGTGTTTCTGCAGAGGGGGGAGGGGGAGGGAACCCTGAAAGAAGGCTTGCAGCTCCAAGGGAGGTACACGTGGAGGAAGGAGAGGGTCAGAGATCCCCCACCCTACTTCAGCTCCCCCATCTGGCTGGACAGGGCCACCCCAATTTCTCTGCCTGTGTGGAGAGCAAAAGCTTTAGTTTCCATGATTGGAGTGTTTTGGAGAATGTGTACCTGTATTTGGGGGAGGTGACCCCATTGGGCAGAGTGTGTGACACTTACCACCAGCATGTGGGAGTTTCTGTGGACTCAGGTTTTTGTTAGAAGGTATGTATATGAGGCCTGTGTGTCGTGAGGGGTCATAGCACTGTGTCTGGTGTAATGGAGGAGGAGACCAGGTAATTGTGACAGGAAGTGTGTCTGCCTCCACTTCCCTTGTTTTCACTGCCCACATGGGTGGGCCTGGCTGACAACTGGCCTCCTGGCCTCATGCATTGTATGCAGTTGGATCAAGCACCAGACCCCTGTGGGGATGAGCCAATGTTTCTGATGGGAGACCACCTGTACTCCAGCACCATGGTTTCCCTGTAACCCCTTAATGGCTGTTACTTCCCTTAGGATCCAGGTGAACGATCTCCTGGTGGAGGTGGATGGAACCAGTCTGGTGGGAGTGACTCAGAGTTTTGCAGCCTCCGTGCTCCGGAATACCAAGGGCCGAGTGCGGTGAGGCCGGGGGCGGGCGAGGAGAGGGAGCAGGCAGGAGGCTCAGCCCCAACTGGCTAATCTACTCATCTGCCCACATCCAGTCAGTGTTCTGGTTCAGCCTGACGCACGGTTCCACTGACCTCCAGCTGGAAGGAATTGCTCTCCCGTAATTCTTTGCCCCAGTCCTGCCTTCCCATCCTAGTGCTGATGCTGCTGACCAGCAGCCGTCTGGTGTCAAGGCAGGCCTAACTTCCACCACCCGCTCTAAACAGTCCACTTGAGTATCCTGTACATGATGATGACATCCCTCCCCACTTGCCTGTCCACAGTTCATTTGATGGAAGAACTGAGCTGTGCAGGGACACTGTCACCCACAGAACGTCCCTTCACATCATCAGCCCTATGTAATCCTGGGAGCACCCTCTCCTCCTGGGCCTGTAAATTGAGGGGAGTGGATTAGACACTCCTTGTGTCCATTCAGGGATTACCCATCCCCTCCAAGAGGGGGTACTGCCCCCAGGAAAGGGTGGTGGAGAGAAACAGGATGTGGGTGGCCATGGGGAGGAGGGGCTGTTGTCTGCAGGTTCTAGTTCCTCTCCATCCTAATCTCCAGTCACCATCTTCCCGCCCTTTCCTGAAGCTCAGAGGCTTGGAACATACCCAAGAAACACCTCAACATCCCAACCCTGCTGGCGTGGGTCATCCCCGCCATTCCCCTGCATCTGGGAATGAGCTCCTATCCTGGATGCTCCTGGCTAAATTATGGCCACAGCAGCCCAGCCTGAAGTTTAGCTGACACTTTCTTTCCCTCAAACTGACTAGGAAGGTTGGTGGGCCTTCTTGTCTCCCCTGGGAAGGACACCCAGTAGGGGCCTCAGCTTCTACATTCATTATTAGTAATCTCAGCCTCAGGACAAAGCCCTCTCATTTCACTTCCCCTGGGAGGGCCTGCAAGGATCCTTGGTGACACAATGGGTTAAGTGAGACTGTTCACCAAAAGGTTGAATGTTCAAACCCACCAGCTGCTTCATGGGAGAAAGATGTGGTAGTCAGCTTCAGTAAAGATTGACAGCCCTGGACACTCTATGGGACTGTTTTCTACTCTGTCCTCATAAGGTTCCTGTGAGTCAGCGTCAGTGGGTTTGAGTTTGGGGTGGGTCTGGGTTTGGAGGGGAGCATCAATTGGAAGGCAGGAAGATGATGCCAGTACTCCACCAGGTTTATGATTGGCCGGGAGCGGCCGGGAGAGCAAAGTGAAGTGGCCCAGCTAATTCAACAGACCCTGGAACAGGAACGGTGGCAGCGGGAGATGATGGAGCAGAGATACTCCCAGTATGGGGAGGATGATGAAGAGGTAAGGGCTTCAGATCTGATTGCAAGTGTGGTTGCCCCCTGGTGGCCAGATGATGTACCGCAACCACCCTCTGCCCCTCTCCCAAGCTGTATAAACACGTCCAAAGAGCCTTTCCCTTACCTAAAGGAGCCCCCAGTTTGAGAAAGATACGCACAGCCTTCCCTCAAAGAAACCTTAGTCTGTTGTAGGAGTCCCTACAAGGAAAACTCAGTTCCCTCAAGGTACCCCCTTCTGAGGAGAAAGCACAGCTCCAGATCTGGGGGAACCTAATCTGAGGAGAGAGATGGTTCCAGACCTCAGAGTACCCCAAGTGTGAGGGTGAATGTGCAGGCTGTTTCTTCAGGCATCCCCAGTTCTATGGGAGAAACTACTCCTGCCACCAGGGAGCTCCCAGGCTGCTGGGGAAAGACACCAACCATGGCTCTGGTGGAAGCCAGACTGATGGGGAAGGCAAGGGCAGACTGCCACCTGCGTGAGTCCTGGTCCATGAGGTGGGTTGGGTCTACAGCCTTGCATCTCCCTTCGCAGACGGGAGAATACGCCACTGATGAGGATGAGGAGCTGAGTCCCACATTCCCGGGGGGCGAGATGGCCATCGAGGTGTTCGAGCTCGCGGAGAACGAGGATGCATTGTCCCCTGTGGACATGGAGCCTGAGAAGCTGGTGCACAAGTTCAAGGAGGTTGGACCAGGGGGCCGGTGTGCCTGGGGTAGGGAGGAGAGGATAGCCTCCTGCCCTTGTGCACGCCTGCCCCAGTCAGCTGATGGCCTGTCCTTCTGACCCCATAGCTCCAGATCAAGCATGCTGTGACTGAGGCAGAGATCCAGCAGCTGAAAAGAAAGGTAAGTGGGGTGTGTGTGTGTGTGTGTGTGTGTGTGTGTGTGTGTTGGGGAGTAGGGCTGAGGGCTACCCACTCCGCACACCTTTACATGTTGGCACTCTTATATCACCTACTGGCACACACAGACCAAGCCACTCAGGTAAGGGCTGAGAGCTCTGGATCCATCAGCTCTGCTGCTCACTGGCTGCTCCCTGTCTCCATGTCCACATCTGTAAAATGAGGTAGTAACAGCGCCGACGCCATGGAACTGTTGTGAGGGTTCAATGAGAAAATACACGTCAAGTTCTTAGCACAGGACAAGCCCTGCTGTTGGCTATTCTGCTGAAGTTCTACTGAGTCCACTCTCTATGTCTAAGTGTTCATACTGTCCCACACCCGTCCTCTACATAGGCTTGTGATGAATACAAACGGCCCAGCCATGCACTGCTGGCACATACAAACGTGGACACACAGAACCACACTCACCCAGGACCTGCATTTCTGTGACGGTGTCATCATGTGGTGTGACACACAGTGCCTCAGCCCGGATTCTAGACCCACTCTACTGTCAGGCCTGGCCGTCACGCAGACCCCTGGTCTCAGGAAGAGCACATGCACACTGCCGCCTGAGCAAGCAGCTCATGGTGACATCACCAGACGGTGACACACACATGACATACATGGACACGTGTGTGTGGCCTGCACAGACACCCACACAAGATGTTCACAGGCGTGCAGATACACAGACTGCATATGAGAAATGTTCATTGGGCCCCTGCTGGCGTCTGGACACTGGACTTGGGGCTACCTGGTACGTGTGCGTGTACACTCACACACATGGCTCTACGCCCACCATGCACATACAGAGGGGAGAGCGCTGCTGACAGGGGAATGAGCTCCAGCTTGGAGGCAAGATTTGGGCAGTGAGGCGCCCTGCCCAGCTGTGGCAGATGTTCTGTGTGGAAGGATGGAAAGCAGGGCTGAATGCCCACGGGGCTGTGGCTTAAAGGGTCCTGATTCTCCCTGAGGACTTTGGGCTTGTGAAAGGTAAGGGCCTGTGTGACCATGTGGGAGTTTTCAGAGGGTCACTGCCTGGGAAGGCCATGAGGGTGGGCAGGACTTGGAGTCCTGGGCAGTGTCCAGGCAGAGGTGGCCCAGACCACCCAGAGGACAGACAGAGGGAAAGGGCAGGGAAGGGTAAGTTAGAGCTGCATTTCAGAGGTCCACTTGACAGACTCTGTTCTTGGATGTAGGCAGAGCATGAAGGGGAGAAGCAAGTCTAAGGGTGCTTCATGCAATCACTTTATAAACATTTATTGGGGAACTTGTAGCTGCCAGGTACTGTGATGGACAAACGACTTGGTCCCTGTCCTTGGTGGACAGTTTAGTCTGCACACCAGTGGCAGTATGGTTCCAGATGGAGCTGGGGCTTTGCAGAAGAGGACAAATAGGATTACTGACTCCTAGGGCCCTGGAACCCAATCCAGCTAGAGGTGGGGGTAGGGCTGTGCTGTCAGAGGGAGTCCCAGGAAGCTTCCCTGGGGGAGTGAGACACTGAGCAGCAAGCTGAAGCTGAGCCAGTGGGAAATGACTAGGCTAGGACTAGGGGGTAGGTGGATGGGAGTATTACAGAGAGGGGAGCAGCACGTGCCATGGCCCTGGGGTGAGTTTAAAGCTCTGCAGGGAAACCTGTGTGGCTGGGACCAGAGAGCAAATGAATCTGGACTGGCAGGCAGGGATGTGAGGCTGAGTGCTGGGGTATCTGTGAGATGGCTGGGTGTGTGAGTGTAGGGGCTCCATTATGGGGCTTGGGGCCTATCAGGCTGGGAGACCAGGCTGGCATGGGAGCATGATTGGGCTAGAGCTTAGGAGTTGCTCAGAGGGCACAGAGGTGGTATAGGATGTAGGACCCCAGACCCCACTGCAGGGCAGTGAGTATAGAGAGAACAGAAGATCTAGGTCTGCACTGGGGTGGCCTGGAAGCTGGGAGAGGGGCCAGGAATGGATTGTTCAGGAGCAGGGACTGGTCAGAGGGGACAAGGAGCACAGAGATCCTCAGCTGCCCTGCTCTTTCACTTTTCCTGTGAGCTTGGCAAGGCAGGTATCACTCCCATTTTACAAAAGGGAGGCCTGAGGCTTGAGACCAAGCTTGTCTTCCTCTCTTAAGTCCCTGGCTGCAATACCTGTGACCCTGGCTGGGAATTCTGAGCCTGAGGTCCTGTCTCTTTCCTCTCTGGGCCTCAGTCCTCAGGCTCAGCCACACAGAGTTAGTAGTTGGGGCAGGATGGGGGTGCTCTTGGTTCCCTGTGGCCCCAGCAATGTGGGCTGTTTCCATCCTTGTCCTCTCTTAGCTGCAGAGCCTTGAGCAGGAGAAGGGCCGGTGGCGGACGGAGAAGGCACAGCTGGAGCAGAGTGTGGAGGAGAACAAGGAGCGCATGGAGAAGCTGGAGGGCTATTGGGGGGAGGCCCAGAGCCTGTGCCAGGCCGTGGATGAACACCTGCGCGAGACTCAGGCCCAGTACCAGGCCCTGGAGCGCAAGTACAGCAAGGCCAAGCGTCTCATCAAGGACTACCAGCAGAAGTACAAGACTGGGAGTGGGACTGGAGGGGGGGTGGGGATCCTGGGAGGATTGAAAGGCCTTTGGTGGTAGCCACTCCTCACCCCAAATTAAATAGGGAGCAAGGAGCCTAGAAGGTGGAAGGCCCCATGGTAGAGGTACGGGATGCCTGGGTCCAGAATGACTTGGGTGCCAGAGCCAACACAGGGCCAGGCCCAAAAAGCTTTGGGAAGACTCCTGACCCAAGAGTAGGGAAAGGGCAGAGCTGCCCAGGCAAGACTGAGGACACAGAGACTCCCTGGACAGAGGCCAGACACACACCCTGCCCACCATTTCTCTCCAGGGAGATCGAGTTCCTGAAAAAGGAGACTGCCCAGCGTCGGGTTCTGGAAGAGTCGGAGCTGGCTAGGAAGGAGGAAATGGACAAGCTCCTGGACAAGGTAGGCCCAGGGCTCCCCTGGGGGCAGGGCCCTGTGGAAAGAGCCACAGGTAAGCCCCATCTATTACCTGCCTGTGGGTACTGGAGGGAGGGGGCAGAGTCCTGCTGCTGGCTTAGAGTTCAGGGTCATGTCATCATTAGGAGGCAGAGAGGTTAGAGCCTGTGCCTGGCCCAGGCCTTGACCCCTCCCGCTCTTATTTTCCAGATCTCAGAACTGGAAGGAAACCTGCAAACACTGAGGAATTCCAATTCTACTTAACAGGAATCATTCCCTGACTGGACACTAATGAATCCTTTCCCATTGTCTTCCCTCCCCTGTCCTCAATACTCTGCCCCACCCCTTACCAGCCTGGGGACAGGTGCCCCAACTCCCCCCACCCTTCCCCCCACCTCCCCCAGCTTCAGGGACCAGAGGGCCCACACCACAGGCCCCTTTAAGGTGGTTCGGGCAGACCAGACCAAGGTGGCTGGAAGGGCAGCCTCCTTCCTGTCTTGAGAGGGAGGAGGCACAGAGACAGGAATGCAGAGGGCTGGCCTGGGTGGTGAATGGGCACAAGGAACCTGCAGACCAAACTGCCAGACTTTACAATCTCCAGCCTTTGTCTCTGGACTGGAACAGGGTTGAGGGCTCCCCCAGCATCTTGACAACTGGAGGCTGCTCCCTGCCACTGGGCTCCTGGGCCTCTTGACTCAAGATTTACCTTCTTGGCCCTTTCCTCTCTACTTTCCCCCCAATCATTGTGCTGTCTCTATTGCATTCTGACCCTCCTGCTTGGGGGGGTTTGCCTCGACACCCTCACCTGTCTCTGTTCCCCTTCCAGGAGGGGTAGGGTCTACCCCAAGACATCCTCACCTGGCTCTGTTCCCCTTCCAGGAGGGGTAGGGTCTACCCCAAGCCCGGAGGCTGGGCCTGCACTGATGTCTCACTTAGCCTTTGGGGAAGAGGGAGTCTGGGACACCTGGTCCCCAGCTCCCCCTTTTCCAGGGGCTTCAGCCCTGTTTCTCCTTGTGCCTCCCCTCCCCCAGGTGCCAAATAGCCATAACCTCCTCTTGAAACTCTTTTGGGACCTCTCTGGGGCCCGGGGTTCCCTGGCCAGAGCTGGGAATGCCAGGGAGGAGAGTGGATCAGCTTAGGGGCCTGGCTGCAAAGGTCCTGGTTAGGCAAGGGGACCATTTCTCACCAGAGAGCCAGGCCCTGCCTTGCCCAGGGAGACACCTGGAAGCCTTGTACTAAGGTGGCAGAGATTCAGCCTCACCCCACGTCCACCCCACCCATTTTCCAATGTTTGACTGGAGGGCAAAATTTTACTAATCTTTTTGGAGACCAGGGCTGCCTTGTTGGCAGCCTGCTTTCTAAGTGAAATCCACTCCGTTTTCCCACTTTGACCCCAAATTGGGGCTTGGACCAAGGGAGGTGAGACCCGCCCCCCAGGTCCCCTCCCCTTTCAGAATCCATCATCTCTCATTTTGCCCCTTTTTCCTGTCCCATACCTGGATTTTTGTTCATTTTTTAAAAACATACAACCCCATCTGCTTTGACTTATCCTGCCCCCTGTAAATATACCATGCCATCAATCAGTATTTCTTGCGCCTCCCCACCGCCCCCTCTTGCCCCTAGAGTGCTCCCAGCCTCCTGAAGAGCTGGCTGTCTCAGTGCCGGCTCGTCCTGTGCACTTCACCTCCTTCATCCCAGTTGGTGGAGGGGGCGGAGCCACGGGCGCTTCCGGTCTCGTGGACCAGCGGCCGCCCCTGCCCCACACTCCCAGGGACCGCATCTCTGTATATAATATATATATGTATGTATTGTTCCCGGTTTTGTACGGACCATGCCCTCTGTCAGGTCGCCCCCATAAAAGCAGCCCCCAGAGCCCCACTGCCTGGTTTCTTGATTCGCTGGAGAGGGGAGGGGGTCAGGGTTGTCAATCTGCCCAGTGAGTGATCCTCCCATCAGTGCTGCCTCTGAACCTGAGGATTTTTCTACACTGTTCCATCTGTTTTCGGTTCCAGCAAATTCTGTCTGCCACTATTCCCCCTGCATCAACCCATACTTTAAAATCTATATTTCGTGGGCAGAACTGAGGTTTCTAGAGAGTTCCTCCTGCTGGTGGCATCCTGAAGCCATTCAGCGCATGGGTTAGGTATGAGAAGATGAATCCTAAATCCTGTAAAGTGATAGGGGATACTTAGCAGCTGCCCTGGGAGCACCATCCAGTAGGAGGTACCTGAAGAATCAAAGAGTTCCTAGAGGTGTTGGCTGTCCCCAGGGTCCTAGAGAGAGTCTCTTATGTTTGTCCCTGCCGTGGACCTGAGAGGCCTTTAAACGCCCAGGTCTCCTGCTCCATGCCAGTAGGTCCAGTTGCTGGACTCACTGGTGCTAATATTAATGGGCCTGGGGCTCTAGATGGCAGGGTGCTAGGGGATAAGATTTGATAAAGTCCCAGAGAGAAGTGACAACCAGTGGGAGGGTGGGGAGGCAGTTTTAGATTTCCCTTCCTTGCTCTGGGTGTTGGTGTATTTGTGCTGGTGCCTAAGGGAACTTTCAGGGTCCCCTCCCTTTGCCATAAGGTACTGCACATGACAACATCAGGGTCCTTAAAAGTCATCTTGGTGAGTCCAGACAATAGCCAAGCTAACTAGTGACCTCTGCAGACTTCCTACTGATGACTCACTATCTCACCTCAAGCCAGTCACTCCTCTGGGGAGGGCTCTATTACAGTTCTTACTCATGTCAAGCCAAATTCTGGCTTCCTGTAGCTTCCAGTCAAAAATTGTAGTTCTTCACCTCAGGGCTACATATAAAAGCATTCCAGTCCCCCTGCTACTCCCCCACCCCACCAACAGGCATCTGGAATCCTGGGAATGATGACCATGCCTCTCAAGGCATCTTCTCCAAGTGGATCATCCTTGGAAACACTCTGGAAGCCCTGGAAATGCTTGAGACAGACCCAGTGGCTAAATCCCAAAATCAGAGACTACCAAACCACAAGGTCACAACAAGACATGGCGCCAGGATTAGCGGTCATGAAACGCAGGGCCACTGAGGCCAAAATAAAAGATGAAGGGTTGTTGGTCTTGTTCCAGAGACTCAGTCAAGAAGTCCAAGAAATGAATTTGTTGAACCCTCCTGGATGAAAAGACTTGGGGGTGTGGTGAGGGTTTCTGCTGGTCTCAATAGAACTAAGCATCCAGGTTAGAACCCTGCTGCTGGCTTCTGTGCTATTAGGTGAGGAAGGCAAACAGGAAATCTATTGTGTATACATTGTGTATTACAAAAGGCGGTCAAGTCAGCTCCCATGTTTAAGCCTGAGCTTGGTGTGTGGCTGAGGGTGCTGTGTATGGCTTTGCTGTAACTTTCTCGGGCCTGACATGTGAATCCCCATGATATATGTCCATGCTTGGGGCTGTGTCAAAGTTTATTATGGGCAGTCGTGGTAAGGGCTTTGCAGCCTTGTCACCTGCCTAGTTAGTACTTGGGAGCAGGTTGCTGCCCAACATTTACCATGGAGGAAGAAAATCAGATTAAGGGGTTTTTCTTAACTTCCAGATGATTTGGTATCATTACGAACAGGGGTTTTTCCCAGATCCTATAGTCTAGCAGCACCTTTCCTCAGACCCCCCATCCCAAGCATCTTTCCAACCCCTTGGGATCTATGTTGTTAAGTGCAGTTGTGACTCACTCTTAGCAACCCTGTATAGGGTTTCCAAGGCTTTAAATCACCTCATCTTTCTCACATAAAGTTGTTAGTGGGCTTGAACCACCAACTTTGTGGTTCATAGGAGCTTTATAATCAATCCCTTTACTCCAGTCCACCACCCAGATCTTATCAGATGGCTGTACACCATCTCCTCAGGCACTGACTGTGATAACACTTTAAAGACCCCAGATGCAGCTCCCACAACCTGGCACCCAGGGACACTACCCCATACCCAGATCTCCCCAATCTAGCTAGTACCCCATGGTCACCAGCAGATTCTGAAGATACCCAGAGACTGCAAACACCCACTGATCTGGATCTCCTAAGGATACCCTAAGCCCTCAAAAGCTATTAGTTCTATCCTCATCCATAGCCCTGAGGATGCAGTGGTTAAGTGCTCAAAGGATAACTGAAAGGCTAGAGGTTTGAACCCACCAGCAGCTCTGTGGGAGAAACGATCTGATGGCCTGCAGTCAGGACTATAGATAGTCTAAGAAAACCTGTGGAGCAGTTAGAATCTATTGTATAGTGTGACTCTGAGTCAAAATTGACCAGAGACCCCCATGGACTATCAGGGAATTCTCTGTTCCTCGACTCCACTCTTCTTCCTTGAGCTCTGCACCCCCTTAATCATCTTCACGACTTGCTCTTAAATAAGTCATATCACTCTTCTAAGTCTCTCTTCTCTCTGCTTAAAATGAGGGTAGTGGAAACACCTGCACATAGGGTGATTGTGAGGATGACATTAAATAATCCCAGCAAAGTGCTTAGTACCTTATGGTAGCTTGTTGTTGTTGTTAAGTGCCGTCGAGTCGGTTCCGACCCATAGCGACCCTGTACAGGGTTTCCGAGGGTGTAAATCCTTACGGGAGTAGAAAGCCTCATCTTTCTCCCGCGGAGCGGCTGGTAGTTTCGAACCACTGACCTTAGGGTTCGCAGCCCGATTCGTAACCACTACGCTACCAGAGCTCCTAGTTGTGATTATTACAGTAGCTCTCCTGGCTGACTGGCCACTACCTCCTCCTCACCAGGTCCAAATCTGATCTCATCTACCTCCAACCTTCACCACCTCCAGGGTTCCCTGCTTCAAGCCAAGACCTGCAATCATCTTCCTGCTCGCTCAGCCTCCAGACTAGTCAGTCTGTCTCTTCAGTTAGATACCAACCATACTTGATCTTTAATCTTCAGGCTCATATCATACTATCTTTCTTCTGTATCATGAGCCCATCTCTGCCTGACTTCGGGCTGCCCCGCTCCAATCCCTTCGCCACAAAGGAACCAGAGAATTCTTCCTAAAATGCAAATCTGTGCATGTTATTTTTTTTTCCCTTCTAATTTTTAGAATGTCCCAATCATCTATTTTGTCTTGTTTTGTTTGTGTAATTTTCTCAATGTTTGGTAGTCTGTGTGTGTCCTGGATTAGAGCCCTTAAATTTGTCCCTATTTTTTCACTGATGACCTTTACAATTATGGGATTCACATTTAGGTCTTTAATCCATGCTGAGTTGGTTTTTGTACATGGCATGAGGTAAAGGTCTTGTTTCAATCTTTTTTTTTATTTTTATTGTGAATTAAGTGATTACATGGGAGAACATTAGCTTTACATTCATCCTATTGTATTTCGTTCACTGCAATGATTACAATCCCCTCCATGTGCATGTTATTTTTTTCATGATTTTTAGTATAAAGAGCAAGTTCTGTCGGTACTGCCTCCCCAGCCTCACCTCCTCTTCCCCGCCTCTCCCACTGGCGCTCTACCTACCCAGACCTGCAGGCGAAGCCAACACCTCACTTCCAGGAATCCTCCCTGATCACTCCCTACCCCAGGCCGGGCTAGGCGCCCTCCCGTGGGTCCTTCGGGTGTGAAGCATCCCTGTGAACCTCCTAGCACCCAGGTGTAGTAGGGTCTCTCCATTCGTCCGTCCCCGTGACTAGACCGCAAGCCCCAGACGGCGGGGCCCAGGCCAGTTCTGTTCACCACTGTCCCTTCGGGCCCGGATGCACGTGATTACTCCGGGGCTGTGAGTTGAATGAACGCTCCACGAGCCCCCGCAGTGGTGGCGGAAGCCCGGGGGATCCCGGCGGGTTGCTTCCCCAGCCCGACCCCTGACAGTAGGCGCTCCCGCCCGCAGCAGAATAGCGGCAACTCGCGCTCCCAGGCTGGGCCGCCCGCCCCGCCCGCCGTGGCCCCTCCTCCCGCTCGCCCGCCCGCTCTTTGTCTCCTGGGCGCCCAGCTCCCCGCCCCCCGCCCCCCGCACAGCCCCTTCCCGGGGGACCCCAGCGGACCCCGGCTGACGCGACGCTGCGCCGATCGGCCCGTCAGGCTGGGGCTCGCGTCCCAGGGCGGGGGCGGGGCGGTGGCGCGCGTTCGCTCGCTCGATCGCCCGCTCTCTCTCTCTCTCTCTCTCTCTTTCTCTCTATCACATACATACACACACGCACACACACGCATACACGCACACACGAGCATCCTCCCGTCAGGTCTTCCCGGTCCAGCCCCGCCCGCCGCTTGCTTCCCGCAAGCCTCTCCCTCTCTCCCCATATCCGCCCCCCATCCTCGGGCCCCGAGCCCCAGCCCGCCGCCCCCCAGCTCCACCCGGGATGGAGAGAAGGGAGCCCGTCCGGAGCCCCCCGCGGCCGGGGTGACGACCCCCGCCCTTTCCGCCCGGGCCCCCGCCTAGAGCACTATGGGCCTGAGGGGTTCCCGAGGCGCCGGTCGCTGAAGATGCCCGATGTTGGAGGTAAGGCGCGGAGACCCCCGGGGACTCCAGGGTGGGCGGGGACGCCGAACTGGGGGCTCTTGGGAAGACTCGAAGTGGGGTTGATGGGGCGAAGCGACAAGAAGCTTTCTGCCCCTATCCCGAGGGGGGTCACAGGGGACTGGGGTGCTGGGCCGGCAGGGGATGAGGCGGAGATAAGATTTGTGTCCCTAATTCCCTTGCTCCTGCCCGCTGCCCGGAGAAATTAATAAAAAACTGGCGTGGGGGAGGGGAGAGGGCTTAACTCCTTCTTGCTCAGCGGGAAGTTGGGTTGGTGGATTGAAGAGAAATTCGCCACCCAGTGGGTAGGGGTCCTGGGAGCCGAGTAGGTGCCCTGTTCGGCATCCCCATCCTCTCTCCAGCAGCGCTCTCAATCCACCGGGTACCCGGGGCAGACTGGGCCTTATGGGGAAGGGGTACTGACTGCACAATTTGCCTGCCCTCTACCCCAATCTTCCTCTCCGGTCCATCCCTTCCCTGTTTTCCCCAAGTTGCACTTCTCTTTCTTCCCTTCTTGGGCCCCTTTCCTCTGCCGCCCCACTGGGGGCCCGCCCCCTCTTGCGGTGGATTCTCCTTGCTCCATCCCACCCTCCCCGCGGGTCTCTTACCCAGGGCCAAGGAGCCCTCTGTCCCCACTACTGCGTTCTCCGTTCTGAGTCTTGCTTTCTTCCATTTCTTTCAGCAGTCCTAAGGGCGGCCTGAGGACTCTGCTCTCTGCCTTTGGCTGTTCTTCCTCCTCACTCTCTCCAGCTCCCTTACCAGGGCTTACGCTTGATTTCTTTTTCTTTCTTCTCTTGGTCCCAGGAATCTTTGAGCTAACCTGCCCTCGCTTTCTCACAGAGAAAGGCCAAAGGTCATTGATGCACCTCTCAGGTAGTTAGAAGCTTTGGAGGGAGGGAATATCAGAGCCCGACTGGGGCCCACAGGGAACAGGTTCAGTACTATTCTTGTGGCTGTTACCTGGTTGTTCTTTGTGTGTGTGTTTGTATGTGTACATGTATAGGAGTTGGAGCGGGGTTGATGTCTAAATTTCCAGGGTCCAGTTTTGGAAGAGGGGGATTGGGTAAGAGAATTCTAGTCATCTCCTGATACCCTGCTTCTTCTGCAGAGTTTCCCATCAGCCAGGGTAGGGATGATCGTCCATAAAGCACCCCGGGTGATTAGTTGTCAAAGGGAGGGAAAGAAAGCAGTCTGGGCTGAATCAGGATGGGTTGGGAGGGAATGTCAGTTGGAACCCCCAGCTCACCCCAACCTGAAAGGGATCTCCACAAGAGGGACTCAACCTGGTTTGAGGTCTTGAATCAGAATGCATGTGATCACCATTCTCAGGTTGTCCAAGAGTTAAGTACAGCTTCTGCCCTCAAGGAGCCTCCATTCTGTTGGGAGAGGCAGTTCCTATCTTCTAGGAGTCCTTAGTCTAATGGGGAATACATGGCCCCTCTCCCCAAAGAGCTCCCTTTGATGTGGGGAAGATAGGGTTGGTCCATTTAGGGAATCAATGAAGAATTCCCCGTTTGCGGTGGTTGGGACAGGATGAAGTTAGAAATTATGTAGACAAATGATAGAAGGGGAGGTTATCTAGGACAGCTTCCTGGAGGAGGTGGCAGCTGGGTCCTAATCAGGTGGAGATTTAAGAATGATTAATGGAATTTGGCTCCTTTTTAGGAGCAGTCTCCCATTCCACCTGGCCCCTCAGGACAGGAGAATGTTCTGGAACTTCTTTGCTACTAAGCCCCCCACCCCCAGGGCTCATAGTGAGATGATGACTATGTAATAACAGAAGAAGAGAGCTCCCTTTAGCCTCCCTGCCATGGGCCACTCCACTGGATGAGTCCCCTGCAGGCATGTGGTCCATATTTTCTACACTCATCAAATGTACAGTCTGGTTCAGTGCCCTCAACCATCTGTAGCCTCTGAGCCTCCTCAGTCTCTTTTAGCCATCATCAACACCCAAGCCTTGGGTCAGGGCTACTAGAAGCCTACATCTTCTAGAAAGCCTACTCCAATTGCTCAGATGCATATATTCCACTTCCCTACCTGACCCCTCTTCTTGCTTCCCACAAAAAGAAAAACCTTTCCTATTCAAGATAAGCAATGGACTGCTAGCAGCTGTTGCTCCTTGGGAGAAAGAAGAGGCTTTCTGCTCCCATAAAGACATTCAGCCTCCGAAACCCTTCGTAGGATCACTGTGAGTCGGAACTGACTCAGTGGCAGTGGGTTGCCATACTTCATGCATCATAGAGATGTGTCTGTCCACTGCTCTGCTGTGAGTACTCTTCATACCATTCTGAGGATTCATCTGTGAATCTGTTAAGAACTGTGAAAGCTGTGAGTTTTTCTAGAAAAGCGGGCCTGCTGATGGTGCCAGCTTTTTGAACAGCTCATGTTCAGAGAGGTATGTGGTGAGGGCACCTATGATAGGGAGAGGGCAGGATTGGTTGATGAATGGAGTGAATTAATGGATGCAAAGATGGTTGGTTGGAAGGATGGGGGTAGATAGATGGCTAGATGGATTCATGGGTAGGTAGAAGATGGTTGGGTAGATGGATGGTGAGTGATAATGGATTAGTGTACACAGGGATGATAGGTAAGTAGGTAGATGGAAGAACCTGTGTTTTCATCCTAATTTTGCCATTACCTTGCTGTATGATCTTGAGCCAGTCACTCTCTGCTCCTAGGTCTATTTCCTCATTATAAAATGAGAGGACTAGACTTAATGATCTAAAAGATCTCTCCCAGATTTTATGTTGATTTACCATCAATTTATAATGATCAAATGCTTTTAAGGGGTGCTAAGGTATGGCACTATAGGATAAGCACTGTACTGCTAACTGAAAGGTCGGTGGTTCAAATCCAGCAGCTGCTCCTTGAAAACCCTGTTCATGGAATCTGTGAGTCAGAACTGATTCGATAGTGCTTACAACAATATACATATATGAAGGGAGCACAGTTACTCCATAGACTAAGTACTGGACTATGAACCACAAGGTCAGTGGTTCAAGCCCACCAGCTGCTCCATGGGAGAAAGATGGGGCTTTCTGGTCCTGCAAAGATTAACAGCCTCTGAAACTCTATACAGAATCACTGTGACTCAGAGTCGACTCAGTGGTATTGACCACCACCAACAGCAATATGTATATGAAAGCTGGACAATGAATAAGGAAGACTGAAGAAGAATTGATAATGATATTGGTGAAGAATACTGAACAGATACCATAGATAGTCAGAAGAACAAACAAATCTGCCTTGGAAGAAGTACAGTCAGAATGTTCCTTAGAAGCCAGGACGGCAAGGCTTTGTCTCATGTACTTTGGACGCGTTATCAGGAGGGGCTAGTCCCAGGAGAAGTACATCATGCTTGGTAAAGTAGACAATCCGTGAAAAAGAGGGAGACCCTCAACAAGATAGATTGACTGCAACAATGAGTGCAAACATCAGCAATGCTTGTGAGGATGGCACAGAGCTGGGCAGTGGTTCCTTCTGTTGTGCATGGGGTCTTTATGAGACTATAACATTTAACAACAATGATGGAAAAGCTAAAGATAGTGAAGGGGAGAAACTTAGTAACTGTGTGAAGGTACACAGCACATCAGCTTTAACCCAAACTGAACTTCTTACCTAGAATCTTTTTTCTCTTTCTCTCTCCTCCCTTTTCCTTTCTAGCTCTCTTGAGTCATGGCTTCTTCAAAGCTTCGAGAACCTGTGGATGAGGTTTTTGGTAAGTTCTGTGCAACTCTATTTCTAGCTAATAGACATGGTTGTAGAAAATACTTCCTTCCAAGGCCACTCAGCTGCTTCATGTCAGTACCCAGAGAATCTACAGCAGAGGCAGAGGAGGTCTTGGGAACTAAGTGTGCGTGTGATGTGGCCTTACAGCCTGATTCTTTGTCATTCTGTCCTAGTGGAAGGAGCCCTGGTGGCGCTGGACTGCTAACCAGAACGTCAGCAGTTCAAAACCACCAGCTACTCTGGGAGAAAGATGAAACTTTCTGCTCCTGTGAAGATTTACAGCTTTAGAAATGCTATATATGGTGGCTATGAGTCGGAACCGACTTGATGGCATGGATTTGGTTTTGGGTTTGGTTTACTACCTTAGTGAACATGTCAAGTAAACAACAGCAACATTAGTATTTGTTGTTAAGTGCCGTCAAGTCAGTTCCGACTCATAGCGACCTGGTATAGGGTCTCCAATGAGTTGTCAGTGAGCTTGAACCACAGACCTTGCGGTTCAAACCAACCTTGTAGTCCAGCACATTAACCTGCAGCATCACACCAGGACTCCAAACCATAGTACAGGTCCCCATTTATTAAGTATTTGTCTCATGTCAGGCCCTAATAAAGTATCCACATCTCACATGTGCTGTATCAGTTAACCCTCACAACAACGCTAAGACGTATGCCTGCTTTACAGCTGAGAAAATAGGGTGGAGAAGCTGAAGCAACTTGCTTTAGATCACATGGCAAGTCGGTGACACATTTGCCTGTCTCCTGCTCCTAATTGCTGGCCGATGCACCTGTGTACCCAGCACAGGTGACACACATTACCTCCAAGTCCCATAAGTACATGTATTGCACACAGCCTCAGTAACCCAGGACTCCGCCCTCATACTGAGGCGCATGCCCATGTCGTCAGGTTTACACAGGGGTCATCCAGCAGGCACACACCAGTCCACATCAGCATTTACCCCCTGCAGTTGTTCTGTTGCATGGATTGCAGAAAGAGACCACCCCCTCAGGCCAGCATTCCCAGCATGTACTGGGGTGGAAAGGCTGTTTCCCTGTTGGATTAGAGTGGAGGAGACAGTAAGCAAAGGAATATGGAGGGAGAGGTGGAGACAGAAGCCACCTAAACCTGGAATGCCGCGAGGCCCTCACCAGCTCTCACATCTGTGTGTGCAGCCTGCCTGCCCCACCCGCTGCGTACCCCATACTCCCCTGCCTCTGTGACATATCCAGGCAATGCCAGGAACTGCTGCTTCCTACTGCAGCCTCCCCTGAGTCTCTCAAGTGGAGGATTTACTTCTGAGACTCCCCTAGACTCGAGTGGCTCTGTCTCCACCCAGGTCCAGCCTAACCCCTTACCTGACCAACCCAAGCTCCTCACTCAGACCCATCCTGTTTCTCCCTCTCAGATCTGCTGAGATAGCTGGGCCCAGCCTGGCTGGCTTCCTGATCTGAACGGTTATGAAATATTCATGACCTCCCACTGTCCCATGGGCCATCTCACCAGGGGAGATGAGAGTGTGCTGGTGTGCACACAGGGAAAAGATGCAAATTCAGGGCAGGGGCCTTTGGGGAGGATGAGACTCCGGGAAAGGCTGGGCCCACCTTGTCTCAAACCCTCCTTAGAAGTCTGTTTTCTCTCCAGACCCTTACATGCTAAGGTGTCCTGTTGTGCCCCAGAGTACAAAGCAAACCGCCACCCCACGCTCCACACCCCACTCCCTTTGGCTGGATCAGCTAGAAGATGTCCACCCCCCCTGGGAGAGCAGGAAGGGCACAGGCCTGCGAGCCAGGAGACTTGGCTACTGTCCTCAACTCCCTTTGCTGTGCACTTTGGACCAAACCTTTCCCTTCTGAGCCTCGGTTTCCCTGTCTATAAAACGAGGAGGTTGGACTTAATCTCAAAAGTCTCTTGCATCTCTTCCGGAGAGTGCAGCACACGGTGGTTACAAATTCAGCTTTGGAGGCAGGCTGCCGCTGTTAGCCCTGGCTCTGCTCTTGCTCTCTGCTGCCTGGAGTGCCTTCCTCATAGTGTTGTGGGAGGGTTTAAATGAACTAATAACTGTAAAGCACTTAGAGCTGTGTCTGAACACTCAGACAGCATGAGCAATTATTCTGTGGTTTCCTCCTCAGTCCTTGCTGCTTCATGCCAGTGCCCAGAGAGTCAGGCCAAGCTGGGCCCAGGGACAGAGGACTCCCTCCCCAAGATTAGCCCCCAGGACTTGGAAACAGCAGAGGGGTGTGGGGGACAGCCAAGAGACCTGAGGAGTGTGAAAAAATCTGGGGTCCAAGATGGCAGCTGTTTTTTGTTTTTTCAATGTTTTATTGTGAATTATGTAATCATTTACATGGGAGAACATTAGTTTTACATTCATTCTATCGTATATCGTTTCATTGCCATGGTTACAATCCCCTCCATGCATCATCAACCAACCAAAGGGTATACCCTGCAAGCCTGCCCCCCACACACCCCTGGTCTTCAGCACACAGTCCCTCTCCCTCTCTGGATCTCAAGTCCCCAGCTGCTCCATCTCTCCACATCATCATCTCTGCCTCCATCTCAGGCCTCACTGCTTCTCTGGGTAGGGTCCCGCTCTCCGCTTTTCTCCATTGATGGTCCTAGGGACCTCTGCTCCTAGACTGGAAAGTTAATCACTCCCCTCCTTGCTATGAAACATCTACCTTTATATTTCCAACCTTCACAATCAGTCCTGATAACAATTATTCACTATTGTATCACAAGAGACCTATCCGCATTTCATTTTATCAGCCCCACCTAGACAGATTGGATAGTACTCACTGGAGATTCTACCTTCCTCCTAGATCTAGATCCTCTGGATCTAGGTTCCCTCTTGAAAGCTTATAAGCCAGTCACTTCTTGTCTTTGTAGCCCTCCCCGCCATTTTGGGTAGCCAATGTCCAAGTATGGCAGCTGTTTTGACAATAAGTGTCCCCTCCTCCAAACCACTGTCAGCTCCCCGTGGACAACATCAACAGATTCCTATTTCCACTCTCCCCCTTCAAGCAGGCCTTTCCCCTAGTGATCCTCAGACACCCCAAACCCAAGCCCATATCGTGCCCTCTACTTGAAAGCTCGCTCGTTTTGTTTATGTGCTAGTTTGTTTTCTACTCTTCAGCTGTGGTTTGTTGCCTAGACCTCCGCCTAGCTACCTAATCTAAAAGTAGCTAGCCCCCCAATCACACCCAGTCTCTTTCATCCACTCACCAAATATGTTTTGAGTTCCTAATACATGCCAGCCTCTGTCCTAGGCCGTAGGAAGGTCACAGGGAACACGCCAGGCAAAGTTGCTGTCCTCAAGGAGCTTGAGTTCTAGTGCAGTAGCAGGCAGGGGCACCGAGAATACCAGCACACATTAATAAACCAGGAAGATGTGAAATGGTGAGGTATACTCTGCTGACAATGAAAATGTGGGACATGACTGAAGGTGGGCTTGTGTTTGTAAGTGATGCCTAATTAGCAACTGCAAGTCCATTTCTGTGGTGGGATGCCATGATTATGGAAGTAATGGCTTTGATTCAAGGCATACAACTCTGAGGGAGCATCTCTTCTGCAAGGTCATCACCGGGCTCTGGGATTCAGGACAGAGAGTGAAGGGTGTCACTTCTGAAGGCAGGAGGAAGTGAGTTGTTAGACAAAGAAGGTGAAGAATGCTGGAGCAGAGAGGGAGGCAAGTCTATAGGTGTCA
>NW_006408525.1:20519722-20595919 GCF_000296735.1 Chrysochloris asiatica
CATCACCCAACCATAACAATTATCAGCCCATGGCTGGTTTTGTTTCACCAGCCCCCCACCCCTTCCACTTTCCACCCCCTGCTACCCTCGATTATTTTTGAACCCAATCCAAAACATCATATCACTTTGCCATAAATATTTCAGTATGTCTAGATATATTTCAAAGGTAGAGCTAACAGGAATTGTGGATGGACTGGTTTGTAGGGTGGGAGGGAATGGGAGGAGTCAAGGATGGCTTGAGGGGTTGGTCCTGGGCAACTGGAAGGAGCTAGATGCCATTTCCTGAGATGTGAGGAGCAGCTGGGGGCAGGGATGTGGGAAGAGGTCAGGAATTCAATTTTGACATGTGAGTAGAAGATGCTGGTTGGACATCTAAGTGAAGAGGATGAGTAGGCAGATGGGCACGTAAATTACTAACTGTGTTTGGGGCTGAGGGGGAAGAGTAGTGATTGGGTAGATGAAGAGCCATTTCACTGAGTCAGGGTACAGAGAAGTAAGTGGGTTTGAGGCAGGATGGCAGGTTCATTTTGCTGGATTGCATTTGAGGTGCCTGGGGGCCTTTGATGTGTGGCAAGCTCCTTGGCTGGTGCCTGGGTGGCCAGGCTTGGGATGCAGGGGAGGGGGCAGGACTAGAAATAGACAGGTGGGTGGTGCAAACCATTAAGCACTCAGCTGCTAACCAAAATGTTGGAAGAGAAAACCCCAGAGTTATCTCGAAAGAAAGATTTGGCCATAGGTGAACCAGTGGTCCCAACTATGGAGGTGACTTCTGTCTGAAACACATGGAGTAGCCACCAGTCGGTATCAGCTTGACAGCAACTATTGTTTTCTTTTACTTATGAATTAGTTGAGCCAGGGTGGTTTAGGGAGTGTCTGCAGACAAGAGAGAGGAACAGACAAGGTAAGGTGGATCAGTGATGAGATGGGGTCCCTAAGACATTAGGGGATGCAGTGGGGAAGAAAGGTCTTAATCCATTCTGAGGGTTGGGAAAACCCTTTTCTATCTGGAGACCCTCAAGGCCAAGTTCTGGGCTGCTATGGAGTGGGGTCATCATTCCCAGAGTAAGCGAATGAAAGTGGAGCTGTGAGCAGTAAAGGGGCTCTGTGGATGAGCCACAGGGGCGTGCCTATTCTTCCTCTGTGCCCTCCCATCCATGACCTAGCATAAGCCCACAAGCCCAGGCTGGTGGCGACAGGTTTCAGGAACTGTGGGGCTTCAGCAGCAGCTGCTTTCTTTTGTAGCACAGCCTCTGGTTCACCTGTGAGCCATTTGGATGCTCAGCAGAGTGCTTGACTGTGTCCACAGCAGGGCTCTGGACAGGCAACTTAGCCCAAAGGAAAACAACCCAGTCCCTGGAGCCAGCCTCTCCAGTTCATTCCAACTCGTAGTGACCCTAGAAGAAAGACAGAACAGAAATGCCCCATAGAGTTACTAAGACTATTCCTTAGGGAGTGTGGTGGCTCTGTAGGATAAGCACTGGACTGCTAACCATAAGATTGGTCATTTGAGTCCACCAGCTGCTCCTTGGAAAGATGAGGTTTTCTGCTCCCGTAAAGACATAAAAAAGCCTCAGAAACCTTATATAGGGTTGCAGTGAGTTGGAACCCACCCAAGGGTACGAAACAATAGAACAATTTTTATGGAAAGTAGACGGCCACATTTGGAACTGCCAACCTTGTGGTTAGAAGCCAATTGCTTAATCACTATGCTGCCAGGGCTACTTGGAACCATACTTCTTGTTGTCAAATGCTGTCAAGTCAGTTAGATTCTGAGTGACCCTGTATAGGGTTTCTGAGGCGTAAATGGTGGATTTGAACTGCCAACCTTATGGTTAGCAGTCCAGTGCTGACCCCACTGTGCCACACCAGGAGTCATCCTTTGTTAAGTGCTGTGGAGTCAGTTCTGATCCATAGTGACCTCATATAGGGTTTCTGAGGAGCCGCTGGTGAGCTTGAACCGCTGACCTTGCCGTTCAAACCGACTTTGCAAGTCCAGCACATTAACCCACACAGCCACACCAGGACTCCTTCCCAGGCTCAGATCCTGGACCATTGCTAGCTGGTGGCTTTGGCCAAGTGACTTAACCTCTTTGAGTCTCAGTTTCCTCAGCTGTTAAATGTGCTTAGTCACTGTACCCATATTGGTGGGCTGTTTTGAAGAGTAGGGAAGGAGGCATACGTAAAGCACTTGTCACTTTTAGGTGCTTCCTAAATTGTAGTCACTATTACCATGATCTTCCCAATCTCCACAAACCCACCCTCTAACTGCCCTGGAGTTGCTGCCACTTGCATCTCATGTCCCTCTTCCCAGCATCTCATGTGCCAAGTTTATCACCTGGCTGTCCATCTCCAGCTCCTCTCTTATAAACTCCCCCAATTCCTAAAGACCCAGTTCCGGTGTTTCCTCCTCTGCCCTATTACAACAGGGTGGTCCTGTCCCCCTCTACACCTCCTCTGTACCTCATGAGGTTTTGTCAGTGTGTGGTGTGCCGACGTATCTGACTCCTGACCACTGTGAGGGACATTTTTCATCTGTCTGTATTGCTGGTGCCCAGGACTCAAAATACTGGGTGAAAGGCTGAGGTGAGTGCAGAGGTCCTGAGGTGGGCCTCTGGGACCGCCCTCTTCATGGGTCTGGTCTCTGTCCCCTCACTCTGGTCCGCAGACCTGGACTTGGCCGTGCCAGAGACCGTCAGACTGGACAGCAGTTTACACAAGGCCCGGGCCCAACTGCTGGCCAAAGGCCGGAGACACCGCCCCTCCCGCTCCAGGCTTCGAGACAGTGGCAGCTCCGCTGAGGACGGGGAAGGCTCCGATGGGCCCGGAGGCAAGGTTGGGAAGGCTCCGATGGGCCCGGAGGCAAGGTTGGGGCAACCCACCCAAACACAAACACCCACCCATCCTTCATGCCCTTGGATAATGCTGTTAAACCTCTCTGCCAGAGAAACCGCACCCCTAGACTTCAGACACAAAAACCCTAATGGCTCTTAGCTAGCTGCCATGCCATCCTTTTAATGAAGGTATTACTATGCCTATCTTACAATGAGGAAACAAGGCTCTGAGAGGTTCCACAAGGATGACACACAGTAAGTGACTGAGGCGGAATTCAACTCCAGCCCATGTGGCTCAAAGCCCTGGATTTCCCCCCTCTCACTGCCCTAGCCTCCCTTTAGCCCTAGAGTATGTGGACATACTCTCTGCCCCCAGGACCCAGGAGTCCTGACTTCCCGCCCTCGAGACTCCCAAGTGGTTAAAGGAGTGAAGCCGGGTCCTAGACTAGCCAGGAAAGCGAGGAGAATTCGCAGTCAGCGGCTACCCCTCCTCCAGGTGACTGCTAGCTGCGGAAGTCCCCTGCACCGGCTGCGCTCGCCCTTGCACTCGGGCCCCGGGTCTCCGGCCGGGGGTTCTTTCTGCCTGGAACCTCCGGGGCTGCGGCGCAGCCTGGACGAGGACGAGCCGCCGCCTTCGCCGCTTACGCGCTACCGGCCCCTGCACAACGCCGCCTCGCACGAGGGCCTGGCCGCCGCCTCCTGCTCGCCGCCACGCTCTGCGCCTTCCTCCGACAGCTCGCCCAGCTTCGTGCGCCGCCACCACCCGCGCGCAGAACCGCACAGCGAAGGTGAGCAGTAGGCGGTGCAGAGCCCCCTGCTGGTGCACACCGGGGCAGCGGAGGCCGCTACCAGTTCCGGGAACAAAGGGCGGAACTGGGCCGCTTGAGTGGGAACGGGGAAATAAACCTCACAGTTCTTGCATTCAGCGAATACTTACTGAACACCTATTATGTGCCAGACACTGCTGAGTTCTGGAACACACGAGGCGGTGAACAGATGTGGTTCTTGTCCTCACTGGGCTTGTAGTTTAGATGAGAAACAAGAAATAATTCCTTATGATATAGGGTGAGTCACTAGGTAGCTCAAATGGTTAAGTGCAAGACTATTATCCGAAAGGTTGATGGTTCAGACCCACCCAGTTGTTAAGTGCCGTCGAGTCGGTTCCAACCCACAGCGACCCTGTATAGGGTTTCCAAGGAGCAGCTGGTGAGCTTGAACCACCGACCTTGTAGTTCAAACGGCTTTGCAATCTGGCTCATTAACCCACAGCACCACACCAGGAGAGGCACCTCAAAAGACAGGTCTGGCAGTCTGCTTCTGAAAGGTCATAAACCTTGACAACCTTACGGAGTAGCCCTCCTCTGCACTGTGGCTCACCATGAGCTGGAGTTGGCAGACATCAACTAACAAAAACATGGATTAGGTAGGAAACAACCAAGTAATAATTTCCTAGTGCAAGATGCCATTATACACGGTACTAAGTGCTCTGAAGGAAAAGTGCATGGCGGTGGTTGGCAGGAGAGCCTGTGTCAGGGATCTGACCTCAGTGAATGCATCCCAAAAGGTTTCTCAGAGACAGTAACATGTGAGGCAGGATTGGAGAGTTGATGGGAGATGAACAATAAACTAGTGGGCATCTCTGCCTTGTCACGCTTTCTAAAAGGCTTTCATTGTTGAGCTGCTGCTGAGCTAATTCCAACTCACAGCAACCCGACCCTGTAGGACAGCAGACTGCCCCAGAGAGTCTCCAGGGCAGCCATCTTTATGGAAGCAAACTGCCACATCTTTCTCCCAAAGGGTGACAGACTTTTCAGTTAACAGCCAAGCACTTAACCATGGTGCCAACAGGGCTCCTTAGTAACCTCATTGTTGTGCTGTTGTTAAGTGTTGTATTAAGTCCGCCAAGTCGGGTCTGACTCATAGCAACACCGTACAAGGTTTCCGACCTTGTGGTAGCAGCCCAGTGCTTATCCTACAGCTCCATGGCAGACATGAAATGGGCAGGTGTTATTATCCGCATAAGTGGAGAAGAAGGAAGCTCAGAGAGGTCAAGTGACTTGCTGTGGGTTGCACTGCCAATAAAGGGCACCAGAGTCAGGTTACCTGATTTGAAGTCTCAAGAATTCTCACCGCACCACACTGGAAGCTACAGGAGACAAGTCACCACACTGTTTTCTTACATCTTTCTGGAAGATGACAGTCGGGATGCTAGTCCACCTGAGCCGGCCAGCCCCACCATCGGCCTGGATAAGAAGACGCGCCGAAAATTCCTGGACTTGGGGTGAGTGGAGGAGCCAGAAGCCAGGGCCTGGAGCTGTGGGGCTAGCCGCAGCCCTGTAGGCAGCACTGCCCCACCACCCGCTGTCCTTCCTACAGGGTCACTCTACGCAGAGCCTCCACTGGCAAGAGCCGGAAGGAGAAGGGCAGTAACCGCCTGTCCATGGGAAGCAGGTAGGAGGACCCCACAGTGCCCACACTCATGCTGGTAACTCCCTGGGGGTGCCCAGCCCTTCCCTTTGTGCCCACACCCATGCTGGGTGCTCTCTCTGCAGGGAGTCGGTGGAGGGGTCTGGCAGATCCGGGGGCTCCCCATTCCTGCCCTTCTCCTGGTTCACAGACAGTGGCAAGGGCTCAGCGTCCTCTGGCAGCACCATCTCTCCTGCCTGTTCCCCTAAACATGAGGGCTTCAGCCCCAAGAAGTCAGCTTCTCAGGTGAGTCCATGACTTTCTCACCCCCAAACAAGTGACAAGGGAGGGCACACTTCTGGGACTCAGGCTGGGGTTCAGGTGTGACTCATTCAGTCACCCACTCTGAGTTTATTTGTTCCTTTGTTCAGACTCTCCACTGCTCAGTCATTGTCTGGTCCACATCACACACTTACTGAAGACCACTGGTGTTATGTCAGGGGTGGGGTTTGGGGAAAACAGGATTAAATATGACCCCAACCTAGTGCTCAGAAAGCTCACTCAAAACTTTGTGAAGCAAGAGTTGAGTGTCTGCTGATGTTCACGAAGCTTTTTACAGTTTACAGAGCCCCCAACACATGTCTTTCTGCTACTCACAGTAGCTCAGTGAACCAGGCATGGTAGGGACGTTTGTGCCCATTGAGCAGATAAAGAGTTGAAGGCACCCAGGGAAAGGACTTGCCTACAGACTCACTCACGTTTTGTTGCAAGTCTTTCTAAGCCCCAAGCCCAGTGCTCCTTCTATAGTTCTGTCCTCATGCACTGTTGGAACAGATGAGACCAGAATGCAGGGAATTCAGAAAAGAATCAGCCTCTTCTGATTTGGGACTTCCTTCTATTCTTCCTCCCTGTTCACCCTCCTCCCTGCTTTTCTTTGTTCCCTTGTGCTGGGCCCTGGAGCTACCATGGTGAACGAGATACAACCCAGGCCCTTACAGAACTCACAGTCCCATGAGGACAAAGACCTCTAATCAGGCACCCCAGGGTGCTAGAGGTCATGGTGGGAGGCACATAGCAGGGACACCTGAGCCAGTCTGCTGGATGTATTGTAGGCTGTCTGCAGGAAGCGAAACCTAACCTGAGACTTCTTCCATTTCTTCCAACAATTCTGCCTGGCTCACTTGCAGCCGCATGTCCTCCAGATGGCTGCCCGCTCTCTCAGAGGTCACAGGTCCTCACCTGTCACATGATCACCATGTCCCATGTGGGCTGAGCCATGTCGCACGCATGAGGGGCTGAGCAACTCTGGTGTCCAGCCCAGACCCATTTCTCCATCCAGAAGGGTTGAGGACTCTCTTGGCTTGGGAGTGAGCTCTGTCTGTTCTCAGCCACATGCACCTCTCCTGTGCAGGAATCCACCCTGAGTGATGACTCTACGCCCCCCAGTAGCAGCCCCAAGATCCCAAGTGGCCCCCGGCAAGAGACCAAGTGCTCCTACCCCTATCACACGCTGTCCCAGTCTTCAGATGAGGTGAGCAAGGTTGGCCATCATGTCAGCTGGCCCTGACCTCTGACTCTCTAGGCCACAGGCCAGGCCTCCACCCCTCACTCTCCTTGGTCTCTGCCCAGTTCCTGGATGAACCCCTCCCTGCTGTCCACCACTGGACCAGTCAGCAGGTGGGCCAGTGGCTGCACAGCCTCAACCTGGAGCAGTACGTTGCTGAGTTTGCTGCTCGGCAGGTGGACGGGCCACAGCTACTCCAGCTGGATGGAAGCAAACTGAAGGTAGGCTAGGGTCCAGCCAGAGCCTCTCTTCACCTGACCTTTGACTGTAGCTCAGCCCCCTGGGCTGGCCTTTTCCTTCCAAGACCCAAGTTCTTTGGCCTAATCTTTGTACTACAGCGTGGGTGCTCAGTTTGAGCTGAAACTCAAGGCCGGTTCTTTGACTTGACCTGTAAATGCTAGCCCAGGTCTCCAGACTGGCCTTGACCTCTAAGACTATCAACTGATAAGTCTCCTGGTGTCCTGGAGCAAGCCTTTCCTGGGCCATCTCTGCCTGGGTCTCAGTCTCTGGCAGTGGTGATGGTGGGTCTCAACCGCTGACTAGCTGTGTGACCTTGGACAAGTCACTCTGCACCTCTAGGTCTCAGGGGGGCAGTAGGGGTCATTCTAAGGCTAAAATCTGGAGAGACTCAGGCCATCTCTCGCAAACACTCTCTTTCCAAATTTGAACCTGTTGGAGAGTCTTACTCGGGAGGTGGAGGCTTACTCAGCAGCAGAGAGAACCAACAAATCATCAGCAGGGGCATAGGTTGCCTGGGGCCCTGGATGCTTCCAGGACTCCTTCCCTCACCCTGGGATTCCTCCCCAGAGCCTGGGGCTCAGCAACTCGCATGACCGAGCGCTAGTGAAGCGGAAGTTGAAGGAACTGGCAGCCGTTGCTGAGAAGGAGCGCAAGGCCCAGGAGAAGGCGGCTCGGCAGCGAGAGAAGCTCCTCCGGCGCAGAGAACAGGAGGCCAAGAGGAGCTAGGGGAGGCGGGGCAGGCGCTGGCACCCAGCAATGGCACCTGGGCACTGCTCGGCAGGTGCTGGCCCCACGCTCCCAGGGGCACACATCCCTGTCACCCTGTCTGGACCTGGAGCCAGCAGGAAGGGAGACCCCAGGGAGAAGGGCCAATAATAAATTCTGTTTCAAGGACGTGTTTGGCACAGAGTTCCTGGGGGAGGTGTCAGATCAAGCGAAGAAAACAGAAGGGACATTTCCCCACCCCCCCAGGACCCCCCCCAGGAACCTAGGTCAGGCTGACCCTCTGCCCTTGGGCCAGAGTGGTGCTGGGGGCCCTGAAGTGAGCTGGCTGCCTGTCTGCCTTCCCAAGGTCCTAAGAGAGCTCACCAAGGTAGCTGAGAGTTGGGGTGCTGTGCTTCTCCCCAGGAAGGTCAGTGAGCGCTGCAGCAAGTCACACTCAGGGTAGACTCCCAGCTACTCTTCAGCAGGAGAGCAGAGGAGGCAGCATGGGGATACATAGGACCTTTGTATGGCCCTTTGAACAAGGATGAACATCCATCCCCCTTCTCCTCCTCTTCCCTTCCTTGTCCCATGGATCCCAATGGCTGAGATGACATCCAGGTGGGTCTGCCACTTTTGGGGCCCATTCAAGGCCTGGCCACTGTCCAAACTGGGGCCCATTTCTCCTCCAGCGGCTCCATCAGAGGATGCCTGGGCCCTTCTGTGGGCAGAGCAACCTGGGAACGGATGCAGCAGACCCTGCCCTGGCTAGTGAATCCTTACCCCAGCCAGGCAGAGGCAAAACCTGGGCAGTCCTGAAGCATCCGGACTGGGTTTGTCAGGGCTTCAGTGGCCCAAGCTGGTGGGGCATGGGCCACTAGGAGGGTGAACCAGTCCTCTGGGCGGGGGGTAGGGGTCAGCTCTGTCCATCCATCACAGCCTTATTAGGGGGTGTTCAGGAGAGAGCAGGTCTAGTCCTAGCTAGCAGCTAGGCCAGCTTCTGGGGTCCCATCAGAGTTACCAATATAGTCAGGGGTCTCTGAGTGGAACCCCTCTGCACACCTGCTGGGAGTGCAGGACAGGCGCTAAGGAGTGCACGGGGAGCTCTGTTTGTGGTTAGGGGAGCGCCAAGCCTGCTATGGCCAGGGCTCTGTCCTGGAGACCATGCAGACAAAGACCAGGGGGCTAGTGGCGCTGGCTGGGGCTGCTGGAGGGGTCAGGGGAGGCTGGAAGGCATCAGGAGCTATAGTGGGTGCCCACCTGCATGTGAAGGAGGAGGTGGCTCTCAATTTATTTCAATAAACATGTATAACGTGCCAGTGGACCTTCTGTCTGGCCCTGTCAGGGGCTTGGGCTGCTCAGGGAACCTGGCAGTATGGAGGGGGTTGAGTCTGCCGCAGCTGCTGGCTCTCAGTGTTCTGAACGCATGGCTTTGGCTGGGGCTCTGCTCATGGTCCACACTGGGCTGGCCTGGGTGCCCGAATGTGTTGTCTGTTGCTCCCAGGGTACCAGTCTCTCTGTGTGTGTGTGCGCACGCATGTGTGTGATCCCGGTCCCTCTGTCCCTACTTCCCCACAAGAAAGCAGCCAGGCCGTGGTCTCATTCAGTCTCCTCTTTACTGTGGATGTCAGTGTCCCCGCCACAGCCAGTGGGAGGAGGCGCACACACCTTTAACCTGTCGTGCTAGGGAAGGACATTCAGGGCTAGAAAACTAGCTATGTACACAGCATTCTAGGAAGAAAGCCAGCCAAGCACAAGTGTGTCTAGGCACAGCAGGACTTGGGATCTAGATCTCAGGCAAGGACCATGGGGGGTGGGGGCAGAGGTGTGTGTGTGTGTGTGTGTGTGTGTACATGCCAGGAGGGGCTGGGGTGAGGGTAGAGCCAGCAGGGCCTCAAGTGGACAAGCATTTCCCTGGCTCCCCAACTGTAGGGGCCTGGGGGAGAGCCCCCTGCCTCCCTTGCAACCTTGCCCTTAACATTCAGAGTGGAAGGAGAAGTTGTAGGACCAGGTACCCCTAACTGGGGGTCTGGGGCCCAACCCCTCTACCTACTACCCCCGGTCTAGGGGCACCCAGGCCTTCCTAACAGTGACAACACGCCAGGACCAGGGCTGGGGTGTAAGAAAAGCAGGGGCACCCACGTGAAAGTTCAGAGGTGTGTAGGGCAGTGAGGGGGGGCCCAGGACCCCTAGCAGAAAGTGAAGCTTGGTTTCTGGGAGGAGGACTGCCATGGAAGTCTCTGGGACACTGTGTCAGGGTACAGAGGTCTCCCATCTCTCAGGCTTCACTTACAGTGAGGGCTCTCCCTGGAGACAGAGATTGGCACTTCAGGGCCACCACAGACTGGTCACCACAGTGACCTCCAGAGAGACAGGGAAAACTCCCCACCCCAGGCCTTGAGGGACAGGGAGGGTCACCATGGTGGCTGGTCCCAGAGACGGCAGTCCATCCTCCCAGGCACAGATGAGTGGGGGCCCCTAGCTGACACGGTAGGTGGACGTGTTCTTGGGCTCTGTGCTGGGCACACACCAGTCACCGGCCTCCTGGATGGTCTGGTAGTGGCGCCACGCTGACTTGTTGTAGACAGGCAGCCGCTCCACTGAGTCCGTGGACAGGGCCTGGAGAGCATTGGGGTCAGCCTCCCCTAGCTCCTGGTGCTTGCCCACTCCCACCATACCACCGTCTCCCCACGGTGGACTGTGGTGGCCAATGGCTGTGGCCAACATGTCCCACCCCATGTTGGAATCAGCCCAGCCCCACACCAGACACAGAAGAGCTAAGGATCTCGGCCCGGCCCGGAGAGATGCAGCAAAGGGTCTGCCCGTGACCCCCCTATCAGCCACAAAAGCTGCCCACTGAAAGGGGAGGGCTGGAGATGGAAAAGGACCTTGAGCAAGGTCACTGCCGAACCTCCGCCTCCCCTGAGCATGAGGAGCTGGATGACAGGATCTCCCTGTCAAGGTCACCGGGACAGTCTTAATTCTGGGCTTGCCCCGCCTCCCACCCCCCAAGAATTGTCTGTCCTGTTGTGAGTGCTCGGGGAGCAATACAGGTTCAGATTCCCGGAGTCAGGGACCAGGGAGGTCCTAGGGCGATGGATGTAGGCACCTCACCCCAGCTGTCCCACAGACAGAACCTCACCTTGAGATAGATGACCGCATCGGTCCCAAAGCCCTCCATGGAGAAGAGCTGCAGGTCCCCCTGGAAGTACTTGGCATAGAGGCGGGAAATGGGGAGCCCGTAACCAAAGCCAGCCTGCAAGGGGGCAGGAGGGGAGTGGGATGCTGTCACGTGGCTTCTTGGAGGCTACGGGACTGGTATGGGGAGCGGTGGAGGCATGGATGTGGGTCACACAGGGTAGGATTCCCAGAGCTGGGGCACAGAAAGAGAAAGCCCTGAGGCATTCTGGGGTGTGTTGGGGATAAGGGAACTCCATCCAGTAGAGGGAGGGAGGCTGTGGAGGCAAAGGGAGGGTGTGTAGGAAGGTTAGGGGTCAGGGTGTGGGGTGGGGGAGGAGCTGTCTCAAGTAGCCAGAAGCCCTGCATACCAGTCTGGATAGGTCATGGGGCTCCTCTGAGCCTCAATTTCCCAATCTATAGAAAGGGATGACAAACTCTTGGTGGAGAGTGACAGGGATATCCAGAGGAAGGCAGTAATGCATCAGGGAAAGACAGAGGGGGGAGGGTGACAGACAGACACCACCAGACAGCTGGATGAGGGCAGGGTGGGGAGAGACAAGACTCAGGAATGGCAGGTCCGAGACTCGGGGGAGACAGGTGCCACCATATACAGCCACAGAATGCGAGGGAGTGAGACATGGGGCAGGGTGACACCATCTCACCAGTGGGGTCCCCCCAGTGCCAGGCTGGGGGGTGGGTGCTGTGGAGTACATGTAGCTAAAGAGACGCTCGATCTTCCTCAAGGGAACACCCCCACCTCGGTCACTCATCTAGGGGGGATGAGACATGTCAGGGACTCTCCAGAGCTCTTCAGAGTTTCCCATACAGCGCCACCCTTCAACCCCCACGTCTGTTCTAAACTCATCACACAGGAGGGTGAGAAGAGAACCCACCCATCTCCTGGCAGGTGGGAAGCCTGGAAGTACACCTGGAGCAGGAAGGATGCCTAACCAGTCCCCACTGTCCCTGGTCCCCAGGGTCAGGGACCACATACTTTGATGGACAGATCTTCCTCTCCCAAGGCCAGCATGACCTTGATAGGAGGGAGAACGAGGTTGGATTCGTGACTTTCCACAGTGGCTCGCATAGCATTCTATGGGGAGAATGAGGTGGAGAGGTGAGTGAGAGAAGCCGAGTCCTGACCCACCCCCTCCAGCCCCGGCTCTGCCACAAGGGACCATCCGTCCTCCCCATCTCCTCACCTTGAAGAGCTCAAAAAGCATGTGGTAGAGGTGGGAGGGGACGTAGACCATGTGAATTGGTTGTTTGGGGTTGGATGCTGCAAGAAAATCAAAACCAAGAATAGGAGATTGTCAAGATTCAACATTTCATTCACCCAGGATCTAGCATCCAACCATCTGTCCATCTGCTTGTATATCATCCAGCATTCACTCGCCTGTCTGTGCATTCATTCAGCGCCATTCTCTGTAGGAAGTGCCAGGAAGGTGTTGGTGAGTTGAACCATGTCCAGAGAAAGGTCCCATAGTCATCCTTCATACAATGTCTGTCTGTCCATGCGTCCATTAGGTGTATACTCAGAACTGTGTGCTAGACCCAGGCTGGACCCTGGGGTGCTGACACACACAGAGCCATCATCTCTGCCTTCTACTCTCTTGTACCCACATAATTGACACCAGTATAGCAGAGAGGTGCAGCTGGAGCAGCGGGGATAACTAACTACCTCATCTGAGAGGACAGGAAGGCTTTCTGAGAAGCTGGGCTCGAAGATGAGGATGTCGGCAGAGTGACTTCCAGGTTCCGAGGCCTGGGAGAGCTCAGGCACACAGGCATCGGGGTGGCTGAGGAAACTTCCAGGTCCCTACTTCTCTCTCCATATAGCCAGTCTTGACACTTCTACCTTCCAGGTAATTACCAAATCTACCCCTTTCTCTCCACCTCCTATGCCTCCAGCTCTCTTGGCTTGGAGTCCTATAGTAACCTCCTAACTGGTCTTCAAGGGTCCTCTCCCACCCTTTAATTACTTTTAGAATATCAGACCTGCTGTCACCCTGCTTCAACCCTTCAATGGCTTTCCGTCATGCTCAAAACCCCTGCTCCTGTCCATGGCCTCTGCATGTCCCAGTCTCTCTCCAGTTCAGTGGTCCTCAACCCCCCAGCCCCACCACACTGGTCCTTAGTAAGTAAGGCTTTCCTTGGCTGCTCTAGCCGACGTAGGCCCCTGTAGCTGTCCTCTCACATCCAATTCCTCCTTCTCTTGTACAAGAACCTCTTCCTCCCCAGTGCTAACCAGCTACCCAGCCATTTTGTAAATTCCCAGCCTCCTTTGCAGCTGGATGTTGCCAGGTTACTTATGGAAGTGATGTATCCACCCCTGAGGCCCTGCCTTGCATGTCATCTTTCTCACTTCCTCCAGGCTGGAACCCAGACCTGGTGGTGGTGGCCAGTTCTGACCATACCATCCCAGGGCTGGAGAGAGGTGAACATCTCTCTACATTAAGCTCTGTTATTTGGATTCTGGGAAAGCAGCCAAACTGATAGCCCATCTGATGCACATCCCACCCACCACTCTCCTGTCATCCCATTTTATTTCCAGCCTGCTATTGAATATGATGTGACATTACTTGTTTATCTATTTGTCCACTAGTTCAAGACCCCGTTCCCCAACCTCATCAGCACCAAGAATGGAAGGTTCCAGGACAGGAAGCTTGCTCGTCTTGTTTACGGCTTAAAAAATATTCATCATATCAATCAATTATAATAAACTGCTATACAAGCTCTGCTTCTCCTCTGTCCATGTTCCTGATTCCCTGACCTCACCTCTGTGCCCCTTGTCCCCAGCCCTGTAGACACACACGCACACCCTCACCATTGATTTCCTGGATCTCTAGGTCAGGTGAGGCCATGTAATACTTGTCACACAGGAGCTTAGCCATGTCGTAGGCATCTGAGAAAAGAAAGGGGCCATTCAGGGTCTGGTGCACAGTCCACTCAGCAGGCAATCCTCTTGGGGGTACCACTGAATATCACCAACATTAACCCTGTAGGGCCCTGGACCCACCCACTGACTCCCCATGGGCAGGAATGGTGGGGATGACTCACCTTTGACCACATCAGAGACATGGCAGTTAGGGTCAATGCTGCCAATATGCTTGGGATGGGCTGGATTGGTGCTGCCATCAAAGATCAGGGCTGGGATACAAAGAAAAGACGCTGTTGGCAGGGCTATTCCTCTTCCCCAGTGCCCTCAGCCCTCTGCCTTGATTTCTAGGCATGGGTGGGCTTGGACCCTACAGATGCACACCGCCTTCATTATCTAGGTCCTGCCCCCTCCACCACCACTTAGGCCAGTTTTAGACCTCTGAAGGTCTTACACTTTCTTCTTCCCAGAAGCCTCTCCTCTGATCACAGCTCACATTCAAACGCACCTAGATCTCACAAGAAATTTCTTTTGCTACCAACATTTAAAAATCATTTCTTCCATCCTGCTTTTGAAATGATGTAAGCAGGACAAACGTGTTTGACTCGAGATTGGCTATGCTTTCTCAGCAATCACAGTAAACATTGAAATACACAACAAACTGCTTTGGAATATAATGAGTTTCTATGAATTTCACACTTTCTAAAAACATGACAATTTTACAAACAGCTGAATATCGATTCATTTCAAAGTTATGGCTTCCTTTTTCTATTTTGGAGCCAGTGCCTCTGTGGTCAGGTGAACAGCCCCAGGCTCCTGAGTGGTCCCCATGGCCACCCTGCGGCCCCACCCCCGCTCTCACTGTGCTGGTTGATGAGCATGCGGATGGAGATGCGGCTGAGGTAGAAGCGGTCCAGGAAGTATTGGATGTTCTGGTTGGAGACGGGGTCATCGCCATAGGCGTCCTTGTACTCAAGCACGCCCTGGGCCATAGTGGGCACGACATCATTGTGCCGGTTCCGGATGGTGACCAGGGCCTCGGTGAACCTGTGTGGGAGGGGAGATGTCCAGTCCCACCTCCGACTCCCTCCACTCATCATCTCTCAGTTGTGTCTTCACCTACTGGATCTGCTATAACACTCTCTCCCCTTTTCCCAGAATCCCACCCGGAGTTTCCAGATACCTGCCTGCTAGACTCCTTGCTCCAAGCCTAGAACTCTCAGTTCCTTGGAATGGGGCTCTCTAATGACCAGCCCTGCCTCCCCCTCAGACAAGGCCTCTTGAAGAATGGAACCTGTGTCTCTCCCATCAAACTTGGGCTCCCTAAAGCAGAGTCTATCTCCCATCTCAGCCTGGGGTCTCCCTCAGGGCAGGGGTCTTTTCTCCACCCTGCTGGCTTTTTTTTTTTTTTTGCCTCAAATCCCTTCCCATGGGGCTGTGACTTCTAGATGTCATTTGATTTCACCTGCCCTCTTCCCCAGCCTCACTCACTGGTTCAGGGTGTGGTGGTCCTCAGGGTCCTTGTCCAGGAACTCCATGATGTCCAGGAGACTCTGGACATACCTGTGGGTGGGCACGAGAGGGGACATTGCCTCTTTGCTGGGCTGGGACAGGCCCCCCTTCTCACCCCACTCAGCCACACCTCACTCTTGCGCGTCTGGTTAGCAGCACACAGCTGCGTGGGTTAACAAGCTGTGTCCATTTTTCTTAGTTCATTCCATTTGTAGATGAGTCTGACAGGAGATTATGTAATTTACTGACCTCCCTCCCTTATGGTGTCTTTGATTTTGTAGTCCTAGAATGCCAGTGGATTCCATGGGTGGTAGAGTGAACAGGGTTAGCTGCTAACCACAATGTTGGTGTCTCGAGTTCACCCAGAGTTATCTTGGAAGAAACGCCTGACAACCTACTTCCAAAACCAGTCACTGAAAATGCTTTGGAGCACAGCTTTCCTCCGACACACGTGAGATTGAACTGGTTTTATGGCCCCTAGGGTACGAGGAGTGCTGGTGCAGCGCTGTGGGCTAATGAGTTGGACTGCAAAGGCAGTTTGAACTGCAAGGTTGGTGGTTCAAGCTCACCAGTTGCTCCTTGGAAACCCTATTCAAGGGTCACTCTGGGTCAGAACTGACTCGATGGCACTTAACAACAAGTAGATAAGAGAAGTCCTGGTGTGGCACTGTAGAATAATAAGCATTGGACCGCAAGGTCAATTTGAACTGCAAGGTCGGCAGTTCAAACTCACCAGTCGCTCCTTAGAAACCCTATGCAGGGTCACTATGAGTCGGAAATGACTCATTAGCATTTAACAAGTAAGTAAGTAAGAGGGAAGGAAGACAGCCCCATTTTAGTCTCTTTTCCAATGAGGCCTGAAGGAGTCCCACAGTAGCTAAGTGGTGTAACGAAGACTCAGAAACATCTAGTGCTCGTCACTACTGGATGCTGCAACTAATCAAGAGTGTTGCCTCTATGCCTCTGCTCTTCCCTGTCTCGCTTTAGCCAGTAACGGGGGAAAGGTCTAGCCTTGGAGGTGGCTCCACCCAAGTCCATTTCTGTTTCATCCTCTTCTAGCTGGGTGGCCCTGGAGAAGTGGTGGAACCTCTCTGGGCCCGAGTTTTCACATCAGGAGAATGAGTTTCAGGCTTTTTGTTTTTTAAATATTTCTTTTTGGTGAAAATAGGCACCCATTCAATCATTTCTACCGGTGCAGTGCAGCGACACTGTGATATTCCTAACTGCTTCGCCAGTCTCATGCTCTCTCCCCAGAATGTCTCGTCACCACTGCCCCTTACACTGCTCATCTATGCTTTTCAGTTACTGTTGACAACTTAACCGGAAGTGGCTAGCTCTTTAGAACAGCTCAGTGCTCATGAGGAACACACTTGACTAGTCCAGCTAAACTGTTGTTTACTTTGAAGATTACTTCAGGGGATAGTTTCTGATCAAGTTTCATGAATTCTCTCAGGATTACAGACTCCAGGACTTCTCCAACCTCCATGGGTCCAGTAAGTTTGGATGCTGTAAGAAGTTGAAAATTCTGTTCCACATCTCCTCTACTTTTGCTATGGACTCATCTAGTGAGTCCTTGATCAAAATGTTCAGTAATGGTAGTTGGGCTTCCTCCACTTCTAGTCTCAGGCAGAGGAGGCAACCAGACCTGGAGTCTAGGCTCTTCTCAGATTCCTAAAACCCCTTCTTCCCAACAATTGGTGGAGCGAGAACAACTGTTGCATCTTGGATGGCCACTTGCAAGCTTTTAAGACCTCCCAGGTACCACTCACTGAACTGTGGGTAGAACAGAAACTCTAAAAACACTGTCAGAACAATTGGCTGAACAGTCCCACGAAGTCATAACCCTGAGCCTTTGAACCAAGAGAACTAATCTCCTGAGGAGTCTGGTTGTACCTACGTAGTTTCAGCAATAGTATCCTCCTTGGTTTTTTGGCTGCTGCTTTTTGGGGAGAATGAAATGATGGGTTAGCACAGTGCCCATCACATAGTGAATGTTCTACATGGTGGCTCCCACGTCGCTGACAGCTGAGTGCATCCTGAGTCCCCAGGCAGTACACTCCTCACTGCTGGTACTGGGAGTCGCCTCTGAATCACACCCTGCTTGAGTCTTTCATGCCCCGGAGAGCTGTGCCCTGAATCATGAATGTCAGGAATAGGGCTTGTCTGTCAGTGCCAGGAGAGACGAGTCACCCTTCCCTTCCTTCTCAGGGCCCAGCACAGTCCCTGACCCTTAGGTGACATGGCAGGGGCAGCATAAGAGATCAGCTTCCTCCTCAGATGACCTGTGTCTCAACCTCCCTGGAGAATAAGAACAGCCAGGACATAACAAGTGATCATTAAAACCCACCTGTGTTCAGAATCCTACGAAGGTTCTCACACTTCCCAACAGCCTTGGTAAGCATATAATGTGGCTGTGTGCTGTGGAGTTGGTTCTGACTCATAGTGACCCTGTATAGGGTTTCCGAGGCTGTAAATCTTTATGGGAGCAAAAAGCCTCATCTTTCTCCCACGAACAGCTGGTAATTTCAAACTGCTGACCTTGTGGTTCGCAGCCTGATTCGCAACTACGCTACCAGAGCTCCTTAAGCATATAATAGTCCCTTTTTTTTTTTTTTTACAGATAAGGAACTGGGTCAGAAGTCAGCTGATATGCCCAAGGTCACACAATAAGGAGCAGTTCTGGGATTCAAACCTAGGTCTGACTCCGAGTCTCCACCACATGGCTCGATGTCTATACTGGTCCTAAAGATGATGGTGCTGCTGACGTCACTAGTGATGGATGTCGGCACTGACAGGGACTGATTCTAGGCCAGGGCTCTGCTGTCACCTGTGCCCTGCACTTTAATCTCTACAAGACCTCTACTGGTGGCAAGTACTGTTAGGCCCATTTTACAGATTGGAACACTGATATGCAAAATTGGGATTCTCTATTCCAGACCTGTGTGACTCCAAATCCTTAATTCTCTACAATACCCGGATACACTTCATGCTGAAATGCTTCTTGGAGGGAGAAAAAACTGGGGAAGAAAACCTGCAAGGGGGGCGGGAGTCGGGGTGTGTGACAAGTAGAGAAAAGAAGAGGAGACAGAATGGAGAGTAGGAGCCCTGGGACCGAGGGAGGAGGTCGGTCCTATGAAGCTGGTTGTGGTTGGTCAGACCCAGGGGCAGGCAGTGCCCCAGCTGCCAGCACCACCCCTGCATGGCTGCCCAATGAACTCTAGAGGGCAGAAATGAGGCCTGGTCACAAGGCACAGAAGTGAATCCAAGGTCGCCAGGATGGGTCAACAGTAGGCAGTCTGCCAACATAGGTCTCAGACTGGTTTCCTGTCTGTGAAGCAGGGTGGGACAAGATGACCTGTCCCCACCCTGAAGCCTGTAGGAACCTGGATACCAGTTCTTGCCCTGGGAGCAGATTTTGGTCCTAAAAGGAGAGACATGAGAACTGGGAACTAGGACTGGCTCTCACCCCTCCCAGGGCAAGACAGGGGACTGGGCTCTTCTTAGGGAGACCTGGAGGTCCATCTACTTCAGCCAGGCTGAGCAGCCAGTGGGGCCTATACCAGGCTCTATGGGGGGCCTGGGATCCCCAGATCTGCTGTGAGCTCAGCAGTGAAAAAGGTCACCAACATTCCCTTGCTAAGATCTGGAGTTTCCTACCCCAGCCCATGTGGAAGCCCACCCAGACCCTGCTTTCTGGGGCTCTCCTGCCTGACAGGTCCTGTTCCGGGGAGGCAGAGGGAGTATAAGCAGAGTGTGAGTGCTGGGAGGGAGAGTAGACACAGGTGTGCGGCTGAGTGAGTGGGGGAGTGTATGTGTCTGAGCATGCCCAGGTCTGCAGCCACTGTGAGGAAGGCTGTGAACCAGTGGACAGCTGCAGAAGGGGGAAGCTCGGAGCACTGGAGGGAGAGGTGACAGCTGTGGCCAGGGTGGGTGGTGGGCAGTGTGCCGGCGCTGAACTGGGAAGATACGGATTCTGAGACTGACTCTGCCCTGAAGAGGTCACTGAGAGGCTCTATCTAGGTGCCCATCTGAACAGTGGGGTAACCATGTCACGGAGCTGTAGTAGAGGCCATATTTCGGCAATTATGGAAGAGGTTGAGGAAGCCATGAGATGGGGAACCTAAAGCCCCAGCCCGTGTCTGGCACGGAACAAGCACTGTGCCAGCCTTGCTCCTCAAGGGTAAGGATGGGTTCTGAGGTATGGGGGTGGGGTTCCCACAGGCTGAGTTTGGATTCCACACACCCGACAGGCAGCAAGGGAGGTTCATGAGAAGGTGGCGTCTCTAATCCCCTCCTCTAGAGTCCCACAAGCCTCTATTAATGACAGGAGTGACTCATAGTCATTTGATTTTACTCTGCAGCTCTCACTTAACCCTCTGTTTTCTGGAAGTAAATCTTCACTGGTCCCATGGGTTTCCTCATGGGTTCCTCAGGCGGGCTTTCCCTCCTTTAGAGTCATGACCAGACGTTCCAGCTGTCACACTGGATCTGTACAGGGAAGCCTGCTCCCCCATTGATTTGCACTGTGACCTCAGAGACAAGTCATCACACAGAGGACCTGCTGGGAGCACCTGTTGGGTGACTTTTCTCTGTGCTACAGATGTGGGACACTCCTCTCCCATCTTAGCTCCCGGGGGAAGCCTGACTCCACATCACTGCCCCAGAACACAGACCTCTTCCTTTCTCTCTAAGGATGCAGTCTCCAACTCAGACTAACCTGGGTTCAAATCCCAGCTCCACCACTTTCTAAACCACTTCCTATGGAATCGATTCAACTCATGGTGACTCAATGTATGTCAGAGAACTGTGCTCCATAGAGTTTTCAATGGCTGATTTGGGGGGGCAGGCCTTTCTTCTGAGGTGCTTCTGGGTAAACTCAAGCTTTCAACCTTTTGGTTAGCAGACAACATCTGAGTGATTTTATAGAGACAAGTTACTTAATTTCTCTGGACTTCATTGTCCTCATCTCTAAAGCAGAGACACTACCAAGGTCTACTTCCTAAGTGTGTTAAAACGTATGCACACTTAGGCCACTTCCTGACACAGGAGGACCTCAAGGGGCGTCTGTTGCTGTACCATCATCATCATCATTACTATGTTGCCCAAAAGAATCTCCATGACAACCCAATGACATCATCCTTGGCCTGGGGGTGCTGCTGCCAGAAGCCTGGGGGCACGACTTGTGTGTACAGAGTTCCACACACCTGCACATCAGCAGTTGCATTTGACCTGTAGAAACAAAACTGGTCCCCATTTTACCGATGAGGAATCTGAGGCTCAGAGAGGTTGTATGTCTTGCAAAAGGTCAACACATTCTGCTGTTAATTAAAAGGTGAGAAGATCAAGTCCATCTGGCAGCATCTCAGAAGAACTCAGTCACTGAAAATCTTATGGTACCCAGTTCCACTCTGACACCCATGGGGGTGGCCAGGAATTGGAGTCGACCAAATGGCAACTAGTCGTAAGCCTTTCAAAACCAAGTATCCTTTCCACCACCTTCTAGTCAAACCCAATACCAAGGCCTACTCTACCAAATCTGTCCAGGTGAAATACCTGTGTCTTTAGAACTAGGGATTCTCACCTGGCCTCTAGTGACTCTGGTCCAGAACCTTTTCCCAGCTGGATGGAAACCCCATCAACGATTACACATGTCAACTATCACCACAGCTACCAGCAGCATCTGTATGGGACTTGTCTCTTTTCCAAGAGTAGGTTTTGTTTTTTACTCCTTAGACTCTGAGCGAGGGGCCCTCTTGCCAGGCCTGCTGGTGAGTTACCCCTGCCTCTTGTACAGACCATGCCCAGGTCCACTTCCTCCGACATCTCAGCTGACAGGGATTTCTCCTGGAGACCACCCTGTGCCTGTCAGAACGTCCTTCCTGCCCTCAAACCTCAGTCTCTCTGGCTGCAGCCAATGCCCATTCTTTCTGGAAGGTCTCAGTGGGGTGTCTCTTCAGTGTGTCAGAAGACTCATTATTTAATAGTCTTTGGCCTGCTCCCCTGAGAGCTGAATCATCCCCTGGGGAAGTATTCTCTCTTGTCTAACTTCACTCCCTCCTGCTGTTGCTTGACATTGTTTCCAAGCTTTGAGGGAGGAATAAGTCAGGGTAAGACCCATGTGTGTAACTGATTTCTAGGAAAGGACTCTGCAGAGGTCCTGGGGGGTCACGGGCAGCCAGCAGATCTCCCAGGAACACAGTGTCCAGGGAGGAGCCTGAAAAACCCTGTTCTGGGCTCAGGGATCAGCCAGAGAGGCGGCCAGGTCAGTCAGCCGCACAAAGCTGGAAGAGGGCTGGAGAGAACAGATGGTACCTTCTCTCTCCTGTCCACAGCTCCCACACTGCCCTATGGTGGGAGCTATTGGCTGTATCAGAGGTCCCAGAACTCCAAGGAGCACGGCCCAGCGAGTGGTGACCTGTTTGGGCTTCATGAGAACGAGGCTCAGCCCTCTGTTCCCTTGCCCTGCCTTCACTGCATGTTCTAATAAGCACTATCTCTGCACAGTATGCTCTTGGACCCTCTAGCAGGCCCTTTCCTGCCTACACACCTGTGCATACGATGTTCCTTTCGTCTGGAATGTCTTTCCTTTCCTCTCGGCCTGTGGCCCACACAAGGCCCTGTAAGACCCAGTGAAAAGTCACCACCACTGTGTGTGCATGCCAACCCCCCATTACTTCTGATTCAACAAACCTTCACTCTGCACCTGGCATGAGCCTGACCTTGTGTGTGAAATATGCTACTTTATATCCCATTTAATGCGAAGAAATCATTCAGATGCATACTCAGGCATAGAGAAAATACTGGAAGGGCACCAATCAAATCTTAAGAAACCTTACTAGGGAGGGTTTGGTTATAGGGTGAAGGGTGGTGGCTGGCATTTTCTTCTATCTATCTCTGTGTTTTCCAAATGTCCCAGTGAACATGTTCATACTTCCACAATGAAAAAACAACCCCAGTTAATGTTCTCTTTAGATAAGATTTTAATTCTTAGTTTAAATAAAATGGAACCTTCAGTAGCCCGCTGCTCCTACCACTGTCTCTGCGGCACTTTGCTCCCCAGCTGTGGCGAGAGTTTTCCTCATTCTGAAAGACTATGGGCTTCCCGAGGGCAGTTGCTGCTGTTTGCTTAGATCTAATATAGCGCTGGGCTCACAGTCAGTCTGAATACACAGTCCTGAATCCAAAACGAAACCACAGACACAGCGCACAGCTAGTCTAGAAGACCTAACACAAGATTTCTGCCTGGTGCCACTCAAGTCCAATGAGTATGTTTCCATCCCTAGTGATGGATCAAACCTTTACAGATTCTTCATGTGACGGGCCATTGACTAATGCCATTCTGTTACTTAACTCTGGACACAGTTCTTCAGCGAACTCTACTGAGGGTTTTTTCTGCTACTGCTGTGACATGCAATAAACTTTGCTCTTTGTCCTCCAAAGCTTGTCGGGGTGGGTTCTACACCATCTCTGTGTCTAATTGAATGCTTTCCAACATTGAAAACAGCCTGATTTATAGCCTGGATTATGTAATTTGTTCATTGGATACATCTTCTTGTTTCTCTGTTTCCCAAAAAGTTTAAACCTTGATAAATATTACCCAACAGAGGCAGAACCTAATACCAGCAGATGGATTTTCAGGACCAGGGCTGGTGGCTAAGGCTCACATGAATCTGATCTGGGAATTTAGCTGTGAAAACTATGACTTCCCATGATTTGGTAAAACTATGGTTTCCCAGAGCGATAGATCCTGGGTTTCTAGAGAAAGGACGGTAGATATAAGGCAGACACTGGAGAACTAGAGCTTGATCTCAGTCCCTGCTCTGATGGAGGATTCTCATGTGACACTGGGCAATTCCCTGACCTCTCTGAAGCCCGTGCCTCTACCGCCCAAGGCTGCTGGGAGCATGGAGCCTCCATCCCTGAGCTCAAGGACAGCTGGTGATGGAGTGAAGGATATAAGGGCCTGGCTAGGGGGCTCACCAGCTCTGGACCAGCTGCACTGAGGGTGTGCTTAGCACCCGGTCGGGAAGCAGGTTGATCTCCTTCATGATGTTAGCCAGGCGTACAGGCAGTTCCTGTCTGAGGAAGGTGAACGAGGTTTTCTCACAGGCATTGCTGGACCCTGGGAGAGGAGAGAGGAGTGAGTCCAAGATCGCAACCCCATCTCAAGGGGCAGGTCAGCCAAGCTCCTCCAGAGAGGAAGTAACCTGCCCAAGGGCATGCAGCAGGGCAGGTCTCCTCCTAGCGTGGCCCCACCCTCCAGGGGCTGCATGGACTCCCCAGTTCCAGGTGAACCTTTAATCCTGGAGAAACAGGGCCTTCCTTCCCTGGACCCCCTTGGAGCAGCCTCTGGCGTAAGTCACCTCACTTTTCTCTTTCCTTCCCTCCCAATAGATCCAAGTGGGAAATCTATCCCCACCCAGGTGGGAAATCTATCCACTGCAGCTCTGGGTGCCCGTGTGGTTTCTGGGCCAGGCCATCCTCACCCAGGCTGGTCCTGAGGCCCACTGCAGAGTTAGTTGCCCCCTGTAGTAATGCCCACCTGCAAAGCAAACAGGGCCCAAAGATGGAGCCCAAGACCTTGATCCAGCTTCAAGAAGCTGAGACTATAAAAGACAGAATAAGGTATGGAGTCAGGAGACCTGGGTTCTATTTCCAGGCTCTTCTTCCATCTCTGTCACTCGGTCTTTCACCATCTTTCTGTAGGTCTCAGTTTCTCCCACCACATTAAGAACGGGCTGAAGTCTACTGTGAGCCCTCCCAGCTACGATTTTTCTGATTGGGACCCAGTCATAGTGGGCCCAGGAGGCTTGTCCATATGGAGAAAGTGCAGGACTCAAACAGGCCAGGAGCTGGGCGAGCAAGTCCTGGTCAACAGGTGCCCTTGTGTTCTTGCTGCAACCTCCCGGCCCCCTCCTGCCAGTGACGTAGCTGTAACCTGAGAAAGGCACTATCTCTTCAACTCTTCAGAGACCTGGGCCAGAAAGACCCAGAACTCACTGCTGAGTCCTGTTTTGACTCATAGCACCTCCTGCCCAGTAGGGTTTCCAAGGGAATAACCTTTGTAAATCTTTCTGAAATTATATTGCCACATCTGTCTCCCAAGAAGTGTTTGGCGGGTTAAGTTAGTAGCCAACTGCTTTAACACTGCACTACCTGGGTTCCTTCAGAAACCTGGGTACCTCCTCCCAACCTCCAGCTGGCACCATGGAAATACTGTGTAGACAGTGCCCACACAATGCCTGCTTCAATTGATACATTGGCACAGCCTTGCTCCTGCCCCAGAGCCACCCCCAGTCACCGGAGTGGGCAATCCTGGCCCTGGAGCCCAGGAACAGCCAGGGATGGGTACAAGTGCCTGACGTCACCTCCTGGTGCCTAGGCCCCTGCTGAGCCAGGGACAGGGTGCCAGGCTGGGGCATATTTGATCTTCAAGTGTCCTTGCCCACTGGGACAGTCTGGGGGTGGGGGTGGGGGGCAGCTCCTTCAGTGGGTGGAGGCATGTTATTGGTCAGGGCACCTCTTTGGTTGGCATCTTCTTCTGAGAGTCCCCTTCCTCAGATACCCCTGGGTTTTTTCTCTCAGATGGGAGTGTCTAATCCTTCACGCCCAACCCAGGTCTCCTCCTTCCATATGGCTACACCTCCCCAACTCTGCCTGTTACTTCTACCAGAACCTCTCATTTCTTCTCAATTCTCCATTCTTGAAATTGTCATAATGTCTCATTAACCTTTAATGCCAGAACATCACCCTACTTCCTTCCTGAAGCCCTAGTTGCCCGCCCCACTATCCTGACTCCCAAAGACTCTTCACAAAGCCCAGAAAGAAACCTTAAACCCCTCCTTTTCAGTGCTCCCCACATTAGTAGTTCAACCCAGAGTCTCTCTTCTGTCGGGTGCCCTTAACCCTTTCAGGCTCCGGCCTTTCCCAGTCTCTCTGTTAACCTTTTCCTGCCCATACTTATCCTGACAGCCCTTCCCCTAGCTCAGGGCCTCTCCTCTCCTCCCCGTTAATCTTCATGTCGGGCTCCTCTATTCATCCCGAACCATCCCCCGGCGGACCCCCTCGGTGCCCTGCTGACAGCTGCCTCCCGCCTTCTCCGTACCGAAGTCCAGAAACTGCTTCATGGACAGCGGAGACGGGGAGAACTTGCTGAAGTGCTCGATGTACTTGGGCGCCCCTGCCAGGGTGGCATTCTTCAGCAGCGCCCAGAAACAGCGCATGGCGGCGGCGCCGTGGCGGCTCGGGCTTGGGTTCCGTTCTGCACGCGCAGTGCTAGTGCTCCTCTCGGCCCAGCCTGGTCCAGCCCAACTCTGCTACGCGGTTCCGATGCCAGCTTCTCCAGCCCGGCCCCGGCAGAGGCCTCCGAGTCCCACAGCCAATCGACAGGTCGCGGCGGCTTGACGTCGCCAATGGCCGTGCACAAACAACTGCAGGAGAACCAATAACCTTTCGCTCCGGCACGTGGCTTCCCTCTAGGTCCGCCTCCTTAACCCTGTCGTAGCCGGGGCGGCCTGTTGTTTTCCTTGGGCTGTGGGACCAGCCCGCAAGGGATACATTAACTCCTTCCTTTCCTTTATTGAGGTCCAGCTGGGGTTAACCTCTGTCTCACTGGAGGTCCTTTGATAATTTTACTTCCTTTATCCTTCCTTCCTTTCTCTTGCTCCCTCCTTAAGTCTCCACCACGAGCAAACTCATTTTAATCCTCTCCTTCCCTGAATTGCCTGGGTAGTTTCAATTGAACTCTTTCTCCCCAAAAGTACCAATTTCACCTGCCCTGATCTCGATCTACTTTCCCCGAGCAGGTTTTGTGGGTCCTCAGTCACTGCCCAACTTTCAGCAACCAGTCTTTTTGGGCAATTGCAATGACAGTGAGTCAGACCGAATATTTGCAACATTCGGAACTAGGACTCAATCCGTCATAAAGACATAAAGATCTAAGTGGCTCAGGAACAAGTGGCATTTTGCTTTTCCATTTGAAAAACACCAAGTCAGAGCCCTAACTCGCCGTGGTGGAGGCAGTCGTTAACATCTATGGTATTTGTGTAGCTTTCAAAATATTTTCATTGTCATCATTATCTAACACATTTGATTAAACAGGAATCCTTCGACATACAGCTGAGAAAGCAACCTTCTGCGCACTGGAATTCCTGAGAGAGAGGTCCTAGGAGGTGATTTGTGCTGGGGGCGCCCGGGAGCCCAAGCTGATTCCGGCCTCCCAATGTTTTCCTTTCCAAGCAGTCCCGCCTCTCTCTAAAAAAAAAAAAAAATTTACAGCGCCCTCATGTGGTCCAATGTGATATATCCTGTAAGGTGCCAAGGGGAAGGAGCCTGGTGGCTCAGCAATTAAGAACGCGGCTAGGAACTGAAAGGTCAGAGGTTAGCAACCCCCCAACCTCTCCGGGGAAGCAATATGTGGCAGTCTGTAAAGACTTACAACCTTGGAGACTTCTAGTCTGTCATAGAGGGTCACTGTGAATCTGTAGTGGGTCAGATTTGGGTTTGGTCAAGGGACCAACAATTTGATGCAGTTATTACACATGTTCAGTTTTGAGTCATACTTAGGGAATCCTGGTGTGGTGCTGTAGGATAAGCACTGGACTGCCAACCACAAAGTCTGTGGTTCAAACCCACCAGCCACTCCTTGGAAACTCTACACAGGATCTCTATGAGTCAGAACTGACTCAATGGTATTTAACAACAACAACCAAATGCCAATGACTGGAGGTTTGAGTCCACCTAAAAATCCTCACCACTGGACCAATAAACAACATTCTTATCAATGGAGAAAAGACTGAAGTTGTCAAGGACTTCATTCTTCTTGGATCAACTATCAACACTCGTGGAAGCAGCAGTCAAGAAATCAAATGACGCATTGCATTAGGCAAATCTGCTGCACAAGACCTTTTTAAAGTGTTGAAGAGCAAAGATGTCAGCTTGAGGACTAAGATACCCCTGACCCAAGCCATGGTATTTTCAATCATCTAACATGCATGCGAAAGCTGGACAGTGAATAAGGAAGACCATAGAAGAATTGTTGCTTTTGAGTTATGGTGTTGGAGGAGAATACTGAAAGTGCCATGGGCTGCCAAAAGAACCAATAGTTCTGTTTTGGAAGAAGTGCAACCAGAGTGCTTCTTGGAGGCCAAGAGGGCCAAATTTCGTCTCTCATACTTCAGACATATTGTCAGGAGGGACCAGTCACTGGAGAACGATAGCATGTTTGGTAAGGTGGAGGGTCAGAGAAAAAGAGGACGACCCCTAGAGAGATGGATTAGCCAAGTGGCAGCATCAATGGATTCAAGCATGGCAACAATAGTGAGGTTGGCCCATTCCGCTGTGCATAAGGTTGCTATGAGTCGGTACCTAGCAACAACAAGAGGTGCCTCGGAAGAAAAGCTTAGCAAACTACTTCTAAAAACTAAGCATTACAAATCCTATGGAGCACAATTCTATTCTGACATGACTGGGGTCATCATGATTCAAAATGGATCCCAACTGGTTTTTAATGTGTTTTCAGTTTTCCTGGACAACAGGATGAACACACAATCTTTCTCCCTAAGCACTCAGTCTGGGAGCTAGCTGGATAAGTAACTAATCACACAGGAGTGATGAGAGCGAACACAAAACTATGTGCGAAGCTTCACAATAGAAGATAGATACGCTTAGCTGAATGCGGAATAACTTATGTGCTAGGCACTATTTGCATGCAGCAGCATCTGGAAACTGAGGCTCCGGCATCATTCAGAAGCAGCTAAAGAACAAGACTTGTGGAAAAGTTTGACACTTCCTCAAAAAGTGAAGCATATGATCTGGCAATCTGAAGTTGAGATGTGCACCGAAAGAATTGAAAGCAGGCATAGAAGCAAATACTTATAAACCGATGTTCGCTACAGCACTATTCACAAGAGCCAAAAGGTAGAAGCGATCTAAACATCAATCAACAGAAGAAAGGATAATCAAAATGTGGTCCATACCAGCAGTCTTCAAAAAGTTCATGGAAAAATTCCATTCCCTTTTAATTTCATTTTCCATGAATTTTTGGAAACCCCTCCATACACAATGGAAAATTGCTCAGCCATGAAGGGAAATGAAGTCCAGACACATGCTACATGGATGCACCTTGAAAACATTGTCAAGTAAAATAAGCCAGACACAAAAGAACAAATATTGTATGATCCCACTTAGATAAAAAATCTAGTGTAAGCAGAAGTATAGTGACCAAAGTTTATTAGTGGTTTCCAGGGGAGGGAGGAAGTGGGAAGGGAGAGTTATTCCTTGGGGCACCAAGTTTCCATTAAAGGTGATGGAAAAATCTAGAAACACAGTGGTAGTGGTTACACATGATGAAAATAATGTCAATAAATTGTACATGTAAAAAAACGTTGAAACAACAAATGCTTTACTATATGTGTTTTTATGACAATTAAAAAAACAGGACTAAGTTGGACTTCTAGGATCTCTGTGAGGTGTGTTTCTGAATGAATGGATAACCTGGATTCTGGTGAACATACAGAAGGCTCCCCTCACAGGGCTCCAAGTGCTTCGCTGCTCTAGAGAGGGGCTGGTGGCTTTCTGGAAGGAAGTAGAAACGTCACTGTCCATCAACCTGGCAAGGTGCAAATCCTAATACAGAAAATGAAAGTGTGGGTGGGGACAGACAGGGCCGAGCACTGGACCACAGATCCGGTTGGAAGCTGGGCTCTGGGGGAGGGGGATGGAGGGCAGACAGCTGCCACTATGAGACAGGCTGGGGGACACAGACCAGACATCAGGAAGAGCCTGAATAGTCGGTTCCAAATTTGAGTGAAATTCATAGACGGACCTGTGGCGCAACTCAGGACCCGGAAGTCATCGGGAGAGCAGTCGTGGTCCAATGAGGCCAGTGTGGAGAAGACAACCTTCTAAGGGGAAGAACTCCAGAAAGTGGTTTGATTCAAACTATGAGCAACCCACAGACTGGGTGGGGTGCAACTGCAAAACCCAGAGAGAAAGGAGCTGTGGGGAGGGGGTCGTAGGCTTGCTGTGATGGGGGTGGTGCTGTAGGCCCGCAGGCCTGAGGCCTGTGTACACTCAGCGATAGAACTCGGAGAGGAGCATCCGTAAGACCAAGGGCTTCAGAGGCAGAGGAATTCCCAGTCTCTGCTCACCTTTGGAGCTACTCATCAGAGTGCACAGGGGTAGCAATGGGGAAAGAGGTGAGAAAGCACGCTATTATCTGAACTCAGCCTCATCTGAAATCATTTCTCTCTACCCTTAAGCCCAGCCTGCCTCCACCACTGGCCAGGACTTCCTGTTTCCACATCTGGATAGCTAGCTTCTTGACTCTCCCCTTCCCAGGGCTGGCCGCTCTCCTCCTGGAAGCCATTCTTGATTCCATTTCATCAGGTCTCTCTCTCTCATTTTATGTTTGTGTTTCAATGAAAGTGTCTTTGGCTGGTCCTAAGAGAAGAGCTGCTACTCCTCCCCCTCCCTCCCCAAGACCCCCAAACCTGACTTTTCCCCACTGAGGTCAGCTGGGTAATACAACTCTCTATCCAGCCATACAAATCAGACTGGGTCTGGCAAGCCGGGAGGAGGCGGATGCAACAGGTACAAACTGGGAGCTGTTTATTGGTAGTCATGAGAAGCCTATGTACAAAGAAGGCACAAGGGGGGAGGGACTCCCCTGCTACAGTACCGTTGAAGGGAGCTGGGGCTGGGGAATAGACCAGCCAATGGGACAAGGGTCAGGAGAGGTGTTCTGCAACCAGCCTTAACTTCTAGAATGGGGCTCAGGATGCAGCCCCTGGGGGTGGGGGGAGTTGGAATTGGGCTGAGCCAGATCGGCTGTGAAAGGCAAGGACAGCCAATCACACCTCTAGGTCCCCAGCCCATGGCCAGTGAGGGACAGACAGGACTGGCCGATGGGGTAGGGACAGGGCTCCCTCACAGTTCTACATTCACACGTCACTCCCTCTGTGACCTTGTAGGCGTCTCTCCAGAACCTCATGAGGCCGAGATGGTAGTGGTGGGTCAGAAAGGGGAGCTCCTCTGTATTCTTCCAAGGTCTCCCAGGTCCAGGGCTGGTGCACATGCGCCCCAGGGCAGTCCCTGTACCACGTGTTCAGGCTGGCCAGAGGTTTGTCTGTCCTTGTTCCTTCAGACTGCATTCCCTGCCAGTGTAGTCAGTGTCTAAGGAGAGAGGCTTCAGAGGTACATACAAGAAAGCCATTCAGGGCACCTTCTTGTTCTTGGGTCTGAGAATATCTGGTCCAGCAAACACCCCCTTGGACAACCTTAGGCAGGATTTCCAACTCTCTGGTCTGGGTACCAGGGAACTGCTATTGGGGGCCCAGTGGGCTCTCCCTGTCAGTAGTTTCAATCTTGAGAGAAGAATCAATCCAGTGACTATGGCTCAAGATGGATCCAGTGTGAATGGGGGGTGGGGGTGGGAGGAGAAGAGTCACCATATTAGAGGCCTTTCCTCCTGGCTCTGATGGAGGCCTTTTGGCTAGATTTTGGCATAGGCCGAGGCTGAGGGCATGGTATGTCCACACACTGTCCCCAGTGCACAAACACAGTCTGGCGCAGTGGGACCCACGTGTATCTAGGACACAGGGATGCAGTATGCTGGCAGCTGCATGCCCCAGCCCTCCTGCAAGGGGTACCGGGGCCAGCAGCACATGCATGTGTTTGAGGAGGTACATGTGCCTGAGCCTGCTGGTGCCCGCCAAAGGCTTGGCCTCTGTGGACATAACTTATGATAAATAGGAAGAAAGGGGATGTTGTGAGGGGATGGGGCTGGAACCAGGGAAGATGTCAGTAGTATCGGTCCCAAGTCTGCCAGCTGGTCACCCAATGCTTCTTGGTGGGCACAGTGCTCTCTGGAGGTGGATAGCGCTCCTCCTCGCGGATCCGCACCGCATGGTATTTGGGCATGATCTGGTAATAGCGGGTCCGCTTAAAGAAGTCACACTGGAGTTGGGGGGGGGAGAAGAGAAAGAGCATCAGTACCTGCCTTTCAACCCAGCAGGTACACATGCCCAGCTTCTCCCTCTCCTACCTAGAAGTCCTCAAAGACAGGACACCCTGCTCAAACACCCAATCTCCCTGCATCAAAGCAGGAAGGGTTTCCAGACCCCCATCCCAGAGGAAGGAGGAGTTGAGGAAGGCAGAGAGGAGAGGAAGAGGCAGATGGAGATTAAGAGGCAGCTGCAGAGGCTGCTAGGGGAATGGCTAGGAAGGTGAGTGTCTCTCCTGAACGCAAAGCTGGGAGTGAGGTCAGCTTGCTGTCATGATTTAGGCCTAAAAGTACCAGTGCTAGTAAGAAGAACTCAGCAAGTTGCCCCCTTCTCTTGGGGGTGGGAACAGATTATGGAAATTTGCTTTCTGAACCACAGAGATGAGGCCTAGTCTTGGCCTTGTCCTTTTCAATCCCAAAAGGGCAAAGTAGCCACAGGTAAGGTTTCATGGTTTCCTCTTGGGGTCCCAACCACCTAAGGGCTTAGTTGGGGGGCTTTGTGAGAACCAGAACCCCCCAGGCTCTCCCTGGGGCATGGAGGGGGAGGCAGGTGGAAAAGCCTGCTCTTTGGGGTTGTGCTGGAGGCAGGATGAGGGACAGAGTGGCCCATAAAGGAAAGGAGCAGACAGGATAGAATCAAAGCCCCGGCCAGTCATGGGGCTCAGGGAAGAGGGCCCAGAGGCCGCGTTACCCGGGTGGGCTGGGGGTGGGGGGCTGCCCCCCTCAGTAGTCGTCGGTCAACCTCTCCGTCTCTGACGGCTGGCTCTTCATCTCCGCCTTCTGCCTCTTAGCTTCATACAGAGCTCGAGTGCGGGCTCGCTTGAAGAAGCCGCACTGCGGGAGGGGAGCAGGTGGGGAGGGGCTATCAGGGGGGGGGGGTCTCGGGTGTCCCTGCCAGCAGCACTCATAGACTGGGCCATAGGGCTGGGGGGCCTGGATGCCTGGGTCCTGGTCCCAGCTTGGCAGTTTCCCCTTTCCTGTTTGCAGCTCCCCTGTGAGCTCAGGGAGCACCTCTTCTGAGTGAAGTAAGGAATGGGCAAGGTGAGACTGGAAGCAGGCGAGGGAAGAGGGATGGAAGTGAGGAATGGGATGGGGCACCATGGGATGAAGGGAGAGTTGGTGGGGTCTGCTGGCAGGAAGCCCGGGAATGGGATGGGGATGGGTAAGGATGGACACTAACCTTCCATAGCAAGAGGATAATCAGCCCCAGCAGCAGCAGCCCCGCACCCACGGCCACGAGCACCAGCCAGAGCTCGATCTCAGCTGGCAGCTCATCCACCAAGTTAGAGTCAATGTCCACAGAGAACTGGATGGGGAGAGAAGGGACACACAGCCCAGTTTGTTTCTGCCCACTGAATCTCATCCCCACCTCAGGGTCCTGCTGTAAGACTTACTACCAACAGGGGGCGCCCAAGGACTAGAAAAAGTCCTTGCCTGCCCACCGCTCAGCAGTCAGCTTGTCCACCTATGGTGGCTTGCATGTTGCTGTGATGCCGGAAGTGATGCTACCAGTATTTTAAATACCAGCAAAATCACTCAGGGTGGACAGGGTTTCAGTGGAGTTTCGAAACTAAGACAGACTAGGAGAGACTTCTGAATGTTTAGCCACCTTATGAATAGCAGCAGGACATTTAGTGCCGGAAAATGAAACATTATGAATAGCACCAGAATATTGTCAGATATACTGCCAGAAAATGAGCCCCTCAGGTTAGAAGCTACCCCAAATACGATGGGGGAAGAGCTGACCAGAGTGATGCAAATCGAGAAAGCTTCATTTGTTCATGGGGCACAACTCAAAACGAGGAGAAACAGTTGCAAATGTTCATTAAAAATCGGAACATGGAATGTACGAAGATTGTATCTAGGAAAATTGGAAGTTGTCAAAAATGAAATGGAATGCATAAAGATCAATATCCCATGCATTAGTGAGCTGAAATGGACAGGTATTGGCCATTTTGAATCTGACAGTCATATTGTTTAATGTGTCGGGAACAAATTCAAGAGGAATGGTGTAGCATTCATCATTAAAAAGAATACTTTAAGATCTGCACTGGACTATGAACCACAAGGTCAGCAGTTCAAACCCATTGGCTGCTCCTTTGGAAACCCAATACAGAGTCGCTATGAATTGGAACCAACTTGAGGGCACTCAATAACAACAACAATCTTAAAATACAACACCATCTGTGATAGGATAATATCCATACACCTACAAGGAAGATCAGTTAATACTACTATTATTCAAATTTATGCACCAACCATTAAAGTCAGTGATAATGAAATTTAAAATTTCTGCCAACTGCTTCAGTCTAAAATTGATCAAACACACAATCAAGATGTATTGATAATTACTGTATTGGATTGTGAAGATTTGAAACAAAGAGGACAAGTGAGTCGTTGGAAAATATGGTCTTGGTGATAGAAATGATGCTGGAGATCGCATGATAGAATTTTGCAAGACCAATGGCTTATTCATAGCAAATACCTTTTAAAACAACATAAAAGGCAATTATACACATGGATCTCATCATATGGAATAAACAGGAACCAAACTGACTATATCTGTGGAAAGAGATGGTAGAAAAGCTCCATATCATCAGCTAAAACAAAGCCAGAGGCAGACTATGAAACAGATCATCTATTGCTCATATGCAAGTCAGGCTGAAGCTGAAGAAAAATCAAACAAATTCATGAGAGCCAAAATATGACCCTGAACATATTCCATCTGAATTTAGAGATCATCTCAAGAACAGACTTGATGCATTAGACATTAATGACTGAAGACTAGAAGAGCTGTGGGATGACATCAAAAACATCATACAGGAAGAAAGCAAAAGATCCTTAAAAAGACAGGAAAGGAAGAAAAGACCAACATGGAGAGCAGAAGAGAATCTGAAACTTGCTGTCCAGCATAGAGATGCTATAGCAAATGGAAGAAATGAGGAAGCAAAGGAGCTGAACAGAAATGTCAAAGGATACCTCGAGAACACAAAGCCGAGTATTATAATGAACGTACAAAGACCTGGAGTTAGAAAAAGCAAAGTGAAGAACAAATTAAACATTTCAAATTCAACATTTCTCAAGCTGGAATAACTGAAGACAAAATTCAAGCCTCGACTTGCAAAACTGAAGGACTCCACAGGCCGAATGTTGCGTGGTGGCTCTATACGATAAGCACTGGACTGCAAACCACAAGGTCCATGGGTCAAGCCTGCCAGCTGCTCTGCAGGAGAAAGATGAGGCTTTCAGCTCCCGCAGAGATTTAAAAGCCCAGAAACTCTATATAGGGTCATTATGAGTCAGAACCAACTCAAAGGTATACACAGAATCACTATACCAAAAGAAATGGTCAATGTTCAACCATTTCCACAGGTAGCACATGAGCAGGAGGTAAGAAGTCCAAGCAACACTGAAGTTATTGGCAAAAAACAAAGCTCTAGGAAGTGATGGAATACAAATTGAAATCTTTCCACAAACTGGTGCAGCACTGGAGGCGCTCATTCATCTATGCCAAGAAATTTGGAGAGCAGATATCTGGCCAACCGACTGTGCCCATTCCAAAGAGAGGTGACCCAACAGAACGTGGAAATCATCTAACAAGATCATTAATACCACATTCAAGTAAAATTTTGTTGAAGATAATTGAAAAATAGCTGCAACAGTACATCAACAGGGAACTTCCAGAAACTCAAATTGGATTCAGAAGAGAACGTGGAACTAGGGATATCATTGCTGACATCAGATGGACCTTGGCTGAAAGCAGAGAATACCAGAAAGATGTTCACTTGTGCTTTATTGACTATGCAACGACTTTCGACTGTTTGGCTCATGACAAGCTATGGATAACATTGCAAAGAATGTGCTCATGAGGAATCTGTACATAGACCAAGAAGCAGTCGTTTGAACAGAACAAGGGGATACTGAATATTTTAAAATCAGGAAAGGTGTGTGCCAGGGTTGTATTCTTTAACCATACTTATTCAACACTCATGGAAACAGAAGTTAAAAAATCAAATGATATATATTATATTACATTAGGCAAATCTACTGCACAACACCTCTTTAAAATATTCAAGAATAAAGAAGATATCAGTTTGAGGACTAAGGTGCTCCTGACCCACACTATGGTAGTTTTAATAGTCTCATATGCATGTGAAAGCTGGACAATGAATAAGTTTAGACTGTAGAACAATTGATACATTTGAGTCATGGTGTTTGAGAAGAATATTGAAAGTACCATGAACTGCCAGAAGAACAAACCAATCTGTACTGGAAGAAGTATAACCAGAATGTTCCTTAGAAACCAGGATGGCCAGACTCTGTCTCTCATACTCCAGTCTCTGGAGAAGGACATGACGCATGGTAAAGTGAGGACCCAGCGAAAAAGAGGAAGACTCCCAGCAAGATGGATGGCACAGTGGCAGCAGCAATGGGTTCCAGCATAGTAACGGCTGTGAGGATGGCGCAGCACCGGGCAGTATTTTGTTCTGTTGTGCATAGGGTCACTCTGAGTCAGAGCCAATTTGACAGCACCCTATAAGCCCCATGGACACCAGGCAGGTCCATCCTCCTGCTTTTCTTTAGTCACAGACCTGGCTCCAGATCTGGGAAGCAGCTGGAGTGACTTGAGCATCATCAGCTCTACTCCTGAAGACCTGTGTGGTTTTGGATAAGTCATTTCACTTTCTCTGAATCTCCATCTCACGCTCTCTGACAAGGGAATCATAATGTTCAACTCCATGTACAGCAGGGTGGCCAAAGTCTGGGTTCTAGAGCTAGAATGCCTGATTTAAAGTCCCAAGTATGTATTTACTCCCTGTGTGACCTTGGGAAAGTTACCTAATCTCTCTGTTTCTCATCTTTAAAATAGGCATTATGATAAAAATGATAATACTCATCTCAGAGATTGTGGAGAAGATTAAATGTGTTTAATAGGATGAGTAAACTGGTACCCAGCTTATTATTTCATAATAATTACCAACACCCCCCCCCAAAAAAAAAAACAAAAAACAAAACAAAACAAAAGAACACAAGGTACATAGTAGCATCCTTTTTCTTTTTTTTCTCTTCCTGTAGACTCCTGGTGTGGTGCTGTAGGAACAGGACGGGATTGCTAACTGCAAAGGTGGCATTTCAATCCCACCAACTGATCCTCAGAAACCCTACAAGGTTGCTATGGGTCAGAACCAACTTGATAGCACTTAACAACAATGGACATATGTGTATGTTTGTTTGTTTGCTGACTACATGACTTTTTATCGTGAATCGAGTAAAGGTTTACAGAGCAGATCATCAGTTTTACACTCAACAAATCCTATACTTTCCTTCATTAATTACATGATTGCAATCCCCTCCATGAAACAATTGTATATATTTTGGTCCAGTTTCTAGTTGTTTCTGTTGTTGTCAAGTCAATTCTAACTCATAGCGACCCCTGTATAGTGTTTTTGAGGAGTGGCTGGTGGGCTTGAACCAGCAACCTTGTGGTTAGTCCAGTACTTAGCCTACAGCACAATACCAGGACTCCTATATGACCATTTTTTAAAAATTCAAGTGATATAAATAAATAAAATTATAGACTCCCAGTAATTTTGCTAAAAGAAATATTTTGACGGACTGCTTTCCAATAGTTTCCATGCACACACGATCAACACTTTTTCCTTCCACATAACCAGGATCACACTATTCTCACTCTCCACCGCAACCTGCTTCTCTTTTCACTTAAGATCAATATCTTTCCATGCCCATCGATCAGATCAACTTAATTTCTTCTGATGACTGACAGTCACTGTAAGGAAATGTATTATAGTTTATTGAACCAACCTCTTGCTGAAAGACAGTAAGATTATTTCCAATTATTTGCCATTATAAGCAATGCTCTATAATACCTCTGTATATTTATCTTTGCATATTTGACTTATTAACTCCTTAGGAAATATAATCGTGGGCAATATCAAAGGAAATACGCATTTTAAACTTTAACGGATATTGACAAGTTTATTGCTGAAACGAATCCACCAATTTATACCCTAACCAATAGAGTAGAGGGCTGCCCATTGCCTTGCATCTTCTTCAACACCAGACAGAAGTATTGCTGCCGTTTTAATATTCATTTCTGTACTAGTGAACATTTGCATTTTACTCTATGTGTATTATCTGCTTTTGTCCTTTGTCTTTTTTATATATTAAACATATCTACTAAAGTTACTCATAGATGCTGTCAACTTTTAATAAAGCAGTATATCATTTGCCCTTTAGTTCCTTTATAGTATCTTTGCTGTGTACAGATTTAAGATTTTATAGAGATTAATTTCATGTAGGACTTCTGGTGTGGTGCTGGGAGTCAATACACTGGACTACGAGGTCGGTTTGAACTGCAAGGTTGGTGGTTCAAGCTCACCAGCCACTCCTCGGAAACCCTATACAGGGTTGCCATGAGTCAGAACCGACCTCAACAGCACTTAACAGGTTTCATGTAGTCAAATTTTTCCTTTGTCACCTCTGGGTTTACTACAATAGCATTCCCTCTCTGTAATTCCAGATTATTATTAAATTGTGCGCTGGAATATTTTTCTTCTGGAATCTTAAGTTTTATTTCCTTAAACATGTTTTTATTTGTGGTTTGAGGGAGGGAATTGGTGATACTTACAAATGTGTCAATACTATGCAATAAGCCATCTTTTACCAATGATTAAAATGTCTCTTATATCATTAACTAAATTTCTGACTACTTGTAGCTTTTTTTTCCTGGAAGCTTCTCTCTGCTCCACTGATCTTTCTGGCTCAATTTCCTCCACCACTTTCATGAGACAGTAATTTATTGTAGGAAATTTACCATACCACATTTAGCCAGTCTGCCATGCTGTCGAGTGGGTTTTTATAGCAACATAGTGACCCTGTTTCCAAGGAGTGGCTGGTAAGTTTGAACCGCCAACCTTACACCATACCAGAACTCTCTCTCATTCTCTCTCTATATCCACTCAAAATCATTTTCCCAAAAACTTACAAGCAAGATTGTCACATTTATTCTTTGAGGTGTGAATTCACAACCAAGTTTGTTGTTGTTGTTGTTGTTATTAGGTGCCATCGAGTCAGTACTGACTCATAGCAACCCTATGTATAACAGAACAAAACACTGCCCGACCCTAGGCCAACCTCACAACTGTTGCCACGCTTGAGCCCACTGATGCTGCCACTTCGCCAATCCATCTCGCTAGGGGTCTTCCTATTTTTCTCTGGACCCTTACCAAACATGATATCCTTCTCCAGTGACTGGTCCCTCCTAACAATATGTCTGAAGTCTGAGAGACGAAGTTTGGCCATCCTGGTTCCAAGAAACACTCCGGCTGCACTTCTTCCAACACAGATCTGTTGGTTCTTTTGGCAGACCATGGCACTTTCAATATTCTCCTCCAACACCCTAACTCAAATGTATCAATTCTTCTACAGTCTTCCTTATTTACTGTCCAGTTTTCACATGCATATGAGGTTATTGAAAATACCATGGCTTGGGTCAGACGCACCTCAGTCTTCAAGCTGACATCTTTGCTCTTCAACACTTTAAAAAGGTCTTGTGCAGTAGATTTGCCTAATGCAATACGTCATCTGATTTCTTGACTGCTGCTTCCATGAATGTTGATAGTTGATCCAAGAAGAGTGAAGTCCTTGACAACTTTGATCTTTTCTCCATTGATAAGAATGTTGTTTATTGGTCCAGTAGTGAGGAATTTTGTTTTCTTTACATTGAGATGCAATCCATACCGAAGGCTGTGGTCTTTGATCTTCATCAGTAAGTATTTTAAGTCCTCTTTACTTTCAGCAAGCAATGTTGTATCATATGCATATCGCAGGTTGTTAATGAGTCTTCCTCCAATTCTGATACCACATTTTTCTTCATATAACCCAGCTTCTTGAATTATTTGCTCAGCATATAGGTTGAATAAGTATGGTGAAAAAATACAACCTTGTCGCACACCTTTCTTAATTTTAAACCATTCAGTGTTTCCATGTTCTGTTCTAACAACTGCCTCTTGGTCCAGGTACAGATTCCTCATGAGCTCAGTTAAATGTTCAGGAATACTCATACTTCACAATGGTGTCCATAGCTTGTCATGATCCACACAACCAAGTTTAGGAACTTTTTTTTTCAAGTTTTCCCTAATCCCACTTAATGTTGTTGAGTGCTATCACATTGATCCTGACTCACAGTGACCCTGCATACAGTTTCTGAGGAGCAGCTTGTGAATTTGAACCGCTGACCTTGTAGTTTGCAGTCCAGTGTTTATCCTACAATGCCATACTAGGAGTCTCTAATCCCAATAGGACTATAATAATTTGGGAAGATTTGACTTAATAATATTGATTTTTTCCCCATCCATTATTCAAGTCTTTGTTGCACATTTTGTACATTTATTCCTACATAATGTATAACTTTTCTGATGAGTTTAAATGAGATCTCTGTTATATATATAGAGAGAGATATATTTATATTTTTTTCTCATCCCATACCACATCTCTGTGCTATATTTTCGATTGGTTAGTACCAGCATTTTTTAAAGCTAGGGGCTTTGGGTTTTTCTGGTGTTGTTTTAGTCTTGTTTTGTCCTGAATTGTTTTATTGGGTCTAATAGATTTTTGGTTGTGTGTCTTTCTTGCTATGTAGGCAATCAAATCATCTGCAAATAAAGACAACGTTCCTGTGGTGGTGTGGTTATGTGCTGTGGAGTCGGTTCTGACTCATACTGACCCTGTACAGGATTTCCAAATCTGTAAATCTTTACGGGAGCAGACAGCCTCGTCTTTCTCTGGTAGTTTCGAACTGCTGACCCTGCGGTTCACAGCCCGATTTGTAACCACTACACTACCAGAGCCCCTGTCCCTATGGTAGACCCTCTGTTTCACAGCTCTTTTCCTGTTTCTCTCTACTGCTTGTGGCCAGAAGCTCACACGTACACCGTGGACATGGTGATAGGTCAGACCACCAGGTGACCCCAAATTCTGGCCCCTTACAAGCTGTGTCACTTTGGGCAGGTTCCTCAATTTTTCTAGGCCTTAGTTTCCTCAGCCACAAAAGAGTTTTAACAATGGCAGTCCTGCTTTTCATGGTTGTAATTGTTGGTCAGTGCTGTCAAGGTGGTTCTGACTCATTGTGACCCTGTACAGGATTTCTGAGGAGCAGCTGACTTTGTGGTTCAAACCAACATTGCAGTCCAGCATATTCAACACAGTGCCACACCGGGACTCTTCATGGGGTATGGTTCAAGTCAGTGAAAGCAATGGCTCCCAACCTTGGCTTGGCTGCACATTAATATCAGCTCGGGAACTTTTTTTTTTGTTATTTTTGTTAATATTTTATTGAGAATTGGTGAAAGTCTACACAGCAAGCTAGATTTCCACTTGACAAGTCCCACACAAAGTGGAACTTCTAACATTGTGCGTCAACACTCTCGTTATTTGTGTCCCGTTTGTTCCTTTTCCAGTTCTCTAGTCTCCTTGCCCCCTCATCTTCTCATCTTTGCATTTCAGAAATTGTTGACCTTTTGGTCTCATACTGGAGTTTTAAAGCAAGGCCTTTAAGGGGGACTACCTTTATTTTGTGCGCCATTCTACTATTTCACTACAGTGGTCTCAGGAGATAAGATTCAGTTTGGGGTTTAGAGAGTGCCTCAAAGAGTCCTCTGTTCTCTGCTGCTCCAGTTTATCTAGATTTTTTTTGTTGTTTATAATAAGAATTTGAGTTCTCCACATTTTCTTCCCATTCTATCCAGGATATCTATTGGGACCCTGATCAGAATGGTCAGGTGGCAGGCAGCACCATCTAATTCATCTGATCTCAGGATATACACGGTTGTGACCCTGGCAGGCTTGTTTCTTCTCTGACCTTTTGGGTATCTTACTGTTTTGCTTCTGGTGAGTTGAGACTGATAATTATGTCTTAGATGGCTGCTTACGAGCTTTTAAGACCCTGGACACAACTCATGTCCCTAGGATGCAGACTGTGATTTTTGTGAGCTACGTTATGCCAATTGGTTAAATTGCCCCATCAGACTATGGTACTAAGACTTCAAATCCGGAAAACTGGTGTTGGAAGGTGTTTGGCTATGTCTGTGTTTATGTCTTCAGTAAATATATGAGCCTGAACCCACATATGTGTATTTACACATACCTAAACTTCTGGAGTCCTGGCGTGGCGCCCTAGGATAAACACTGGACAGTTAACCACAGGGTTAACCGTTCATACCCACTAACTGCTCCTTAGAAATCCTACACAGGGTTGCTATGAGTTGGAACCAACTTGACGGCCCTTTACAACAACATAGATGTTGCTATCTGTTCTTATCTACACACATCTGTTCCTACCAGTATTCCAATTTGCCTGTATTTGGGGAACTTTTAAACAGACCCTTAGAGATTCATATTTTAATTGGTTTGGGGTATGGTCCAGACCCCAGATGTTCTCCAGATGATTCTAGTGTGCAGCCTAGACTAAATGTGTGATGGTGCCCTGCCCAAAGACTGCTGTCTTTGTTAGCAAGCTCACTCACCCTTATGGTCTTGTTCTCCATGTTGATGGTTTGGACGCTGGTTCGGAGGAATAGGGTAGCCCAGCCAACTACCCTGACTCGGTCAAAGTCTCTGTAATCCTGTGGGGAGGTACAGCAAGTCAAAAGCAGTACCTCAGGACCGCGTTCCTAGCCCTAAGCACCAGGTCACATCCTGAATCAACACCCCAAACATTCTGACAGCCAAGCCTCTTCTCCACACACAAACTCATTATCTCATCTGTTCATTCGCTTATGTGTCAGGTCTTGTGCTGAATGCTGGGACAGCAGAGACAATGAAGGGCCTACTCTAAATTAGGCCTCTGGACCACATCTGGCCCACTACCTGCTTTTATAAACTTTTTTGGCATAAAGCCATGCCAATTCATGTATATATTGTCTGGATGCTTTCGTGTTTTGAGGGTAGTAGGTTGGCCCACAAAACTGAAAACATTTATTATCTGGTCCTTTATAGGCAAAAGTTTGCTGCCCCGGGTCTACCATGGGAAGGCTGTACTTATACTAAATATAACCCAGTGTAAAAGTGCTCAGTGGTATAAGGAACTTCAAAGAAAGTTCTAAAGGGTGTCCAGAGGAAGAGAGGACATTTGCAGTTGGAAAAGTCAGACAAGGTTTCAGTGAGGGTGACGCGTTGGAGGGAGACTGGCATGCAGAGGTAACGGAGGGATGCGGGCACTCCAGGGAGGGATGGCAAGAGCAAAAGCATGGAGGTAGGAAAATAAAAAGCAATTGAGATTTTAACAGACACTTGGCAGAGTAATAGACACATGACAGAAGGAAGGGCACTTTGACTGGAGACACGTGATGGACACATCCACACACAGACACCCGGACGTAACCCTGATATGCACAGTGACAGGAACACAACCGCATAAAGCAAGATGCTTTCACTGTGACACACACACATCCTAGTGGCCCTTGCCTTCTCCACATTGCTCTCCCCAGTGGGTGGGTGGCAGTAGAGGCCCCCAAGTCCAAGCACTGACCTCGATGAATGTACTGTTCCACACCCGAGCCTGCACCGTCACGTTGGTGATGACTGGGGCATCAGGAATGGGGCACTCCAGCCATACACAGCGAGCTTGGCTATTGGCACAGTCCTGAGGTAGGTAGGGACCATGTGGGACATGACAGAGTACGTCTCCAGATTCTTCACCTGACCTCAGACCCCTCCCAAGCTTTGTCCCACTCCAGTTGACCTGAAGAGGCTGACTTCATCCCTTCACTTTTGCATACTCCCTTTCCCTCATATGAACACATTTAAGACATATCCTTAGATTCCAGGGACACAGACAACATGAAATCTGGTCCCTGCTCAGGCAAACATTAAGCTAATTAATCCCCAACACCCTCCTCACCAGCTCCTCCTACATCAAGACTTGCTCATGCCAGCTCCCTACCTGAGATAACACCTCCTACTTCTAACTCCAGCCAGGTCTCAACTTGCCTCCTAGGTATGTTCTTCTTAAGGGATGTTTCGAACCACTCAGTCCTATCCCTGTCCCTCACTTCTTTCCGCCCCTCCCCATACCCCAGCCCTGATGTCTAAGGTTTTGAAGAGCTGCATTATCCCCAATAGGGAAAAGAGCCAGTGTCTTTGCCTTCAGTCCAATGTAACAGACGCTCCCCCAGGTCAAGGGCTGAGTACCCTCGCCCCCATCAGAGTAGGGAGTCCTCTCAGGGCAGGAGTTGGGTCCTCTCCCTCTGAAAGCTATATCACCTCATTTGACTAGGGTCTCTCAGTGAGTTGTCTCTGGCTTTGTGAGCTCCTTGGTGCCCACGCACCCACTGGAGGGACAGACACCACCCTCCTTCCCGTCTGGCCCTGGCCACTCACCAGTTGGGTCTCTGACTTGGCTTTTTTGGCAGCAGCCAGAGTGACAGGCTGGAGATCCTGGCCTCTCCCAGGGTCCAGGTGCCGTCGCTGTCGGCTACGCTGTGATGATGGTGGCTCGTCCCCTGGGAGCTGGTGAGAGAAGAGGAATTAGTGGGCACAGAGGAAGGGAGAGGAGAACAAGGCTGGGGAAGAGCTGGGCACCTAAGGCAGTAGGAGGGGAAGACACTGGCCTTTCAGTCTAGTAGCATGCAAATGAGAGATCCCTGATGGTGTTCTTACAGATAAAGTAAGGTTGAGAGGGTTGATGAGGCCTCCTGGTGGCTGGCAGGGCCAGGACCTGTTGCCGTGGACGTGGATGGTGATTTCCGTGGGGTATAGTAGCCACTTGCCATTGGCGACTTCATAGGGCCACTCCAGTCCCAGGACCAAGGACCCCAGGGATGTCAGCCCCTCCCCCATTGGGCCCACCTGTGGACACAAGCGGCATCGTGAGCACTGTCCCCTGAAAATCCACCTCCATTTCAACAACCCCCAATGTTCCCACTCTTAGACCCCAGATCTAGGCCTGGAAGGGCACTTTCCATTGCCCTCCCAGGAAGCTTCCCATCCCCAGACTGGGACCATCCATTCCTAGGAACCCAAATGTCCCCTTACCTGGAACTCATACTTGAGGGGGCTTCCCACGTCCTCCACAGTTTTCATGCCAGCCTCGCCCATCACTGTCCCCCCAAAGAAGCTGTGTAGCCGGTTACTCACACTAGGGGTAAGAAAGAGGCTGGAGCCATGAACAATGGGAGGCACACGACCCTGGTAGAGGGGGTGGGCATGGTTAACTATAGCTCCTCTGGTATCAGGACTGGGATCAGCCCAGCTCTGCCATGAGCTGTGTCAGCTCAAGCAAGTTCTTTATCCTGTCTGAGCCTCACTATCCACAGTTACAACTTAGGTGAATAATAGTTGCCACATCACATAGGGCCAAGGTACGGAGTCAAGGAGATGATGCATACACAATCCTGAGTTCAAGGAGCTCTCAGAAATGAATGGACTCCTCCAAGGCTTAGCCCCATGGTTGCTGACTCCTCCACTTCTACCTGCTTTACAGGAGGAGTAATAATCATAACTATAGTGGTAGCGTAGTGGTTACGAATCGGGCTGCGAACCTTAAGGTCAGCGGTTCGAAACTACCAGCTGCACCGCGGGAGAAAGATGAGGCTTTCTACTCCCGTAAAGATTTACACCCTCGGAAACCCTGTACAGGGTCGCTATGGGTCGGAACCGACTCGACGGCACTTAACAACAACAACAACATAGTGGTACTGATGCTGATGCTCAGAGAAGGGATGAGCTGGGGTAGGGGAGGCCTGTGAGGAGTGGTGTCAGAGGAGCTTGTGAGACATGGTGGGGACAAAGGAGGCCCCAGCCCGGGCACAGCAGGACTCACATGCTGAGTGAGGCCTGGAGTGTGTAGTCCACCAGAAGAGGCAGGATGACTGCCTGCAGGTTGTCCTGGTGACTGGACCTAGTGAGGGGAAGCCAGGAGGAGACATTTCAGTTGAGGCTAAGGCTTGGGACTGACGGAGGCCTGGGGATGGGACACCTCAGTCCCCACCCAGCCTGGCTTCAGGAGGTCACTCACGTGGAGAGCTGCAGCTGAGCTTGGAGTTCCCTTGTGTGCAGGGTCACCCCGATGACCTCGAAGGCGATAAGCAGTTCCTTCTGGTACGAGGGTCAGGGGAGGTGGAGAGGAGCGTTTGGGACCTGGCAGGGCTCATGCCAGGGTGGGGCAGGGCCAGACACTAGGCTAAGGAGTTGCTTCTCTGGTTTCCTCTTCCTCCCATAATTTAGGACTTGGAGTCTCTGCCTCCCACCTATCTCCACACTTCCACCCTCCTACCTAGTTTTATCTCTGCCTCCCTCACCCTTTCTTTTCTGCATCAGTTCACTTGTCTATTGTTTTTGAATTATGTTTGGGCACATTACTCTTTTTAAAAATAGCATCTACTTCCTGAAAGTAAAAGATCATGACAATTATATCACAGAAAGGAAGCAAAGTGCCAAACTCAGGGCCTGGCACATAGTAGGTGCTCAGCAAGACTTGGTTTCTCACCTCCACCTGCTCCAGCTTTGTGCATAGCTCCCTAGTGACCCCATTTCTCCTCAGAGACTCTGGACTTCATCCCATCCTTTGCCACATCTCCCTGGCCCTACTCCAGCAAGCAGGCAGGCAGAAACGAGGGGGACTGAAAGATCATCAGAGGTTCAGCAGGGGGCCCACAGAGCTGGGAGGTAGAAGGGCTGGGCACCAAGGTTCATGCTCACCTTCTCGTTCCTTTTGAAGGGGTTCCCTAGCTCACAGAGGATGGTGTCGTTGGCGTGACAGGCCCCGGACTGAGAAAGGAAGATGAATAATGCAAAGTCCCGTCAGGGTAGGTCTTGCCCAGGCAGCTCCTCTGGTACAGGGTCATAAACCCTAGAGGCTTGAGAACTGGGATCTCATAACAGCAGAATATTATCTATCACTCAGGGGAGAAGGGAGCCCATCTCTGAGGACAACAAATATAAATGATATGCATGTAAGGATGAAGACATCCTGCTTAAGGAGCTTGGGTTAAGCTCTGGGTGGGCAAGTGGGCACTCACCGGTCGCACTGAGGACAGCAGCAGAGCAGGAGGAACCTCCACCGTGAGTAACGCCTCATGGGCATCTTCCCCTGCCCGAAGACGACTGAGTTCGTTGGTCACGTTGATGCTCAACAAGAGTTTCCGGAGGTCTCTGCCGTACTGGAGCCTAATGGGTTGAGGGGAAGGGAGTCCCAGGGTTAATTAGAATCCCTATCCCGGGTCCTCCCCAAATCAATGAGACTTTGCCCTGGGATCCATTTGGGTTAGAAAGGCCCTTTGAGGCAGCAAAGTCCTGCCGTAAAGTTTCATCTGGAGAAGGAAGTCCCTTTTCTGGCCGGTGAAGGGCAAATTAATACAGCCTATCTAGCCAGCTAAAACTTACCCCTCAGATTGCCCCTTTCAAGGCTCCACTCCTCGTATCTCACCCACCTCCAGGACCTGTAGGGCCCCGCCCCTCAAGCCCTTTTGGCCAATGAAGTCCCACATCTGGATAATCTACGGCCCAGACTCCACCTTTTCAGTTGCTGCATCTGCTCAGTCACAAAGGCGGCCTGCATCTCCAAGTTGCTGTCACATTTGTTATCTGGCCCGCACTCCTTCTGGAACTGGATCTGGGGGCGATCCGAGGCTGAAGGGCCGCACCACTCACAGCGCTCCCTCACCCCACAACTCCTTCCGGCCTCCGTCTTTCCAGCCCTCACCTCCACCCACCTCGGTGTGGTTCTCCAGAACCTGCGCTTTGTTAAGGACAGGGAAGGCATCCAGGGACCGCAGCCCCAGCCGGGGGCGCTCGGGCATCCGCAAGTGTAAAGAGTAGTTCATGGAGATGATGATGGGGCGGAGCTTGTCTCGGACGTTGTCCTGGGGAGGAAAAGTAAGCTGCTGAATCCTCACATCTCTCCGAGCACCCCAGGAGAAGCTAGGAGATGTGGCGCTGTGGGTTAATGCACCAGACTGCAAAGTCGTTTGAACTGCAAGGTCAAGGTCGGGGTGGTTCAGGTTCAAGCTCACCAGCTGCTTCTTGGAAACCCTATACAGAACAGGGTCGCAATAGGTGGGAACTGACTCGATGGCACTTAACAACTCCAAATAACCCGATCTCCTCGGTGAGTTTCTACCACCATCCCACCTTTCCCCCAGATATCTCCCCAGGGATGCTGAGCCTCCCTTCACTCTGGTGTCCATAGATTGAGCTCTTCCCTTCCACCCAGAAGCGCCAGAGACGCTGGGCTTGCTTCCATTCAGGGACCCCTCCCCCAAGAGGTGAAGGGAGAGCCAAGCATTGCCCACTGCCTGATTGCTCAGGTTCTATCTTTACCAAGAGCTGGGTAGATCTATGGCCTTCCAGGATAGCTGCCTACCTCTACCCCTCATCCTTGACCTGGGGACTCTGTCCACCTCCCTGGGGTATGGTGGAGCCCCTCCCTGCCCCCTGCCCTTCCTCACCATCAGGAGTAGATCTAGCGTCTGGCAACGCATCTCAGGCATAAAGAAGAAGCCGTTGAAGATGGCTGACTGACTTCGAGCAAAGCGTAGCCGGGCAGGGCGACGGTCCCGGTCAGCCTCCAGAGTGTAAGACAGGGCTGTGGGTGGACAGAGTGGTCAGCAAGTAGTCAGGTAAGTATGTCCCCACCTCACCCTGCACCCCAGCACTCACTGATGTTTCCTCTGTAGTTAGGGTTCCCAGCACTCTCTTTGTAAGCAAAACACAGCTCCACCTGCACACTACTGGAGGGGTATAGAAGAGTCTGGTCAGGGGGACCCAGATATCCAGGCCCCAGTTCTCAGCCCCCTAGACTAGGCAAGGGGGAAACCTTCAGGGGAAAGGCAGGGTTAAAACTGACTAACTGACTCCTACTACCAGGAGGCCTGGTGTGGCGTTGTGGGTTAATACGCTGGACTGCAATGTCAGTTTGAACTGCAAGGTCAGTGGTTCAAGTTCACCAGCCACTCCTTGGAAACCCTATACAGGGTCACTAGGAGTCAGTAACCACAAGGTCAGTGGTTCAAACCCACCAGCTGCTCCCTCTATGAGTCATAACAACACTATGGTAGTTGTTGTTAAGTGCCATCAAGTCTGTTCTGTAGAATAACAATCCCGTGCTTATTCTACACCGCCACACCAGGAACCCCCTACTACCATTTGCTGTTGTTGTGAAGTGTTGTCATGTTGGTTCCAACTCACAGTGCCCCAGTATAGGGATTCTGAGGAGCGGCTGGTGGGTTTGAATTACTACCACTGTTGTGAAGTGCCTTCAAGTCACTCAGACTCATAGGGACCCTGCATGGGTTTCCAAGGATCAGCTGGTGAATTTGAACCACCGACTTTGTGGTTCAAACCAACCATGCAGTCCAGTGCATTATCCTACAGTGTCACACCAGAGTCATAGAAAACGGGTTAGAGGTCATGATTCCAGCTCCATCATTTCACCAGTGAGGAAACTAAGACCCAGGCAGAAGAAGACTTTTTCCATCAGTCCAATGCTGGACAAGTCCAGTCTTGAACCCAGGCCTTTCGATTCCCAGGCCAGGTTTCTATCCATCACCCTTCCCCTTGCTTCCCTGCGGTTTCCCTTTGCCTTCTGACCTGATGTCTTCATTCACCCAAAGGGGACACACTACCATTAGCATCACCATCTTAGCAACTAACATTTTGTGAGTACTTATGGGGCTCAGGGTGGTGTGCAAAGGGTTTTTGTCCATTATCTCATTTAGTTATCACAAGAACCCTGGGAGTTGGTTATTATTATAATCTCTGTTTTATAGGTGACGAATCTGAGACTCAGAAAGATTAATCATTTGCACAAGGTGGTCCTTCCTCCTTCCCCACATCCATGTATCTCAGTGCTTCCTTCTCCCTCTTCCTCTAGGGCTCACCCCCCAGAGCCCAGGGAGAGATGCCCTGGCAGAGCTGGAATTGAGACCAGGCACCCTCAACCACTGTGCTCAACTGCTCCCCAACCTTCATCCATTCCTTCCTCCCAGGGACTCTGCTTTAGTGAGGGCTGGGAGGGAGAGTGCTGTTTACTCCAAGAATCAAACCCCTAGAGGTGGGATATCAGGAGTTGTCAGGGAGGTGTTTGGGAGCCTGTACAGGCAGGGAAGGGCTGAGAGTCTCACCAGGTGCCTGTGCAGAGGGCAGGGTCCAGCACAGGTGGTCTGGCCACCAAGGTCTTGTGGAGGATATTGATGACGGGCCGGGCTCTGTATAACAGAGAGAAGCCAGTCAGCTCTCAGTGCCTCCTGTCTGCCCCATCCCAGGCCAGAGCTGAGACTCAGATTCCTGTGGATGGACTTGGAGTTGGAGGAAAGAGAAGCCCTTGTCCACCGGCCCCCAGCTCACCTCAGCAGCACGATTTGGTCCGACAGGCTGCCCACCAGCAGGTCTGGGTAGAAGTTCTCATCCACATCCATCCGCCCACTTAGGGAATAGCCAAAGGTGGACAAACCAGGAAGCCCCAACTTCTCTCCATCAATTACCTGGGCACAGGGGACAGTGATGCTGGAAGGTTCTAGGGTGGAGCCTGAGGAGTGAGACCCAAGAGGGAAAGGGGGCACCTGGGGAAGGAAGGCAGACCCACCTCAGTAGGTGGGGACAGCACTCCTATCCCGTCCATACCTGCTGGGGCTGTCTCAGGAGCCCATTGGAACTGCTATGGTAGATGTATACTTTGCCCAAACCCTCGAATGGGGCTCCCACAGCAATGTCTGAGGAAGAGAGGAGGATGGGGTCATGCTGGGCGCACAAGTCCTCAATCCTTTTTTCGAGTCAGAACCCAACATGGCATTGACCATTCCCTGCCAGGTAGTATTCAAAAGCAGCAAGGGAGGAACAGTTTCGTGGCACAAGAGTAAAACTGGGACTCTCTGGAGCCAAACTGCCTTCTTTGATAGGTGGAAAAGAGGTCTAGGAGGAAGTCAGTGACTAACCAAAGTCACACAGCAAGAAAATGTCATAGCCAGGCCTAACTCCCAGATTCTTGAGCACTAGTCTGGCATTTTATCAAAGACCCTTCCATCTTCCCCACCAAGCTCCGTCCAGACTTCCCTGGCTCTCCTAGTGATAAAGTAAAGCTTTGTTTACCAGCAGGGTCAGGAAAGGAGGCATTCCCCACTGTGACTCTGTCTGGTGTTGTAAGTACTCATCTCCTCACAAGAGTGCTGTGGGGTAGGTACAATTGTTTCCACCTTAAAAGATGAGGAAACACTTCATCTTTTAACCCAAAGCCACACAGCTGCTAAGTAGAGAAGAGGCCATGTTTATCTAACACCTGGACCTGGGATTTTAACCACAACACTACAGTGAACTTTGCTTATTAAAGCATCAGACATTTTTGTCTTTTAACCATTATTTCCACAAGTAAGTCCAAGACATTTTAGTCTCTTCTTAAACATTATTGAACTCCCAGTTTGCTTCAAGGGAAAAGTAAAAGGTCCTGAGCAGAAACCAAATGACTCTTCTAAGAATAAGTGCACAGGCCTTCTTCAACCTTCCAACACCTATTTGGGCTCTACAGAGGCTTCTATGCCTTCTTTTCGGTTCTCAGCTGTGTTCTGGGAAATCGAGGTTGTCCGATAAGTGCCGTACAGATAAGCTCCCACAGCAACTCAACTCAACCCCTTGGTCTGTCCCTCTCCTTGACACTCCAGATGTGAATGATCCCCAAGTTCTGTAGAGTCCTGGTATCTGGGCACCTCGGTATGAAGGGCTCCTACCCAGCTCTTATCATCCCATATCTGATATACTATCTTCTTGATCATCTCCATGCCTCCAGCCTTGATCCTTACTTTCTTCTAGAATCATCTTTCAAGGCCTCAAAACCTCTACTGGATCCCCCATCATTACCCAACTATGAAGCCCAGTTCTTTGACAGGTACATTCCATACCTGCTAAATTTGGGCATAGTGGGCAAGTATCCCATGCTCATCTGGTACCTCATAATCCCTCTTTTTATGCAAACTCAACCCAGCCTTCATGCCTTACAACTTATCTACTCCTCCAGTCCTATTCCCTTAGCTGGCCTCTGGTTGCTCCCTCTGCACATCCTCTTTCTAATATGTCTGTGGGCTTCAGAGACCAGGACTCCATCCCATTTCCTCTATGTGGGCCCTATGCTCAGTTAGTAGGCACACTGGCTCATACCCTGGAACCCATCCTGGTTGATGTCACCGATGCTGGCCACGGAATGGCCAAAGGTGGAGTGACTGGGACCATGAAGAAGGAGAGAGGGCTGAGCAGGGAAGGAAGTGCCCGCCTGGTTCATGAAGACATAGATGGCACCCCCTACCTCTTCTTTACGCTCAAAGTAGTGGGGGGCACCCACGAGGAGGTCTTGCCACCTGTACAGGAGAGAAGGAAGAGGGGAATGGAAGTGTGAGATTGGCTTCCAAAATGAAGCATAATTCTCATATTACAGGCCTGACTATGAGGCACGCAGCTGTGCAAATGTCACCTCTGGCCACAGGGCATGAGAAGGACATGGAAATGCCAACTTGACCCACCACATAGAAAACACATGCCACTGAGAAACCATGTAGGCCCAGACCACACCCAAACAGTCCACATCCATTAGAACCATACAAATGCCAGGCAGAAACAAGCAAATGCAGGTGTCATGCAAATGGCATGCAAATACCCAGAACCCTATAAAGTCTGAGTGCACATCAACAAAGTTGATCTGTCAAAGAAGTTGATTTGCCAATCCCTGCAAACAGTCAGTAAACAAATACAGTTACAAACTTCTATTCCCCTGCCCTAGAATGAGCGAGTGCCCCTGAACCTACATCTCTCCCTGGCCCTCGAGGGCCTCCCCAGACTCTCACCCATCATTGTTCAGGTCTGCCAGGGCAATGGCGCTGCCAAAGTAGGCGCCCACCTGCGTGCCCTCCAGCACCTGTCTCTTCCGCAGGTCTCCGCCTGTCTCCTGGCTCAGCAAGAAGACAGCGCCTACATGTTCGTGCCGTGGAGCTCCCGTCACAATGGTGTTGTCTGTCGGGTGCAGGATAGCACTGCCCACCTGCACGGTGTACCCTGAAATGGGGGAGAAGGTGGTCAATCAAGGACCCAATCAGCTTTGTCCCCCTCTACCCTGGATGGCCCTGTCCCTTGGCCGCCCTCGCAATTTCTTCTATTCCTGTAGTTAATACTGAGCCAACAACTGGACACTAGATACCTAGCAGGGACACTCCATCTCAGCTCTGGGCCGTGCCTGCACAATGGATTGGGGACTCTCAGGGAGGAACACTACATCTTAGGTGCTGAGAATAGGGTCTGATGCTCAGTCAATCTATGCTAGCTAATCGGAATGTCCCTAGTTACTCCCCAATGACCTCATATTGCACCAGACACAGAAGACAAGGGACTGGACCCCCTTCTCCCTCTATATCCATGGGCCACCCCAAGCCGACTCACCAATGTACAGGTTTCCTTTGTCTTCTGTGTCCTTGTAACTGTATTCTGATAAGTCCCAGTCCTTCCTCTGAATCATGTAGCTGTTTCCTTCACAAGGATGCAGGAAGAAGGGAGGGCACCGTCACCATCCCTTCCCTCCCTCTACCAACCAGCCTCCTCCCGCCCCCAAATAAAGATAACATGAATCCCTTTAATTTGTGAGCACTTTGCCATTTGAAAGTCACTTCTTTATTAGAATTAGTCTATGAGGTAGGATAATGGTCCCATTTTGCAGATGAGAAAACCAAGGCTCAGGGTGGGAAACAGACTTGCCAACAGTCCCATGGGGAGCTAGTTTTAAAGACATGATTGGAACCCAGTTATGTAGACTCCTACCTGGTGTTTACTGTACTAGATGATGTTTCTCCTACTCTCTAGACACTGAGATCAGACTCAACTTCATTATCTGTTTCTGGTCCTGTCCTCAAACTCTGGGCTGCCTACCTGGCCCCTGCTCCCAGGGCAGGTGCTAGAGAGTGCCTGTGGTAATCCCCTCCTCCTCTGGCCCCAAGGCATTAATAGACCCGGGGTGGGGGATGGGAGACAGAACCAGAGGAGGGGGCCAGGCTTGGCTATGCTGCAGACTTAGGTGAGCTCGGGGCTGTGACCATGCCCCAGACTACCTGTTGGTAATGGAAGAGAGAGATAGGAGATTAAAGAAGTGTGAGATAACACAACACCCGCAAGGTGGTTGTTCCAAGCAAGGGTTTTGATATGAGCAAATACTTGCAGCCCTAAAAAGATCAACATATACAAGGGGGCTTCAAAATGCTCGTGAAAAAATGAAATAAAAAGAAAATGTAATTTTTCCATGAACTTTTTGAAGCCCTCTGGTATATACTGACATGAAAAAAAAAAAAATCCCAGAATTTACTGATAATTGAAAAGAAAAGGGAGCAAAAAAGCATGTTTTGTGTGATTGTGTTAAAAAACGAAACCACAGCCTATATATTCTAAAATAAGTCTAGAAGAATTCTCTGAGAAAGGGAACTAAGGTGGTGGGTGGGAGAGGGCAGCACTTTTTATTTTACCAAACCCTACTGTGGTATTCAGGAGTACCAATGTGGCACTGTAGGATAAGCACTGGACCGCAAGCTTGGTTTAAACCACAAGGTCAGAGGTTCAAATTCAATAGTGGCGCCTCAGAAACCTTATACGGAGTTACTATGAATTGGAACCAACTCGACAACATTTAAAAACAATGGTTATATTTAGCTGTTGCATTGGGCTGAAGAATGTCCCTGCAAAACTCGTGTCCACCTTGTCATTGTTGTTATTAAGTTGCTATTGAATCAGTCCTGACTCCTAGGGACCCTAGGCACGATTTCCAAGGAGCAGTTGGAGGATTTGAACGGCTGACCTTGTGGTTCCCAGTCCAGTGCTGATCCTACAGCACCACACCAGGAGTCCCATGTCCACCTAGTACACCTCGAAATATGGCCTTATTTGGAAACTGGGTCTTTGCAGATGTAATCAAGTTAAGATGAGGCCATGACTGGTGTCAGAGAAGACACACTGCAATGCTGGACATGGGACAACAGAGGCAGAGATTAAACCGATACAGCTACAAGCCAACAAACCCAAGAATTGCCTGCAACCCCTAGGAGAGAGGCACAGAAAAGATTCTCCTCCAGAGTCTCTGCAGAGAGCATGGCCCTGCTGACATCTGGGTTTTGGACTTCTGGCTTCCTGAACTGTGAGAGAGCACATTTCTGTTTTATTAAACTATCCAGTTTGTGGGAATTTAATCAGGCAACCCTGTGAAGCAATACATTATTTTTAAAAGGTTAAACTAGAATCAGTTGGACCTAGGCCTCAACTCAGGCTTCCTAACTTCCTGTTATTTAAGGAATTAAAGGCTCAGTTTTCTTTTCTGTAAAATGCATATAATAATACTTGCCTCATAAGACTACTATGAAGAATAATGAATATAATTGGTGTTAAGCCCCTGGCACATAGTAGGTGCTTTACCACAGTAGGGGTAAAGGTGGCTTCATTACTGGCAAGAAGGCCAGTCTCTTCTGCCCCTTAGTGTTGGGGGTGTGGGTTGGCTATCCTAGTGGCTCCTTCTCCCCTCCCTCAGGATCCCCACCTTTCCAGTTGTAGGCACCGGGGGCCCCGAAGTACACGGTGTTCTGGGTGAAGCCGCCGCTGGTGCCCAGCTGGCACATGCCCGTCTCCAGGTAGTCAGTGTTGCTATTGCACATTTCGTTGTGGTAGGTCTGCCAGTCATCACTGGAGTCTAGTTGGAGGTCATTGCTCCGCACGTAGCACTTGCCCACCATGCGCCGTTGGTCTTCTGACCCCGACCACAGCACCTGGGTGTAGCGGTGGGCGCAGACCTGGGGACCCCCAACACACACAGCCTGAGCCTGCAGAAGGCACCCAGGGCCTGCTAGCTCCTTTGCCCTGGGCACCTGTAGGTTTGGGGACCAAGCTAGAGGAAGTCTTCTGGCTTCTATCCCTTCCCACAGTGATGCCATGCCTGTCTGGCTTTCTGGAATTCAGAAATTTGCTCTGAAGGTTGGGAACACTTTTTGGGAAGTCAAAAGGTACCGGATCTGAGAGGGGCTTAGAGATGTTTGCAATACGTGAGGGTTCAGACTCGTAGGTCTAAAAGGAGCAAGTGACAGAGCACATCACAGAACCTGTCTCTCTACCCCCTGATGACCTGTCTTCTGGCTGCAAAGACCATTGTTCATGGGCAATAATAGTGTAGCAGCTAACGTTTACTGAGTGCTTACTATATGCCAGGTACAATTCTAAGATCTTTTCACACACTGACTCTTAAGTTTCCTAGCAACTTCATAGAGTAGGGACAATTATTTCCCCCATTTTACAGATAAGGAAACCAAGGTACAGAAAGCTAAAGAACCTGTCTAAAATCTCACACCTATCATTGTTGATGTTAGCTGCCATTGAGTCCATTCCTGAGTCATGGTTCTGAGCCATCCCCAGATGGACTGGGAAGCAGTGAGGGTGTACTGCCGAGAATGGAACCTGGGTCTGTCTCCGCATAGAAGGGGAGAATCCTACTTCTGTGTCACTGTTCCCTCTCTGCACAGGTGGAGACCCTGGACGGTACAAACACACTCAGCTGCTAGTGGAAAAGGTGGAGGCTCAAGTCCACCCACAGGCACCTCAAGAGAAAGGCTGGCGATCTGCTGTTACTGTTCACTGTCTCTGGGAACCCCTAATTCATGGTATCCCCATGCGTTAGAGAGTAGAACTGTTCCATGGGATTTTCTTGGCTGTAATCTTTATGGAAACAACTTCCCAGGACTTTCTTTCATGGAGTGACTGTGTGGCTTTAAACCCCCAACATTAAGGTTTTAGCAGCTGAAGGAAAAAAAAAAAAAGGTAGCCACTGATAACTCTCTGGCACTAGTGATATACACATGGGGTGTGTCTCCATGAGTCAGAATCAACTCCACAGATAAGGAAACCGAGGCACAGAGAGTGAAGTAACCCACCTGTTGTTGTTGCTTTTCGCTTTTTGTTGTGAATTGGGCGAAGGTTTACAGAGATCAGTTTTCCATTCAACAATCCATACCCATGTTGTTTCACGTCACCGTTTACAATCCCCTCGATGTAACATCATGTATCCATTTCCTCCCTGTGTTTCATGGTCCTGATCCTCCTTCTTTCTTAACCCTTTTTGTTACTGTTATTGTGCACCATGGAGTCAATCCTAACTCAGAGCTACCCTATATGACAGAGGATAACTGCCCCATAGAGGACTTTCCGGGCTGAAATCTTTATTGGAGCAGAATCAGTGGTTCTCTTCTCCCTTGGAACAAAGTAACCTTAACTGTTGCGCCACCAGAGCTCTTTAAAACAGCCTGGGGTCAGGCAAACCCAGAGCCAGCTTACTTGTTTTTGCATATATGTGTGCGTGTCCACCTCTGATTACAACCCTGCCTTAAGCCAATTCTGTGTCCCCAGAGCCAGTTCAGTGCTTGGAGTACAATAGGTATTCACCAAATATTTGTTGAATGGATGAGTGGATAGGTGGAGATAATTGTGAACCCCACCTCAAATGGTATCCCACCACCACCCATAACAAAGACCAAACCCAAATACCATCCAGTTGATTCCAATTCAGTGACCCTGCCCGCAGAGTAGAACTGCCCCATAGGGTTTCCAAGGCTGTAAATCTTTGCGGAAGCAGACTGTTATATCTTTCTCCCAAGGAGCAGCTGGTGGGTTCGCACTGCTGAACTTCTGGTTAGTTTAAACAGATTAATCAGATTTACCACTGCGCCACGAGGGCCCTTCCATTCATAACAGAGGTCTAGAAAATGCATTGGTGAACCAGTGTAAACCTGGATCTTTAAACAGCATCCAAAGGTGGCAGAAATCCCAACAGTCATTGAGGGCTACTGGCATGGGCAGTTGATGACTTTCTAGACTGATGTAAATATGCTGTATCTTTAATGGGGTTTGTTTACACAGGCATATATAGTTGTCAAAACTCAATTCAACAAAATCTGCATTTTGTTGTATGTAAATTTTACATCCATTTAAAACATGACCAACCAATGGACTCTCTAAGACTTGAACTGGAGGAGACCTCTGATAGGTGATAACTGACAGCAGGATGTGGCCCAGAGCAGTGCTGGGTGGGCCTTGGTCAGCAGGTCTATGCCTCTTCCTTCCGTCCGCCTCCCAGGAAGGAGTGCTGGCCAGGGCTTAGTGCCCGGGGCCCTCTCTGCCCTTTCCTCCTCGAAGCTCCCTCAGTTCATTCCCACGATGGGTAGGGCAGGGAGGAAGTGGATGATTCAGACAGGACCCAGGCCATGCCCACCCTGGGAGAATGCCAGACCACTCCTCCCCACAACTCACAGGAGCTCAGAAAGCAAAGATCTCATCCCTGACAAGCCGTAAGGCTGGAGACTACACACCAACAGACACAGTCCCAGAGGGAGACATTTGTCAAGGTCCAGGCATACACCCCTCCTCTCTGGTCCACTGCCTCCCTCCCCAGCCCTGTAAGATGAGGATGAGCTAGTAATTAGTGCACACTTACCAGCACTCTGCCTGCAGGGCCCTGGCTGGCCACAGTCACCCCAAGCCACATGTCTTCAATGATGTGACTGGCAGGGTCACCTGTGTGGCGGGGAGGGTTCGTGAGTTAGGGTACCTTACCCCATGCTTCCAGTGCCCAGAGCCTCCACAAGGCAGGGACTGGGCCCTCTACCCCAGCAGGGCAGCCCTCCCACCTCTCCTTCCCAGCCCATCTTTCATCTAAGTAACACAAACCCCTGATTGATATCTCACTTGGTTCCACTCTCCTCTCAGGATCCCTCTTCCCAGCTAGACAAGAAGTGTCTAGAAACTGCAAGACCCATACTGAGCTCTCTTCTGGGCCCTCTCTATGCTAGTCCCCACCAGGGTCCTGACCCAACCTGGTCCCCATCCTTTTCCCTCACTTTTTTCCTCGATGTTCATCCGCTCACAGTCATTCTTGTGGCCCGTGAGAGGGCACAGATACACAGCACCGGTCCGGTTGGTATATCCATCAGACATAGCAAGGTCCTGAGGGGCACCAGCCAGGAGCCTGGGGGGTAAGGAAGCAGAGGAGTTGGGTTCAGACTCTGTATGGCCCCTTTTAAATAGATGCTGTTCAACATGTGTCTATAAGCATCTGCTTTGTGTCCGGCACTGTATCGGGGCCTAGAGGTATGGAGATGAATGGACCACGGTTAGTACCTTCATGGGGTGTCCTGTGTGGACAGGCAGGCAAGGAAGCTGACCCCCCACAGAACGTGTACCATACTTTGGGGGCCCCCCAAAGGTATGGTCCTGGACTGAGGATGAGGTTAGGATTTACCAGGTGAAGAAGGGGTGGAAGGGCAAAGGTAGAGCGTGTGCAAGGCCCAGGAAGCATGAGCAAGCAGGATGATCTGCAAGGAGACAGCTAGAGGCCAGGAACTTCAGGGAGGCCAGTAAGGGACAGAGGCCAGGGTGAGAAGGACCTCGGAGGAATGAGAGTGGCATGGTCAGGTTTGGGTTACAAAACGAATGCTTTGGTCTCTGAGATGAAGGTAAATTGCAATTTACAAGACTGAAGGAATTCTGGCCCTGAGTTCAAATCCCAAGGAGGCCTGAGGGAAGACCCTTGTGAGGGAGTAGGGTGGAGTATTGGATGCCTGGGTTTTTCCTCAATAAGCCACTGGAGGACTGGACTAGAGGAGAACTTGGGTGGGAGAGTTGGGGTCTAAGTGATCTGATGATGACCAACCCTCCTCCCTACCTTGAGACAGGACCACAAGCTACTGGGTAGGGGTGGCACCTGACACTTGGAACAATGTGGCCCCAGAGTAAAGCTCCTAGTGGGTTGGCATTAGGGTGGGGTGAACAAAGACTACTGCTTTTCCCTACAGTCTGCCCAGAATCAGCTTTGGGGACACCAACTCTAAGTTCCCACAAGGGTGCCGATGGCCCTGTTCCAATGGGAAGCTTCATTGTCATGGTCACCTATCCCATCTCAGAGGGCTAACTGGGGGTGGGGGAAAGCAAGAGATTAACCTTGAAATAATAGCTCAAAGGACAGTCTATGGACTGACCTCCAGCTCAAACAATCTGGAATATTCAATACAAAAGCAAATTCTTCAGTCCATAGATGGAATGGGAGGTGGAGTTCTGGACCGACATTTTTTGTTTTCAAAAATTGTGGTAGCTATATGTTACAAAACAATGCCATTTCAACAAACTTCCCATGTATAGTTCAGTAACGTACATTATGTTCAGCATAGTGTTTAACCATCATCCTTTGCTAGTCCCAAATTTATCCATTACCCAAGCCCTGCATATTTAACATATACCCCAAATACTGTGTACCCATCATCTGAGGATCCAGATTTACCCACTGTTGTTGCTGTTAAGTGCCATTGAGTCGGTTCTGACCAGTAGCGGCCCTGTATAGGGTTTCTGAGGTGAGCTTGGAACTGGTGAGCTTGAACCGCCACACTTTCGGTTCAAACCGACTTTGTAGTCCAGTGCATTAACCCCCAGAACCTACCCCTTGCTTTTTCTCTACAGCTTGTCAACGTTCATCTAGGCTTCTCTCCACCCCTACATCTCCATCCTGGTAGAACAGCCTCCCAGGCAGTGAGCACCCTCCAGGTGTCCCTCTACTCAGCCCCAGCAATGCTATCAGCCTGAGACTCCAGGTCAAAACCTGATCTCTGGGCCTCCTGCCAGAGTCGGGCAGTGCCCCCTGCATGCAGCTCCTGCCTGGCCCTGGGAGCGAGGGTTGCTGGGAGTGGGTAGGGCAGGGCCTGGGCATGCAGAGGCTTGGGGTGCCTCCGCCCACTGGTGTTAGGAATGCACTGCCTGGGGGCGCTGCTGGGAAGGGGGTGGGGCCTCTGCCTGCACCTCACATCCGCAGCCTGGGGAAGTGTTCTAAGGAGCAGGATGCGGCTTCTCCAAACAGGGCAGTGTCAGGAGTTTGGGTCTCGGAGGCTGGCTTGGGGCCAATGAGGCAGCCAGGCCCAGTTAGTCACCTACTGTCTGGACTGAGGAAAGTACCAGGCCACCCATGGACACCTGTCCCCTGATGCACAGGAAACACCAGAGAAGGAAGCACTGAGCCTAGGGGAAAGGAACACTTGGTTCTAGGCCTTGTTCTCATCAAGGAACAATTTCCTGTGCTCAAGGAACCTTGAGTGCCTCATCTGTAAAAGGGGGACAGGAGCTATCCTGCCCACCTCCAGGGTTGTTGGGAGAACAAACAGATTCATTCTGTGAAAACCTTTGGGACTATAAAGCCAAGGCAATGTGAGGACTGTGGGTCTGGTTTCTTGTGGCCCCTGGACTCATCCCAGGAAACTCTCCTGCCAGTTGAGGGAACCTGGAGCAGAGAAAAACAACAGACTAGTTCAGCTGTTTACAAAGGAGCAGATGATGGGACCTTCCTCAGCCTTCCTCACCCTAATGATACCCAGCAATCACTAAGGTGGGGCTGGGGAATGCTGGCAGCCATAGTCAGTCTTGCGGGATGCTCAGATTTGTCGGAAGCTTGTGGATGGGGAATGGACAAATAACCTTGAAGAAGCCCAGCCTCAGTGGGCAAGGGTTGTATTCCAGGTTATTTGATGCAGTGGAAGTGTCTGGCCCTGGGGGCTGCTCTTCCTGAGTCTGAGGGGCAGGAAGGGAAGGCAGAGCCTTCTGGGGTACTGAGCAAGCAGAGCTTGCTGGATTGAAGGGACTGGATTGAAATAAACCTTCTCACTACAATACCCTTCCCCGGCCCTCACCCAGCTGATAGGGGGGTGAGACAGGGCCTGGGCCAAGTTCCAGCCCTACATCCTAGGTCCCTCCCTCTCCAGAGATTCCACTGGGAGCACCCCACCAACTCCCCTTAAAGTATTTTTAGCTCCTACTTGGCCCACTCAGAGGCCCTTTAAGGCCCTCTGGCTCCCAGCCCAGCATCCAATGGGTCTACAGCCAGAGGACTGCGTGTGGATGGGGGAAGCGAGTGTGGAGAGGGTCAGGTCCAACTCCCTCCAGCCTTAACCAGGTGTGTGTGGTGGGAGCTAGTGAATCCAGAGGGCTAGAAGGACCTATGATATGCAAATATGACATAAATGAATATGCAAAGAAACACCTCAGCTATCACTGATTGGCTGTGGTTCAGATCTAAGGGTCCAGAGGGGTACCCTTCCTAACCACCTCAGAACTCCCAGCAGAAGTCAGGAGGGAAGCTAAGTGGAGAGATAACTTGCTGGGTCTGAAAGCAAGGAAGAAAGCCCCCTTCTCTGGTGTCAGGCTGTGCTTGGTGGGAGCAGGAGCCCCTGGAGGCTGGGGGATGAGTGAAATGACCTCTCAAGGGTTTTTGAACAGCTGCCTCCTCACCATCTCATTTGACTGCAGCCAGACAGCCCCTCCTGGTCCCTGGGGAGCCCCTAGAGCTCTGGGTTCCGGAAAAGCACTCCTTCACCCTACCCCATCACTCCTCCCGGGGCAGTTCTAATGGAACGGCCCAGTTAAAAGCAGCAGAATTGGAGAAGGCTAGAGAATGGGGCCCAGGAGAGCTCTAGGTTCGCTCACCCCAAAGAGAAGACTGGGGGTGGGGGAATGTAGAGGATACTCAGAAAAACAGCCAGTAAGAGTCAACTTCCCAGTCTCCTCACCTCCCCTCAGGAGGTGCTTCCAATGGGAAGAGTTTCTGTTAACTTGGCCTAAGTAAAAGTAGGGGTCAATGGGGACCTAGTGCTCGGGGCCAATTTTATTGTTAAGTGCCATCGACTCGGTTCCGACTCCTAACAACCCTGTATAGGGTTTCCGAGCAGAGGTTGGTTAGTTTGAACCGCAGACCTTGTAGTCCAGCACAGTAACCCACAGCACCACACCAGGCCTCCTGCCCCATCCCCACATTTTACTCTGCAATTCCCAGCCCCTCCCAAGTTCTCCTCCCACCCAGGCCAGGAAGCAGGTGGGGGAGGGGACCTACTCCAACCCTGACCCCCAGGAAGGAGTGGCAGCTCTCTGGAGCTAGCCAGCTGGGTGCCAATCCTGCTCTCCAAATTAGTCATCTCCTTAAAGCCACTTCTACAGTAGCTGAAACTATAGCCATCAGTCCTTCCTTCTTATCCTGCCCATCCAGTGCCCTCGCCCTCCCTCTCTCCAGGGGTGATGCAGCCCTCAACAAGCTAGGGAATGCCAAAGAAGGAGAGGGGATGGGAGCAAGACTTTGGTCCAGGCAGCCAATAAAATAGAACAATGCTGGGTTTCTTGTTTCATTTCTTTTCCCTCTCGTTGGATCTTCAGTATCCCCCCACTTCCTCTCCCCCTTCCACCAATATTTGACCCTTTAGAAAGTTCTTCCTGTCATCTAACCTCAATCTTTCTTACTGCCATGATTATCTCTCTTCCTTTCGCCTTTGTTGAGCTCTGACCAAGCCCTTTTGATATTTCCTTCCCTACAAGATTAGCTATCCAGTTTAAAGTCCTGTGGCCTGGATTGGTGAGAGGGAAAGAACACTACACACGAAGGCCTTCTTCCTGCAGCCATAGCTGCTGGGCCCATTTCTACCTGGCACGAGCCTCAAAAGATGCCAGATGCCTGCTCTGCCCAGGAAAACAAGTTTTAGAGAACACAGCAGGTAAGCCTAGCTCCTGCCTACCTCAGGTATGACTTCATCTCACAGGAGCCTCCACCAGCCCCACCCCAGGTTTTCCAAACACGGTCCCTTCCAGGCAGGTATCCCAGAGCCCAAAAACTCAGGTTAGGACAGCACAGGACACCTGGATTCTGGGAGCTGTTGCTGAGGAGGATTGCACTTCAATAAGCACTTCCCTGAGAAACAGTCCCTTTTCCCCAGGGCCACAGTCCTCTCCCCAGGAAATGCCTAAAGTCTTCCTCAGGTCAATCTGGCTCCTCAACCCCAGAGACTGGGAGGTCAGCAGGGTCTGGGCTAGGACAAGCCTCCTATGTCAGAGGCTGAGAGCCCTTGTCCTGAGGTAAAGTGACCGGACAGCAGAGGGTCCACATGAGGATTTCAACCATTTCTGGAATGACACCTTCTTAGAGTATAGGAGATTTTGCATACTCTTTTAGGAGTCCCAGCATCCCCTAAAACCTTCTGTCAACGAGGGACTATAGGCCTACTCAAGACCCAGAACTCTCGCCCTTTACCCAAGAAACCTTGAGGCTAACAGATGAGGTTGCAATGTGACTTGCTAGTTCCCCTGAGCTATGCATTCAAGCAGCTGTTCACATCTGGCTGACCAGCTGTAAATCCAGCTACACCCAGCTGGCTCTCCCAAAAAACTAAGGGGCAGAATTCAGTGAAACGAACTTAGAACCACTCTTGGGAAAGACTGAGGATCTCCACACTCTGCCTAGAACTGCCTGCCTCTCTGGTTCAGAAAGCACCAGCCTATTAGCTTTAGAACCTTCTAGGCTCATGGCAGGCCTACTTGCCACCAATAGCCCTCCAGGAAGAAAAGTTGAACCCTCTCGGCTCAGCCCCTGGCTGGGGTCCTTGAGTAATGGGAGTGCCTGAGGGCTTGGTCTTAAGAGCTTTCAGCTGCTACTTGGAGATGTGGGCAATTCAGAGCCTTTTATACACATTACCTCATTAAACCACACTATCCCCCTTGGCTGCTAACTGAAAGATTAGAGGTTCAAACCCACTCAGAAGCTCTGCAGGACAAAACCTGACAGTCTGTTCCTGCAAAGATTACAACGTAGAAAGCCCTATGGGGGCAGTTCTATACTGCCTTATGGGGTACATTCTCCTATACTCTAAGAAGGTGTCATGGGGTTGCCATGAGTTGAGATTGACTTGATAGCACATAAAAACATCACCCCATGAGGAATGGTTAAGTGCTGGGCTACTAGCTGAAAGGTTGGAGGTCCGAACCCAACCAGAGGTGTCTGGGAAGGATGACCTAAAAAAACAGCCATTGAAAACCTCACGGAGCACAGTTTTACTCTGACACACAGCGGGTAACCATGAGTCAGAATTGACTTGATAGCATCTGGTATCACCGCATGAGGATGGTGTTGTGCTATTCTTCTTCCCCCCCTCACCCCAACCCCTCCACATATGAGGAAATGAAGCTTAAGTCTTAGTGACAGACCCCAGACTGGTCAAAGGCAGTAGGACTCCCAAGCCTCTTCTTCATCCACAAGGTCAAACTGCCTCTCATAGGACAACAGAGGTAGGAAGGAGCATATGGACCCTGGCCTAACCCCTCTTTGGGGAAAATTGGTCCAGAGAAGGACAATCTCTTGATTAAGGTCACATAGCAAAGGGGGTGGGTACAGAATCATTTACACTAAGATTTCTGGCCTTTTTACAATGTGCTGCCTTATAGCATGCAGACTCGGCATTAAGTCAAATGTAATCTTTGTCTGGGTTGGGGTACAGAGAACACTAATAATGAAATTTATGCTGATGGTCACTTAGGGTCTCCAAAAAAATGGTGGCCAATGCCAGACTGCACCTGCTGAGGTCAACCTGGGAAGAGTGTGGTGGCCAGAACCTCTGCAGAAGCCAGATGAAGTTGTGGCCAAGTCCAGGCAGGTATGTTAGGCAGGGGCTGGGCCCACAGGGCAGTGGCCAAGGCTGTGGCAGAGCTTAGACTTTGAACATTTCAAGTTTCTGCAGGCTCCAGACGAAGCAGGGAGGAATTTCAAGGCACCCTTGATCTAACCACATTCTCTAGTTCAGTGGAGTCAGAGGCCAGGTAGGGACAGACTCCTGCCAGGTCACCCAGTCCAGAGAGATAGATGAGTCCTACCAGGTTTATCCTAACCACTGTCCCTCCCTGGGCAGTCTTGCTTCCTTTAGTTGTCCTCTTCCCTCAACTGCAAACCCCAGCGCGCTCTAAGCCCACGGGAATAGCCAAGAAGTAGATATGTCCCTTTGGGCATGTGAGTGCTTGTGCGTATGTGCGGTGGGAATGGGAGCAGGAGAAGCAGCTGGATGTAATCTCCTTCCCCTCCTTTCCCTATGCCCAGCTCCTCCTTCGCCTTCTTCTAGCAGCTGTTGGGGAAGGAGACCAGAAGAAAGAGAAAAACACCATTTCCCTCTTCAAACCAAAACAAACACACTCTGGGTAGAAGATTCAACATGAATCTGTGGAATGCAGGACGATGTCTGGTGGAGAGAGCGTCACTGCTGGGGGTGGGGGGGCAAGAGACCGAGCAGAGGTTGAGGCAGCCCCTCCTCTCTTCTACTCTCCACATCTTCAAGGGGTTAGCGTGAGCGTTATGACAGTTCCAAACCGCCCAGACTCAGCCTCCCACCGCTAAGCGGTGAAGGAGGCCCATCCAGTCAGCTCTGTAAAGGGTGTGGCTGGTGAGGCCACAGACTAAATTCGAGGTGTAAGGAGAGGAGGAAGCAGGTTTAAAGACAAACGCCCTTGGTTCTTCCCAGGCGAGTGTGTGGGGTGGATGGGAGGGAGGAGAATTACATCTTGCAGTTTGCCCCAGCTCTGGAAAAAATAAATAGACTAGTGCTTGGCGCTAGGTTCACAGAAAGGAATGAGAGGAGGCTCAGCAAACAGGACCCTACTTCCGCTCCCAGGAGAGGTCTAAAGGACAGAAAGGCTCCGCCTAGGCACGTTCTGATCGGGTCAGAACTTGCCTTTGATGACTGCCCCACACCCTATACCCAAACCCTTAGTTTCCCGCCCAACTCCAGTAGCCCGAGGGTTACCCCTGTCTCCTCCCCTTAATCCTCTATTCCCAAAGGGCTGGTGGTAGCGTTCTGGAAGTCTGCGAGCCCAAGGCTCGGACTTCGCTCCAGATCCGCATCCCATAGCGCACATTTCCTTCCCTCTATACCCGTCAGCCTCACTTACAGGTAGCGATGCTGCCGCTCCGTCTGCCGATGGAGGGCGACAGAGTATCCAAAGAGACTGCCTGGGTTCTGGGCCTCCTTCACCACCAGGAATTGGGTGTCCAGGTTGAAGGCGGAGGCAATGCGGCCGCCGGCAGCCACCATCAAAGCGAGCGCGCAGAGCACTGGGCATGGGGCGCGGGGTGCACGGCGGGGACCAGGGCCCATGTCTGCGAGCTGGAGACCAGGCAGGGTGAGAGTGCGTGAGAACGCGAAGCTGGAAAGGAGGACCTGTTCCACCTGCTCCCAACGCAGCCCTGGTCTGGCCCACCGCGTTCCCCAGTCCAGATCAGTTTCTTGCTCCCAGCTCTGGTCGGTTTCACGTCCTCTTTGGATCTTCTTCACCTTATCTCCCTGTTTTTCCCGCAAGTCTAGTCTCTAGCCTCCCCGCCGGGTGACCGCCCCTCGCACCCGGCTCCCGGCACCCCAGTCTGTCCCGGCCGCGCCCCCTTGGCCGCGTTGCTGCCTTATAACCCGGCTAAGCGGCAGATCTGCGCCAGTCGACCGCACTACCGCAAGGAGGGCCAGAGGGAGGGGTCTCTCCCGCGCGCGCCCCGCCTCCCCACGCCCAGCCCCCACCTCCCCACCTTGAGTGTTCAGCCCGGATTCGCTTTCCTTCCGGGGAAGGAGAAAAGGTCCGGGCTCCACCACCGCCTCTTAAAGGGGCAGTACCGCCCCTCCCTCCTCATCCTCCCTTCCCCGACTCCGCCCTCTTTTCCCAAACACCTGTCTGGGGCCCCCCAAAGGCTTGGATTTCCATGTCCCCGGCTACCCCCGGGAAGCGTTGCCTCCAGAGCAAGCTGGATTGGACGGGCAGTGACAGGGTTGGGATTTGTCCCGCCACTTTGCTGCGGCTTGCACTACTGCCGTTCCAGTCTCAACCACCTCGACCTGGAGGGCCCCCGTGTGAGCGCGTCTGGTAGCCAAAGTCCGTGCGCGTCTGCTTGGAATGCTGGATTCACCTCCTCACCTCTTGAGAGGTGGCTAGCAGTCTCTGGGCGTTCCTCCTCTTACCCAGAATTTTGGACGTCTTTGCTGAGATTTATTTCTCCAGCTCACGCCTCCAGGGAGCGCAGTGGATTCATACGCTAAGCACTGAACTGCGAACCATAATGTCCATGGTTCGAGCCCGCTGGACGCTCAACGGGAGCAAAAGGAGGCTTTCTGCTCCTGTGAAGATTTAAAGCCTTGGAAATCCTATACAGGAAATCCTATACAGGGTCGCTGTAAGTCAAAGCCAACTCGAAGGCACTTGACAGCAACAATACCTCCCTCCCCCATCCGACTGGGAATGGCCCTTTAACAAAGCCAGACAAATTTTAAGAAGCGATAACAGTCAAATATCGCTATTTGTAATTAGCAACCTGACAGCTTTTTTCCGAAAGGGCTGAGTCCCTTGAGTGGGAATGAGTACCCATTTCTCATTCACTCCTTCTTTTAGATTGCAGCCTAGCAGAATCCCAAGGGTCCCCTCCTTCCTTCCAGGCTTAGAAACTGGGCAAGGGCGCCGAGCCACCGGGAGGTGTGTAGTGGGTGTCTGTTGCCAGATAGAAGTAGGTGGGTGGACCCAAAGGTCTAGAAAGATTAAACTTGAAGAGAGCCTCAATCGGTCGCTATGTACTTTGAGTCTAACTCAGACTTTCCTTATTGAAGCACAAATACTCATCTTTCTCTGAGCATTTTTTTCTCTTGCCTAAAGGTGTTTTGTAAGTTTGGTCTAGGAATCCAGACCCTCAGTGTCCATTCACTTGAAATTTAGCTTCCAGCCCCCATTTCTAGGAAAAACATACCAAAGTATTAGTATGTTAGCAACTCAAATATTATTAAAGCCTTATAATGATCTTTGAGGTGTTATTTTCATTTTTATTGTTGTTGTTAGGTGCCACTAATAGTGACAGTGTTTATAAAATAATGAAACACCGCCCTGTCCTGCACCATCCACACAATCATTGCTGTTTGAGCTCACTGTTGCAGCCACTGAGTCACCATCTCCACAAAGTTTTTCCTCTTTTTTGCTGACCCTCTCTTTACTTTATCAAGCACGATGTTCTTCTCCAGAGACTGGTCCCCTCCTGATCATATGAAGGGAACATGTAATGTCCACTTTGAAAATGAGGACACTGGACTTCAGGGAAGTTAAGCAACTTGGTGAAGGCCACAGGGCTAGAATTCTAATCTTGTGTTATCTGATCTTGGAGTTCTCCTTCTTAACCATTTATGCTAAAAATTAGCATTTGTACACTATTCAAGGCAGATCCAGATTTGGTGAGGTCTGAAACTTGTACAATATGAAGACTCTCTTTAAGGCAAATAATAAAGAACTAGGAATATAAAACTAGATATAGAACCCAGAACCTAATTTTATAGTTTATGAATCATTTCATGTTCTGACTTTCTTTCTATCCTCCCGGCATCCTTGTGATATCAGGATCATCATCCTCATTTGACTTATGAGCAAATGGAGGTTCGGAAGGTTACCTGGATGGCCAAGGTCACGCAGCCTGTGGGAGGTAGAGCTGGGACTGGAAGCTACTGAGCACAGCTGTGTCTGTAAGGGACAATCTCTAGGCAGATGTTGATCAGACGGCGAGGCACACCTAAACAAAAACAGCTGTGATAACAGCTTTCTATGTGGTGTGTAAAGAGAGAACACACATCCCAATCTGCCCTTATGATAGCATTTGTTCCTGAGCTGTGATTCTCAGAACTACCCAACCTATCTCATGGTCTCCCTTGGGTCCTGCAGGGTCTCTGGGTGTTAGAAGACATCGGGCAGTGGGATAGTATCAAGGAACAGGAGTTGGCCTGGATAGAAGTTGAACTATAACCTTTGCTCTTCTTCTGTTTAGCTGCTGGTCCTCCACCTTCTTCTTGGAGAAGAAGAGCTAGCCAGGGCCAGGAGTCAGAGATTCGTGGTGGACACCCAGTGTGGGCAGGGATCCCATCCAAAACATCTCTGAGAGCTATGGAATGACAGACTGACAATATGCTAAGCGTTATCTCTTTGGCCATCCCAAACAGGAATGACCAGCATGTCCGATCCCAGGACTGGGAGCAGGAAAGGGATGAGGGCTGGTTTTTCCACTCCAGTGGAGTGTCCAGAGAGAATGTGGGGGTGGGAACAGGGACAACTAGTAGGCAGAGGGCTCTCACTGCTGAGGAATGTGGGGGAGTATCAGAAAGATCTCAGGGTTGGAATGAGGGTGGAGGAAGACACCTGGAGTCTGGAAGGGTCTGGGCTGGAGAGATGCAGAAAGAGAAATCCCAAATTCATGTCAGAGATCCGAATTTCACAGGTTTCAGTGACGTTGTCATGAAACTTCATCTCTTCTCTCAGTTGACTTTATCTGTCACACACACACACACACACACACACACCCCACACACCCCTATGGAGGAAGGACTCAACAAGGAATGAAGACAGAGAAACATGCAAACTATGGATTCTTCTGTGGGTCAGGGAAAGTCTAGACAGGCTTCCTGGAAGAGGAATATCTAGATAAGAATAGGGAAAGAAAGGGCTAGTAAAAGGGAGCCTCAGGAAAGAAGAAAGGCAAAAGTGGTCCTGGGTTCGGCTGTGGGATGAAGTTTTCCTAGTGGGGAGAATGACAACATCAGTATTCTAGAAAGGCAGCTTCCGCTTATTTAGTGTTATCTGTGTTCACACAAACCTTCCTCTGCTGGCCCTCCAGCCCCCACATCATCTTAGTCTCCCAAAACCCAGAAGACACGTCTTAGTTCTCTCACCTCTTACAGCAAGTTAGCACGCAGGGTAGAGGTCAGGAGCACAGGCAGGCACTGCAGAAAAATCAGTGAGGTGGAACTGTGGTATTCTGTGCATGGAACACAACTCTTTGACCTTTTCACCTTGGGCAGGTGGCCTTTCAACTCCGGACCTTGGTTTCCCCATCTGCACTCTGAAAGGACAAGAGGAAATTCCTCCATTCTTCTCCAAGCAACTGTGTGTTCCTAAGGCTCCTAGTATTTGTTGAACTAAGTAGACTGAAATCTCTGCTGTTGAATGAAGATTCTAATCTCTATCTCTGACTTGCTTTGAAAATGCAAATTACTGGGAGGGGGAGGAAGAAATGGTGAAGTGTGAATGAGTTTATCAGATTTCCTTTCTTCAGTGACCCAGAAGTGGGTGGGAGAGAGCTGGGGCTGGGGCAGCTCTTGGCAGCTAACTCAGGATCTGTCAGTCTCAAACACTGACAGATTGTGTGCCGAGGAGTTACTGGGTGGTGCAAACGGTTAATGAGTTCCACCCGTCTACCCAGAGTGCCTTGGTGAACTACTATAAAATCAGTCACTGAAAACCCTATGGGGCACAGTTCTACTCAGGCACACGTGGAGTTGTCATGTGTCACAGTTAGCTCAATGACAACTAATTTGAGTATGTGCCAACGATGAATGAAGGTCTCTTCAGGGAGGCCAGTGTTTCATCCTGGCCCCACCTTCTGAACGCTCACCAAGTGACACAGGCTAAGCCCATATTAAGGAGTCCTAGTGGTACAATAGGAGCTCTGGTAGCGTAGTGGTTACGAATCGGACTATGAATCGCAAGATCACCAGTTCGAAACTACCAACTGTTCCGCAGGAGAAAGATGAGGCGTTCTGCTCCCGTAAAGATTTACAGCCTCAGAAACACTGTACAGGGTTGCTATGAGTCAGAACTGACTCCACGGCACTTAACAACAAAAAGTGGTACAACGAATAAGCATCAGTTGCTAAAGGAAAGTTCAATAGTTTGAGCCCACCAGTTTCTCTTTGAGAGAAGACTTAGTAACCTGCTCCCATAAATATTTCAGCCTCGGAAACCGTATGGAGTAGTTATGGGTCGAAACTGACTCAATGGCACTTTTTGTTGTTAAGTGCCATCGAGTCAGTTCCAACACATAGAGACAGAGACCCTGTATAGGGTTTCCAAGGAACTGCTGGTGAACTTGAACCACTGAGCTTATGGTTCAAACTGACCTTGCAGTCCAGTCCAGCACACTAACACGCAGTACCATGCTAGAATGGTGCTTTTGGGGAACAGAGGATATTAGAAATATCACCAGGAGCCAGAGAGCAAAGGGTGAGGTGGGCTGAGCTGGGGCAAAGGGAAGGAGGGTGTGGGTAAGAAAGACCCAGGACACCAGTTTCACCTGGACTTAAGGGGCAGGTGTGATGAAGGCTACTAGTGGTGGGAGAAGAAAGGGCAGAGGATTTCTGGGGATAAACAGGCAGTGGCTCCAAGCATCAAAGAACTTCCCAACCAGCCAACCCTCCCTGTCTCTCTCACTTGTCTCTCTCTAGTTTATCCAGTCTCCTCTATGGCCCCTTACTGCCACCCAAGACCAAGCCTGGCCTAGCAGGACTTGTTACACTCCCAAGACCCCGCCCCACTCCTGGCTTTGAAACTTGGACTCTGGCGGCTCCCTGGAGGTTGGGAGTCCATGGAGTCCATATGGATAAGGGCAGATTCAGTGATAGAGGAAAAGCGAGTGACTCACCCTTCCCAGGGGCCATTTCCAGGGAAGAAGTCTTTTTACCGGCAGGATTCTGTGCTCATATGGGAAATTAGGACAGGTGGGGAGGGGTTGGTCTACCCTCCCCCATTCCTACTAACTGTTCTGGTAGTGTAGTGGTTATGTACGAATCAGGCTGCAAACCTGAAGGTCAGCAGTTCGAAACTACCAGCAGCTCCGCGGGAGAAAGATGAGGCTTTCTACTCCCGTAAAGATTTACACCCTCGGAAACCTTGTACAGGGTCGATATGGGTCGGAACCGACTCGACGGCACTTAACAACAACAACAGCCTAGATAAGGGACTTAGGAGAGTTGGGGATCGCCTGAATGTATATGGATCAAAAGATGTATCTCTACACACAATCCCTTATGTATTTGCACATGCATTTGCCTATGTGACTATGTGCCTTTCAATGTTTTATACTCTTTGAGTGTGGAAAGGGGATTTATTGAGCACCTGCTATGTGCCCACCCTTATTATGCTATCTTCTAATAACCTATGAGATGATACCACCACACTAGAGTTGAAAATACTGAGGTACCCAAGGTGAAAGAGGTGTGAACACCATCCCGCCAGGCTGGATTCACGCCCTGGGGAATGTCTAACTCCAGAGTCATGTCTTTTCCTCCATAGTGACTTTCTTGGGGTCTGCTTGTGAGAAGTGTGTGTGCCTATATTTATCCTACTCTTCATGACTTTGTTTGGTCCAGTGGGCCGGGAGGGACAGATGCAGCGAGGGCCTACGGAAGTGGCTGAGTGAACAGAAGGGAGGTGACATCTAGCTTCTGCATGGCACATACTTCTGCCCTGGTCAATCCATGTGACTGGCCAACCCAGACCTGCCCTCATTAGAGGCCAAAGTTGCTATATTTTGTTGCCTTTTTTGCAACTAAATACCAATAGGCATAGGACTGTGAGCCCCATGTTGTTGTTGGTAAGTGCCATCGAGTCAGTTTTAACCAGTAGCAACCCTGTATAGGATTTTCAAGGACTAAGTTGGTGAGCTTGAACTGCCAACCTTGCAGTTCTAACCAACTTTGCAGTCCAGCGTATTAACCCACAGTGCCACACCAGGACTCTGTAACTGCCATAGACTCAATGAAATGTGGTTGTTTGTGCAAGTAGAAAGGATTTGTTGTTATGTGCCCTGGAGTCTGTTCCGACCCATAGCAACCCTGTACAGGATTTCCAAGGCTGTAAGTCTTTATGGGAGCAGAACGCCTCATCTTTCTCCCATGGAACAGCTGGTAGTTTCCAAATGCATACCTTAAGGTTCATAGCCCGATTCGTAATCACTATGCTACCAGAGAGGACCAGAGGACGAGAATACCAGAGTGGAAAATCCTGTCTTCATTGTATCTTGCTAATATTTAGTTAAAAGTTATCTCATCTGCTCTTAAGAACTCAGAGTACGTGGTGATGATTTCCACTCTCCAACCCCATAAACGCAGTAGATTCCATTGCTGAATGCTCATCCTTGCTTGGAAGTTCCTACCCTGCCATGTGCTCTCTTCCCAGACATCCGTCTCAGCCAGCAGCCTGGAGTCCTCCCTCTTGGTCTGTCTCTGTGGATCTGATACAGGATCTATTTGTCTTCTGATTTGTCCTCCCACAGTTTCAGCCAGGGCTTTCTATTGCCTTTCCTAACTCCAGCTTTCTCCACTCTGCATGAGAGGGGATTTCTGACCTTCAGGTTCCTACTTAGCACCTTCCCCCATTGCTCTCAGGGCTCACACCTCCTCTTACCTACCCTATGGCTCCTTGCCCTCCCACCCCCACACCCATACAGAGCACCTCACAGTTCCTTGGTGGAACCATACCTTCTCTTGGCCCTAGCATTTTGCTGTTCCCTCCACTGGCATTCCACCTTCCACTGCCCCCAATCATCTTGGCCTACTTCTAGGAAGTCAAGCTGAGATGTCATAGCCTCTGGGTGGTGCCACCTATCTTACCTCTCCTGGTGTAGATGTCCTGTCCTCAGGTTATAATACTGTTGTTGTTAGGTGTCATCCAGTCAGTTTGGGCTCATAGTGACCCTATGTACGGCAGAATGAGACACTGCCAGGTCCTGCACCTTCCTCAAAATTGTAGTTATATTTGAGCCTATTGTTACAGCAGAGATGCTGAAAGCTATGCCACTGGTATTTTAAATACCGGCAGGGTACACCCATGGTGGACAGGTTTCAGATGAGCTTCCAGACTAAGACAGGATCCTAGGAAGAAGGAAACGTGAAGTACTTATGAATGTTTAGCCACTGAAAACCTTTTGAAGAGCAGTGGATCTCTGACAGATAGCACCAGAATATTGATTATTGAAACATGATGAAGAGCACCAGAATATTATCAGATATAGTGCCAGAAGATGAGCCCCTCAGCTTGAAAGGCACTTAAAATACAATTGGGGAAGAGCTGCCTCTGCAAAGTGGAGTAGACCATGATGACACGAATGGAGTAAAGCTTTCAGGACATTCATTTGCTGATGGGGCACAATTCAAAATGAGGAGAGGAGAAACAGCTGCAAACACCCATTAATCATCAGAACTTAGATTGTACAAAATATAAAACTAGGAAAATTGTAAGTTGTCAAAAATGAAAAGGAACACAAAAAGATTGATATCCTAGGCCTTAGCTGATATGAACTAGTGTTAGCCATTTTGAATCTGACAGTCATATGGTTTACTACACCGGAAATGACAAATTGAAGAGGAATTGCATTACATTCATCATCAAAAAGAACATTTCAAGATCCATCTCGAAGTATAATGCTGTGTGGAGGATAATATGTATATGCCTACAAGGAAGATGAGTTGTTGTTGCTATTGTTAAGTGCCGTCGAGCTGGTTCAAATTCATAGCCACCCTATATAGGAGCAGCTGGTGAGCTTGAACCACCAACCTTGTGATTCAAACAGACTTTGCAGTCCAGTCCATTAACCTACAGTGCCACAGTCTGAAATTAATCAAACATGCAATCAAGATGTATTCATAATTACTTGTGATTGGAATGCAAAGCTTAGAAACAAAGAGGAAGGATCAGTAGTGGAAAAATATGGCCTTGGTGGTAGAAATGATGCTGGAGATTACATGACAGAATTTCACAAAATACCTTTTTTAAACAACATAAAAGATGACTACATACATGGACCTCACCAGATTGAAGACATAGAAATCAAACTGACTACATCTGTGGGAAGAGACAGTGGAAAAGCCAAAACAAGGCTAGGGGCAGACTGTGGAACAGACCATCAATTGCTTATCTGCAAGTTCAGGCTGAAGCTGAAAAAAATTAAAACAAGTCCACCAGAGTCAAAATATACCTTGAACATATCCCACCTAAATTTAGAAATCATCTCAAGAACAGAGTTGATGCGTTAGACACTAACAACTGAAGACCAGAAGAGTTGTGGGATGGCATCAAGAACATCATACAGGAAGAAAGCGAAAGATCATTAAGAAGACAAGAAAGAAAGAAAATACCAAAATGGCTGTCAGAAGAGACTCTGTTCTCCAGCATAGAGATGCTAAAGCAAATGGAAGAACTGTTCTCCAGCATAGAGATGCTAAAGCAAATGGAAGAACTGAGGAGGTAAAAGACCTGAACAGAAAATTTCAAAGAGCAGCTAGAGAGAAGACAAAGTCAAGTATCATAATGAAATGTGCAATGACCTGGAGTTAGAAAACCAAAAGTGAAAAACACGCTCAGCATTTCTTAAGCTGAAAGAACTAAAGAAAAAAGACCAAGCCTCGATTTACAGTATTGAAGGATTCTATGAGTCCTGGTGTGGTGCTGCAGGATAGTGCACTAGAACACAAGGTCAATTTGAACCACAAGGTTGGCAGTTTAAGTTCAACCCTATGCAGGGTCTCTGTGAGTCAGAACTGACTTGATGACACTTAACAATAATAAGTGGGCGAAATGTTGAATGATGCTGAAAGCATCAAAAGAAGGTGGAAGAAATTACACAGAGTTACTGCAACAAAAAGAAATGGATGATGTTCAACCATTCCAAAAGATAGCATTTGATCAAGAGCCAATGGTACTAGAGGCATTGGCAAAGAACAACGCTCTGGGAACTGATGAAATACAAATGGAAATATTTCAACAATATTTCAAACTGATGCAGCACTGGAAGCACTCACTCATCTATGCCAAGAAATTTGGAAGACAGTTACCTGGTCAACTGATTGGAAGAGATGCATATCTTTGCCCACTTCAAAGACAGGTGACCCAACAGAATGTAGAAATCATTGAACAATATCATTAATAGCTCATTCAAAATTGAATTGCTCAAGACAATTCAAAAACAGCTGCGGAGGGAAAAGGTAATGGGCTATAAGGTAACCTCAAAGAAAATGAACACTTCACAACATACCAAGAAAATGAAAATCCAAGAACATGGAAACATTAAAACTATGAGAAAACTCACAAGAAAGAACACAAAAAGCATGAACTCACAAAGGAAGACACACAGAACAAAGAAAGTAGCAATACCACAAAAAAACAAACAAAATTAATGGCAGCAATTAATCCATACCTATCA
>NW_006408525.1:20606112-20606843 GCF_000296735.1 Chrysochloris asiatica
GTTGGTTGATGATGCATGGAGGGAATTGTAACCATGGCAATGAAACGATATATGATAGGATGAAGGTAAAGCTAATGTTCTCCCATGTAAACTATCACATAGTTCACAATAATACTTAAAAAAACAAACAGCTGCAACAGTACATTGACAGAGAACTGCCAGAGGTTCAAGTCAGATTTGGACAAGATGTGGAGTGATGTCACTGATGATCTTGGCTGAAAGCACAGAACACCAAAAATATGTTTACCTGTGCTCTATTGACTATGTAAAAGCTTTCAACTGTGTAGATCCTGACAAGCCAGGGGCAACATTGTAGAGAATGAGTATTCTGGAATACTTAATTGTGCTCCTGAGGAACTTATGCATAGACCCAGTTATTCAAACAAAAAAGGAGACATTGAATAGTTTAAAATTTGAAAAGGTGTGAGCCAGGGTTGTATTCTTTCACCATACTTATTCAGTCTGTATGCTGAGCAAATAATCTGAGGAGCTGGATTATATGAAGAAGAGCAAAACTTCAAGACTGGAGGAAGACTCATTAACAAACTTCGATAAGCAGATGATACAACCTTGCTTGCTGAGAACAAAGAGAACTTAAAATACTTACTGATGAAGAGCTCAAAGACCACAACCTTTAGTATGGGTTGCATCTCAATGTAAAGAAAACAAAGATCCTTACAACTGAACCAGTAAACAACATCATGATAATTGGAGAAAAGACTGAAGTTGTC
>NW_006408525.1:20608043-20622588 GCF_000296735.1 Chrysochloris asiatica
AAGATTTACAGCCTCGTAAACCCTATATAGGGTCAGTATGAGTCGGCACCAACTCCATGATGACAACAACATACGTCATTTGATTTCTTGACTGTTGCTCCCCTGATCATTGATTGTGGATCCAGGTAAAATGAAATTCTTGACAACTTCAATCTTTTCTTCATTTATCATGATGTTATTTATTGGTTCAGTTGTGAGGACGTTTGAAATGTAATCCATACCCAAAGGTTGTAGTCTTTACTCTTTATTAATAACTGCTTTAAGTCATCTTCTCTTCTCTGCTTGTCTCTCCGTTCTGAAATTCCAGCCACCAGTAAATTTTTTTTCATTCTTTTTTCTGATTGTTCTTATAGCATACTAATATTGAGAGATTTATCTTCAAGCTCACTAATTTGGGCTTCCTTTGCTTCACATCCATGCCTTGGTTCTTTGAATGTGTTGTCCATTTCTGAGATTTTAGGATTAATCTCCTGGATTTCTAATGGCAGGTTTTGCATCATTTCAAAATTTGCATTTATTTTGTCTGTTTGTTCTTGTAGTGTTTTCCTGAATTCTTCTAAACTTTTTTTCAGAAACTTGTGTTTCCTTGCTTTCCTCAATCTTTCTAGGGATCCTTTGAAGGTACCTAATGATCATTCTTTTGAATTCTTTTTCAGTTAGTTCCATTACCTTTTCTTCACTTAGAAATGTTTTCTGTCGCTGTATCTTGATCATTTGTTTGGGCCATTTTCTCTTGTTTCTTCATGTGAGCTAAAATAGCCTGCTGTGTCTTGGGCTTTGTGAGGTGTCGTATTTGTAAAAACAAACAGTACAGTTGTTGAATCTGGAACGGAAGCTCACGAGGTGGTTGTGGAAGGGATGTGACAGTGGTGTTCCTGGCATTAGACGGAGTTCCTATTGGCTTCAGTGTTATATGTTCAAGGCAGGGTCTGCACTGGGGTATGTGGGGAAAAAGAAGAAATCACACCTTTCCAGTCATCCAAGTGAATCTGCTCTGCCAGGTCTCCCTCCCCTGCCAAAACCACTCACAAGATAGTGGAGCCCCATTTGGTTAGCTGTTCAGTCAGTCTCTCAATCACTATCCCTGCTTGGCCTCTCCTCCCAAAAGCACTCTATCCACCTCTCTAACCTTTCTTCTGAAGTTCCGGGTGTCAGAATTTTTATCTGTGTCTGCTTTATTTTGTCTCTCATACCTTTGCTATAGAAAGTCCATGCAGTTCTTCTGTCTAGTCTGCCATCTTGCTGGAATTCTCAGTCCTCTTCTCTTCTAGTAAGAAAGATTGTGTCACCTGCAATATTTCAGGTTGTTAATTATCCTTCCTTCAATCCTGATGTCATGTTATTCTTAATATTGTCTAGCTTCTTGGATTATTTATTCAGCATACAGATTGAATAAGTATGGTGAAAGGATACAACCCTAACACACACCTTTCCTGATTTTAAACCATTTAGTATTCCCTTGTTCTGTTGGAACAACTGCCTCTTAATCTATGTACAGGTTCTGCATGAGCACAATTAAGTGTTCTGGAATTCCCATTCTTTGCAGTGTTATCCATAGTTTGTTATAATCCATATAGTTGAATGCCTTTGCATAATCAATAAACCACAAGTAAATATCTTTCTGGTATTCTTGGCTCTTAGCCAATACCCATCCATATCAGCGATGACATCCTTCTTTTCACATTCTCTTCTGAATCTGGCTTGAGTTTCTGGCAGCTCCCTGTTGATATACTGTTGCAACCATTTAAAAATTACCTTCAGATAAATTTTACTTGCATGTGATACCAATGATATTGCTTGATAACTTCCACATTCTGTTGGGTTACCCTCTGTTGGGTCACCTTTCTCCAGAATGAGCACCATTATGGATCTCTTTCAATCAGTTGGCCATGTAATTATCTTCCAAATGTCTAAATGGACAAGAAATCTGGAAGACAAGTTATAATGGTCCCTTTCTATTCCCCAACCCATGTACTTGACTTCAGCCCCCTTGTCTTTCTGAAATCCACTTCTTTTCTTGGGTACCAACAATGGGCAAATCCAGTAGTTGTCTGGCCTTTGTCCTCTATGCTTTTTAGGGTGGCAGCCATAGTCCTATTGACCTCTCTCCTGGTATGCTTCTCTGTCCTTTCCAAGTCCTCTTCTCCTCTTTTATGCTCCCAACTCCCCTGGGCTTTTGGGCTTGGTCACTTCATTCTCATTTCTCCCTGTATCTCTGGGAAGATCACTACAGGCTAATGAAGGAGGCTTGGTGGCAAAATGGTTAAGCACTTGGTAGCTAATCCAAGGTCAGGAGTTCAAACTTACCTTTCAGCTGCTCCAAGAAAGAAAAGACCTGGAGACCTGCCTGAAGATTACAGCCTAGGGATCCCTAGGGGCAGTTCTATTCTGCTAGGGGCAGCTCTATAGGGTTACTATGAGTTGGAATTTACTGGACAGTACACAACTCCTGGTGTGGCACTATAAGATAAGCACTTGACTGCAAACTACAAGATTGGCAGTTCAAACCCACCAGCTGCTTCTTGGAAACCCTGTACGGGGTTGCTATGAATTGAAACCAACTTGATGGTACTTGACAACAGCAATAACAAGCTAATGACATGAACCCAAGTTCTGCTAAACTCTGGTCACTTCCAGCTGACTATCCATAAACACCTAGACTCAGTGTGTCCAGAACAAACTCATGCCACATTCCTGTTCCTCCTTTAGCATCCTCTGCTTAGCGCCTCTTCCCTACTCCCAGCAGACTCCATGAACACAAGCTAGTACCCCTGCCTGCAATGCCCTTTACCTACTTGTTCATCTGAAAAACATCCATTTGTTCTTTGAAATCTTTTATGAGTTTCAGTTTCTCAGTAAAGCCTTTGCCCACCCTTGTTTTTGATTTTGTGCATGTGTATCAACACACATGCATGTGTGTCTTTGAATTTTCCAGGCCTGGCACTGACGTCTAGCCTGGGCCTGTATTGGGACTATAGACTGGCAGTACAGTGACCTTAGACAATCCTCTCACCTCCTTAGTTTCCATTGTTTCATCTCTAAATAAAGATTCAGATCCCAAGCTCAGGTAGGTTGAGAATCAGAAAACTGGGACCCAGAAGTCGCTCAGTGAGTAGCAGTTTTTTCACTGTTGACTGTACCCAGACTTCCCCACACCATGACAGTCCCTCGCAAATAGTAGGTCTTCAACTCTTCATGGCCCTAAAAAATGAATCTGGGGGGAGCAAGGAAGAGGTCAGTTCTGTCTCTTTAATATCCCTTGCTCCCCATCTCCTCCCTGCCTGGGATCCTGTTGGGACAAATGTCTTGGCTCATTGGGCTGAAAAGGAAAGTCAGAATTCTAAGGCGGGAGTTTCTGTGCCCACTGACTCACTTCCTCACTCCTGCCTGCTCCAGACAGGCCCAACCATGAGTAATGCAGGTTGCAATCCCCTCCCAACACTAACCCCTGACCCCAAACCCTTAGTGCTGACCGCCTCCCTGGGGGGTGAGCCGTGGAAGGGCAGTGCAGCTGGGGTGGGGAGGAGTAAAGGTTGGTACACACCTCGCTCCCCCCAGATTTTGTGACCAGATCTAGAGAACACTTTGTCTGGGGCTCTGTCTGTGGGCCCAGCCTGGCCTGGATGTGGGTCTGTGGACTCAGAAATGAGAGATTTCAGGTTTGCAAGCAGGTTTCCACACAGCTAAGGAGTTAGCCAGCCTATCACAGACTGAAAGAGGAAGCCCAAGCCTGATGGGATCACTGTCTCCACCCTCAGAGAGCCACCACGCAGGGGAAGGGACGCAGTCTCTGACCTCAGAACACCCCCAGTCTGATGAGCAGGCCAGCGCACCCTTGTGGGATTAGATTTAGGAGACAGCATGCGCCCCTCCGCCTGTTCTCGCCTTTCCTGACACCATCATAGGAATTCTCACCATGAGGCAGCCCTTGTATGGGTTTAAGGGGACAGTGGTGGTGCAGTGGTAGAATTCTCACCTGTGGGAGACCTGGGTTCAACTCCAAACAATGTACTTTATACGTAGCCATCGCCTGCCTGTCAGTGGAGGTTCATGTGCTGCCATAATGCTAATCAGGTTTTAGTGCAGCTTCCAGACTAAAACAGACTAGGAAAAAAGACCTGGAAATCTATTCCCAAAAATCAGCCAGTGAAATCATAAAGGATCACAATGGTCCTGCTGTAACCCATCCAGACTGCATTTCCTTCACTTGTGCATGGAGACGCCATAACAGTATGAGCTAAGGCTTCATCTCCTGAAGGCACCAGGTAAAATGCAGGGAATCCTACCAGGCAAGGTAGCACGTGAGCATCCCCCCCAGGATGTCACAGCATAGGCTTTAGAGTACAGGGCCCCAGGGTATGAATGAGTCAGGACCAATAAGGGTAGGGGTTGGAAACCAGCCAGAGCAGGGGTGGGAGAGATTGAGACACAACAAGATTTAGTGGGGGTGGGAGGGAACGTTCCTCATACATGCCCTTCCTGGTTCACTATTAGGGTGGTGAAACCTCAGTTCATCCAAACAGCACCCCAGGGTCTAGGCCTTTTACCTTTGGGTCTTTTCCTACCTTGTCTCCAGATGTCAGGGACATCCCCAGGAGTAGGGGGAGAGGAGGGAGCTGAGGGATGTTAAGACCACTCCTTCAAACGGTAGACCTGCTCAGGGCGTTGTCCCTGATGGAAGAAACTAGGGCAGGGTGAAGGCATCACCCTCCTTATCTGTAGAGAAGGAAGCTCTGGGGACAGCCAGATGCATCAGAGGGGACAAGGGGAAGTGAGATGCTAAGTGGTGGTAAAGTAGGCATAAGGGGAAGCTTGGGGGGTAAGCTGGGGCCTGGCCCAGGTGTTGGGGTTTCACAAGCTGGCCATGGAAAATCACAGGGGTTCATGGGAGGGAGCCAGTGGACATCCTTTGTGGAGTCCCAAGCATCCTCTGGTTGGGAGTCAAGGAGACACGTTTGGGGCCTGATGCAGGGGTGTCGGTGAGTGGGTGCGGGTCTGCCCTACTGCAGGATCAGGGACTGGAGAGGTGTGGAGAGACTTGAGACACAGTCAGGGGGGCAGGGGTGGAGCAAGGATGACTAGGGAGACCTCTAGGGCCTCCCAGGTGGAGATGCAGATGCAGCTGCGAGGCCACAATAGGGATGACAGTAGACAAGGAGATCAGATCCCAGGAGGGACCTCGTGATGGTGTGAACACCAACCCACCAGCAGAGGGAAGTTCTTACAACTCATTTCCCCTGGAGCCCCACCCTAGGCTTTGATGGTTATCAGGCCATGCCAGCTTAGCCCAAGATGGTCCCTGGACTCAGGCCCTCCACCCCCACAAAACACCACCTGCACTCTGGACTGCAGTCCCTCAGCTTGGTCCTTCCTCCTTTCTGGAGCTCTTTTATGACCCTTGTTACATCCCCAGGGACGGCTGCTTCCCTGCCAGTTCTGCTCTCCTATACACACCCACCGACACCCTAAGACCACCTCACCACCCTCATTACCACTGTGCACAGGCCTGTGCCCAGGCCCCAGCTAAATGTACCTCCCATCACCTCTGGTCATCTCTGAGCCTCAGTTGCTTGATTTGCAAGGTGATTATCATGCTCGACTATCAGGTTTATTAACAAATTAGCCAAGATCTTATATGAGAAATGCCTGGCATCAGCCTAACAACTGTGCCCTCACCTGCCCATCCCCTCCCCCAGTCTAACCTGACCCCACTCAAAACCAAACTCTGGGTCCCTTAAAGAACCAAGTGCAAGCTAGCTCCTGGACCTGGAACTTGAGGTCCTCAAAGAACCATCTGCTTGTTCACCTGCCAGCCCTTGTCCTCTGTTCTTGCCACCCTCCCCACCCAGCCCCTTTCTCCCCAGATAGCTCTCCCCTCTTGAGGCTTCGAATCAGGCTGGTCCCTCAGCCTGCAACTCTCTTTCCATCTTCTCTTCCTTCATGGACATGAAGCCCACCTTCTCCCCAGGCTTCCTGTTGTTGTTAAGTGCTGTCAAGTCGGTTCTGACCCATAGCGACCTTGTATAGGGTTTCTGAGGAGCAGCTGGTGGATTTGAACTGCCAACCTTGCAGATCAAACTGACCTTGTGGTTCAGTGCATTATCCTGCAGCGCCACACCAGGACAGCTTTTATTAAGCACCTCATGTGGCCTTTATTCTCTGTGACAAGCCTGTGAGGACTGTTAAATTATTCCCTTTTCCAGGAGAGGAAACAAAGGTACAGACTGTGGAAGTGACATGCCCAAGATTGTGTAGCTGATGGGTGGAGCAGGATTCTCACCCGGGTCTGCTGGGCTCGGAGAGGAGAGGCCAACTGAGAGCCAGGCAGAGGGTAGTGGAAGGATTCCAGGCCCAGGACAGCTGCCCACATGAGCAGGGAGGCTGTGGGCGGGATAGAAACAACGACCAGAAGCCAGGGGCACGCGGCAAACAAGGGTGCCAGGAAATGAACCGGACCCAGAGCCCTTCCTCCCGACCCGCCCTGTGCCCCCAGCCACCCGCCGCCTCCCATTCTTGGTGTTTCCTCCAAGGGAGCAGAAAAAGCCAGAGCTCAGGGAATAGCGCTGTGTAAAGGAGGGGCTTGGTCTAGGAGGAGCCGTGCCACACCTCAGTCCCCTGCCCCATATTCCCTGGAGAGAGAGAACAGGAGGGGAATAATGTGACTGCCCTCACAGAGGTCCTGAAATCGAGCCCAGCTTGGGGTCTGGCAAAGAGGAGATTAGGTGGGGCATCAGAACTGCGGATGAGGAGGAAGAGGAAGAGGAGGAGGGAGAGAGAGCAAGGTCCTGACAGTCCTCCCCACCCCCACCTAGTGACCCTGGAAGAGTTGCAAGAGGCTCGGTTCCCCATCCATCAAACCAAGGAGTTATTCTGGACCGTACCCCACCACTTGGGTCTCTTCCAGATCTGACAAAGCAGTTCTATTAATTCTTTTACTCACTTGCTCACTTGTTTTTTCAGCAAAATCCATGGTAGAGCTCAGTAAATATATTTTGGTCCAAATGAAGTGGTGGGCAGAGTTGCAGTGATAAACAAAGGCTGATAGAAAAATAAGGATTTGTTAAGAGCAGGGACTCTGGAGTCAGATGGCCTGGGTTCAAAGTTTCCCTTTGTTCCTTGCTAACTGTATAACATTGGGACAGTTATTTAACCTTGTGAAACCCTGATATTCTCATTTGTAACATGGGGATGATAGGAGTCCTAGTTAGGTGCTGGGGGATAATGCATTGGTCAGCAATGTAGGTTAGAACCACCAAGTTGGCAGCTCAAACTTACTAGCCACTCCTCAGAAACCTTATACAGGGTCACTATGAGTCAGAACCAATTTGATGGCACTTAACAACTGATGTGCCAGTTTCCTAAGCATTTTATTTATATGATCTCATTGAATTCTTACAATGGCCCTGTGAGGCATGCTATTGTGGTTAGGTATCATCAAGTCGGTTGTGACCTATTGCGACCCTATATAGGGTTTCCAAGGAGCGGCTGGTGAGCTTGAACTGCGAACCTTGTGGTTCAAACTGACTTGCAGTCCAGCGCATTAACCCACAGCACCACACCAGGACTCCGGCACTTTAGTAGATGTTAGCTATAGTAATATTATTATATAAAATTATTATTTATATATTTATATTATTATATATAATATATATTTATATTATTATATAAAATATATATTTATATTATTATATTTTAAAATGTAAAATTATTATTCCTTGGGAGAATGAGTGAATTTCATCAGGTACCGATGTGTGCGCACACGTGTGTGTTGGAGGTATGGAGGAACAGTGGAAACTGCATATACTAAGGCATTAAGACATGAAAAGTCAGTGCAGGTTTAGAGGTTTCTTTTGGATTGATGAAATTGTTTTAATTAATTAATGTAAGTAATGTTTGTGCGCAACTGTGGATATATTAAAAACCATTGAATTGTGCCCTTTAAATGAGTGAGATTTATGAATTATATCTCAGGTGTGGTGTTGTAGGATAAGTTCCAGACTGCTAACCACAAGGTCAATGGTTCAAACCCACCAGTCGCTCCTCAGGGTCGCTGTGAGTCAGAACCAACTTGACGGCACTTAACAACAACAAAAAGCTGTAAAAGGGAGTGCAGTGGCTCTGTAGGATAAGCACTGGACTTTGAACCAAAAGATCAGCAGTTCGAGCCCACCAGAAGTTCTACGGGAGAAAGATCAGACTTCCTGCTCCCGCAAAGATTTACAGCCTTGGAACCCCTCTACACAGGGTCGGTAAGAGTGGGAACCAACTCAGTGGTGTCATGCACAGATTTCAAGGTCCCCAAGGAGCCGTCGCCAATGCAAATACATAAGGGTTGTTTATTCAAGCTCGAGCTCGGGACCTTCTCCGTATCCGACACAGCAGACTCGGGGGAAAAGGCCCCGAACTCCTAGTTTGTTGTTGTTGTTAAGTGCCGTTGAGTCGGTTCCGACCCATAGTGACCCTGTACAGGGTTTCTGAGGGTGTAAATCTCTACAGGAGTAGAAAGCCTCATCTTTCTCCCATTAGTGGGGAGTTTATAGAGATCACAAACTGGTTCGGGGTCTTCTACTTAATTTCTCTAGGATTGGTTTACATTTAGTAAGGTATAGGGTAATACAATCCAATTGGCCATTATCCGTAGCTTGGGCAGTTTGATTAGGGTAAGGAAGACATACATTATCTATCCTTGGGGTTGTCAGGAATGTGTTTCTTTTCTTTACAGCTTGTAAGGGGAGGAGGTCATTTCCGTCTGGTACTAGCTGACCAGACACATTCCTAAGACAGGGAGATGTGCTTTGGCCAAAGTAAAAAATGGAGTTTCTTTTTTTAGGTCCCACAGTGGCAACAACAACAAAGCTATAAAAGAGAAAACACAGGATGGGAGTGTTTGTTATCAAATGCCTAGTCATGTTTTTCAGTACTTCTGTTCTACATCCCCCTAGTTCGGTGCATAGTGTCTGGGGTATTAAAGCTTGTAAGGGGACATCCAAGATCCAACAATTGGTCTCTATTTACCTGGAGCAGCAGAAGGAGAGTCAGGGATCAGAGGAGGCACTAGAATGGGTATTTTCTTGTCTCCATGAGTAATAACTGCCTCCTTTGCCATAAACCAGAATTAGATGATGCCCAGCTACCATTACTGGATGTTCTGATAGATGATTCTATAGATGAATCCTGATCAAAAGAGGGTAGTATTGGTAAATGTGGAACAGAATTTAAAATTCTCAGTAGAATCTAAACTTTCTGAAGCTAGTGAGGCTGGCTGAACCCTTGGAACTATTGCCCAGAGATGATCTTGAAACCCTAAACCTCAAACCAAAACTATCCCTTCAAGTCTTCTTTGAACCAACAAATAGTTTACCTTAATTAATTAGTAAAGTAGCCTAGAACATTTGCTATTTTAAAGAATTCTCCATGTGAGATCAAGTCAACAACAGCAACATAAAAGACCAGATGGGAAGCTGAGGGGCAGGTAAGTTTATGCTAAGTGGCATACTTATTTGGAAAAGGATGGCAAGTAAGGTTGCACAACTTGGATGATTGGAATCAATGGCACTAAATTGTATATGTAGAAATTGTCAAAATGGTGTGTCTTTTGTTATGCATGCTTCCACCTCCAAAATTAAGTTAACTGAATAAATAAAAATATATTTGGGGAATGCTGGGTTAAGGACCAGATTGTTTGCTTTGGGCTTCTCTAAGTCTTTTATATGCTTTTCTGTTGATTTTGTTTGTGACTTACAAGACCCCCCAAGCGCTACAGAACTGCTTGGTAGGTAATTTTCATGGGAGGTTGCCAGACCGCTAGGTGGGTTTTAACTTTCAGACCAGCCAGTTAAAACTGTTGGTGCCATCTGGTGTGGCGCTGTAGGATACGCACTGGATTGCTAACCAAAAGGTCGGGGTTTTTTGTTTTGTTTTGTTTTGTTTTGTTCCACATTAAGTTGTAATCCATTTTGAAGGATGGATTGATCTTCATCAATAACAACAGATCATTCAAGTCCACCAGCTACTCCTTGGAAACCCTATACAGGGTCTCTAAGAGTTGGAACCGACTTGACAGCACTTAACAAAAGCGACAGAGACTTTGAACCTTTTATATTGTCAAGCTCCTGGAGGGGGACTAGAGAAGGAAGCATTTCCAAAACTTGTTTGGTGATAGGACCATCTTCATCAGAGGAACTTCTCTTAATCTCTCACAAGAAACTTTACAGAACACAGTTTGACAAGTTTGGCTGCAGTCAATGGGGAGTCATGGAAGGTTTAAAGGGGAGGGGCCTGACTACAGCTTTACTTAGAGAGAGGTTTCAGTGGAGAGAACAGGAGGGAGGAGGGCAGTCTCATGGCATGGATGCCAGTGAGGTGGTAAATCTAGAACAGACAGAAGCAGAGAAGCACTTGGGGATGGAAGAGGTAGCAGAGATGTCAAAGGTCTGAACTGGGCACTGGGGAGGAATCACTCTGACCCCGGATTCCCTGACCCAGACTTAGGAATTCCCAGGCCCTCCCTGACCCAGCCAGGAGCCTTGGACTGTCCTGGTGCTTCCGGAGAGGATGCTGGGCTGCTTATTGATCTCAGTTGTGTTTATGTCCTTCTTCCTGGAAGTGGGATGGGCACCAGCCTGGCAAGGCTAGTGGGGGGTGGGGATCAGGGGGTACAGAAACTGGGGGCCCATGAGAACTCATGGGAGGGGCCGTCAGTAGTGACTTGATTAGGGCCCAGGCAGGCTGAAGTGGGGACTGTGTCCAGTCTAAAAAGGAAAAGCAACAGATGTCACTGAGTCGATGCTAGCTCATGTGACTCTGTGTTACAGAGTAAAATTGCACTTTATAAGGTTTTAAATAGTTGTGACCTTTTGGTAGCAGATTGCTGGAATGTTCTTCTGAGGCACTTCTGGGTAGGTTCAAACCCTTAACCTTTTGGTTAACAGCTGAGGGCTTAGGTATTTAAACTACCAGGGACTTTTGTGTCTGGTACCTACATAACATTCCCAACCCCACTCCAGCCTTGAGAAGCACAGCCAGAGCTCAGGGAAGAGAGAACTTGAGGAAGGGAAACGGGCCTTTAATTCTTAGAAGTCATAGACAGTCATAATGGTTACCATTTGTTGAGTACTTGTTAAGTAATCTAAATGGTCTGCTTGTATTGTTGGTTCCAACTCATAGCAACCTGTGTACAACAGAACAAAGCACTGCCTAGGTCCTCGCCATTGTTCTGTTTGAGCCCATTGGTGCAGCCACTGTGTCAATCCGTCTCATTGAAGGTCTTCCTCTTTTTCTCAGACCCTCTACTCTACCAAAGGAGCTCTGGTAGCGTAGTGGTTACGAATCGGGCTGCAAATTTTAAGGCCAGCAGTTTGAAACTACCAGCCGCTCCGTGGGAGAAAGATGAGGCGTTCTGCGACCGTAAAGATTTATAGCCTCAGATACCCTGTACAGGGTCGCTATGGGTCGGAACCGACTCGATGGCACATAACAACAACAACAGCTCTACCAAGCGTGATGTCTTTTTCCAGGGACTGGTCCCTCCTGACAACGTGTACAAAGTACGGAACACCAAGTCTCACCATCCTTACATCTAAGGAACGTTCTGGCTGTATTTCTCCTAGAAAAGATTTGTTCTTCTGGCAGTCCATGGTCCTTTTTTTTTTTAATGTTTTATTGTGAATTATGTGATAGCTTACATGGGAGAACCTTCATTTTACATTCATCCTATCGTATATCGTTTCATTGCCATGGTAACAATCCCCTCTATACGTCATCAATCAACCAAAGGGTATACACTACAAGCCTGCCCCTCGGTCATCAGCACACAGCCCCTCTCCCTCTCTGGGTCTAAAGTCCCTAGCTACTCCAAAAGTCCCCAGCTACTCCATCTCTCCGTGTCATCGTCTCTGCCTCCATCTCAGGGATCACTGCTTCTCTGAGTAGGGTCCCACTCTCTGCTCTTCTCCCTTGATGGTCCCAGGGACCTCCGCTCCTTGACTGAAAAGTTAATCGCTCCCCTCCTTGTTACAAACCATCTATCTTTACATCTCCAGCCCTCACAAGCAGTCTTGATAACAATTATTCACTATTGTATCACAAGAGACCCATCCGCATTTCCTTTCATCAGCCCTGCCTAGACAGATTGGAGACTATTCAGTGGAGATTCTACCTTCCTCCACGCCCTCTGAATCTAGGTTCCCTCTTGAAAGCTTGTAAGCCAGTCACTTCTTGCCTTTGTAGCCCTCCTCCCCCCGCCCATTTTGGGTAGCCAATGTCCAAGTTGCCCATCCCTGTCTACTCTGTGTATGGAGGGGGTGGGAAGGATCCTTGCTATAAGGATTTGTTCCCTGTTTTGAGCTACTGCATCCATAGGTGTAGGTCAAGTTCATCAAATGTATCAGATTACTCTTTTTTCCTCTTCTTTCTTCTTCTGCTTGCGCTCTGGTGATCCAGTCATTGAAGCCAGGTCAAGTGGGTATTATCTGTAGTGTGGGTGCTCAGTCCACGGTACTTTGAATATTCTTCACTAAAACCATAATTCAAAGACATAGATTCTTCTTTGATTTTCCTTATTCACTATCCAGCCTTCACATGGCCATAAGGTGACTGAAAATACCATGTTTGAGTCACGTTCACCTTACTCTGACTCTTTGTTCTTTAACACTTTCAAGAAGTCTTTTGCAGTAGATTTGCCCTATGTGCCATGCCGTTTGATTCCTTGACAGCTGTTTCCATGAGCATTGATTGTGGATCCAGTCCTTGACAATGTCAGTTGTTTCTCCATTTATCATGACACTGCATATTGCTCCAGTTGTGAGGATGTTTGCTTTCTTTACATTGAGGTATAATCCATATTGAAGTCTGTGTCTTTGATCAATAACAACAGACCATTTAGATCATAATTAGTAAGTCCTCTTCACTGTTAACAAGCAAGGTAAGGTCATTTGAGCTTTCCTCCAATCCTGATGCCACAGTCCTGATGCCACAGTATTGCTCATATAGTCCAGCTTCTTGGATTACTTGCTAAGCATTTATTTTTCAGGTTTTAAAATTTTTATTTTAATTTATGTAAAAATATACAAAGCAAAACATGCACCCACCCATCCATTTATAAATGTTGTTGTTGTTGTTAGGTACCATCGAGTCAGTACCGACCCACAACAACATCATGCACAGCAGAACAAAACACTGCTCGATCCTGGGCCAACCTCACTACTGTTGCCACACTTGAATCCATCGATGCTGCCACTTGGCCAATCATCTCACTGGGGGGTCTTCCTCTTTTTCTCTGACCCTCCAACTTACCAAACATGATATCCTTCTCCAGCAACTGGTCCCTCCTGACAATACGTCCAAAGTACGAGAGATGAAGTTTGATCATGTACAATTCAATAACTTAGTTTTTATTCTTCATGCTGCGTCACCAATACAGCTGTCTCTGCCCATATTATTTACCACCATTGATCAAAACTCATTCATTATGACAGACAAGGGAAAAACAGGAGAACACTGTCAGGCAGAGTGCCGGAAGATGAAACCATTATTAATAGCACCAGATTATTGCCGGACATCATGCCAGGAGATGAGACTCACAGGTTGGAAGGCACTCAAAATGCAACTACAGAGGAAGAGCTGCCTCCTCAAAGCAGAGCTGACCATGATGATGCAAATGGAGCAAAGCTATTGGGACCTTCATCTGCTGATGGGGCACAAGTAAAAATGAGGAGAAACAGCTGCAAACATCCATTAATAATCAGAAAATGAGATGTATGTCGTTGTTGTTAAGTGCTGTCGAGTCAGTTCCAACTCATAGTGACTCTATATAGGGTTTCTGAGGAGTGAGCTTGAACCACCGACCTCGGAGTTCAAACCAACCTTGCAGTCCAGCATACTAAACCCACAGCCCCACACCAGGACTCCACGTATGAAGTATAAATCTAGGAAAATTGGAAGCTGTCAAAAATGAAATGATTGCAGTCTAGTAGCGGAGGTCCCTGGGACCATCAAAGGAGAAGAGCGGAGAGCCGGACCCTACCCAGAGAAGCAGTGACACCAGAGATGGAAGCAGAGACGATGACGTGGAGAGGTGGAGCAGCTGGGAACTTTAGACCCAGGGAAGGAGAGGAGCTGTGCACTGATGACCTGGGGGCAGGCTTGCAGGGTATACCTTTTGGTTGGTTGATGATGCATGGAGGGGATTGTAACCATGGCAATGAAATGATATAAGAAAGGATGAATGTGACGCTAATGTTCTCCCATGGAAACTATCACATAATTCACAATAAAACATAAAAATAAAAAAATTAAATGAACTCATAAACATCCATATCCTAGACATTGTAAAAACAAAACAAAGCAAAACAAAAACTCATTCATTACCCCTAAACTAAGCAGCCCTGGTAGCATAGTGGGTTATGAATTGGGCTGCTAACCGCAAGATCAGCAGTTTGAATCTACCAGCTGCTCCATGGGAGAAAGATAAGGTTTTCTGCTCCTATAAAGATTTACAGCCTCGAAAACTTTATACAGGTCAACACACCACCACCACCACCACCAC
>NW_006408525.1:20622936-20652080 GCF_000296735.1 Chrysochloris asiatica
CAGGAAGACATTCTAGTTAAGTTTATATATGGTTTGGTTTTAAGACTTCAGGGGATATTTGGGGGTTAAAGAGAAAATATTTTAATACCATTTCAGGTTTTTGATACTACATCAAAATGTGACTTATGGTAGTGTCTTAAAGATTAGCTAAAATGAAGACTCAAACCACATTAAAAAACTTTGTACTATTACATTGAAATAAACCGGTGTCTCTTATAGAGAATGGATTTTTAGCTATGCATAACTTTGCAGTATCATTTGGAAAATATTGCTTTACCAAGCAATGCAGTCTAAAGTTGGCATATGACAATAAACAATATCAAAAGGTTCACATTTGCCATCACCTGTCTGATGAAACTTGACCGCCATGCCAAGTTCATGGTTATCCATAATCCTAATTATTGCATCAAAGCTTGCATTTTGTCATGGCAATAAATACTGTCAGTTGTTTTTTGAAGTGACGCTATTCATTTGAGAAAATGTCTTCCAAAGGCTTACAGTTAAATAGCCATGGTTTGTTAGTAATTCTTTCAAACAAAAATGGTCTGAAAAAAGTGGTTAGGTTTACTCATAATTTATTTACACATCTGCAATTAAACTGTTTGGATGTGCAGCAAAGCACAGTGACGGGCCCTCTCATTCTGTCACATGGGTTCTAAAGAGTGTTCTCTAGGGCCAAAACTTAATCAAAACAATTACCACTTCATCAACTACATTCTTAAGTGAAACTGGCATTTTAAGAAAAAAAAACATAGGTTATGTATTTTAAATTTTGATTTAAAATATAAAATGATTTGGGCTAAGACCCCAACAATTTTACCCAATGTTTTTGTACCATGAGTACAAATGTCAACACAGTAAAACTGGAAATGAATGCCTTAGTATTATTATATCTTTGAATTTAACTGAGCTAATGTTCCACAATTGTGTACGGTTTTTGGTACTCTGTTATCACTTTCATTATTCCACGTAGCTTAATGGTTCTTCTTTGTAGATAACTTTTCATTTTTCCTGATTGGTGTCAGGATTCTTTCCTTATCATTGATTTTGGAAAGTTTGAATATGATACGTCTTGGCATTTCCTTTGGGGATCTATCCCGTTTGGGGTTTGTTCACTTTCTTGTATGCTTATCTTCTTGTCTTTCTTGATGTTAGGGAAGTCTTCCAACAACTCTTGGACAATTTTCTCTGTGTTTTTTATTGTCTCTTCCTGTTCTGAAATTCCAGTCATAAGCTGTTCTTCTTCATAGTGTCCCACATACTTCTTTGGCTTTCTCTGGATATTTGAATTCTTTTTTCCAATTGTTCTTCAAGCATATTCATTTTGAGAGATTTATCTTCAAATTCAGTAATTCAAATTTCCATTGCTTTGTATCGTCTCCTTTGCTATTTCAATGTATTGTCCATTTCTGAGATCTTAGTATTAATCTTCTGGATTTCTAATTGCAGATTTTATATTGTTTCAAAATTTGCATTTATTTTGTTTGTTCTTATAGTGTTTTCCTGAATTCTTCTAAAATTTTTCTCTGTTCTCCTTACCTTCTTGATCTTTCTATCAATTTAGGTACCAAAATATCATTCTTTTGAATTCTTTTCCAGTTATCTCCATTATCTTTTTTTTCCCCTCAGAAATATTTTCTGTCTCTGCATCTTCATCATTTGTTTGAGCCATTCTCTCTTGTTTCTTCATATGAGCTAGAATCAACTGTTGTCTCCAGGACATTGTGGGGTTGTCACATTTGTAAAAACAAACCGTGCTGCTCTTGGACTGGAAAGGGAGAAATCTCTGGTGGGCTCCTGAAATTTAAGAAGCTCATAAGGTGGTTGTGGAAGGGATATGACGGCCGAGTTCCTGGCCCTAGATGGAGTTCCTATTGTCCTAAATGTTGTCTATGTTCAGGACACTCAATCTGAAAGTGGTTCATCGGAGCCTTTGATAGAGTTGGCTTCTGTGTCTATTAGGACCACAGGGGAGCTAGGTGTAAGGTGACTGGTTAAATGCTGGTCTGGTGGCTCTGCAGGTTTTGTGAGTCTGGAGCCAAGTCTACCTGAATTCAGGCACCAAAGCAGCACACCAAACCCATGCAACCGCCCCCGCAATTCACATGGGCGTGGCTCTAAACTCACCCAGAGCAGGGTCTGTGCTGGGGGTGGATGAGGGTGGGAGCCGACCAGCTTCTGGTCACCATGGGAACACGTAGAAAAAGAAGAAATTGCACCTTTTCTGTGGCCCACATGAATCTGCTCTGCCAGGCCTCCCGCCACTGCCAAAGTTGCTCACAAGATGGTGGAGCCACATCTGGCCAGCATCCATCCATTTCCCTAGCCTTTCTTCTGAAGTTCAGGGTGCCGGAATTCTCACCTGTGTCTGCTTTATTTAGTCTCTAGTATCTTTGTTATAGAAAGTCTGTGTTGTGCACCTGCCTAATGGGCCATCTTGCTGAAAGTCTTCCAATTTAATCAATTTCTGGATCCTTGTTTTTACCAGTGTCTTCAGTGCAGCTCGGACTTCTCAGTACTTCAGTTCTTGATCATATGCTACCTCTTGAAATGGTCAAACATTGATTAGCTCTTTTTGGTCAAGATGGTCTTTATCCTGTGTTAAGTACTTTACAAGCAGCATCTCCTTTCATCCATAAAACAATCCTATGAGGTAGGTATGAATTATTATTATCCCAGTTTTACAGGTGAGGAATTTGAGCCTTAGAGGATTTATGTTGTTGTTTTGTTAAGTGCCATCAAGTCAATTCCGACCCACAGCGACCCTGTATAGGGTTTCTGGTGAGCTTGAACCGCTGACCTTGCAGTTCAAATGGCTTTGCAGTCTGGCACATTAACCCACAGCGCCACACCAGTACTCCCTAGAGGATTTATAAAACTTTCCAAATATTCACAAGAAAGTGGATCTCACGAAATTAGTTTGAAATCAAGACGGAGACAAGGGAGCAAGGTTGGAAAGTCCCTCTAAGGCTCCAGCTTTCTTGTTCCACCGACAGGCCCAACCCAGCTGCACTCCAAGGCTCTAGGAGTGGGTGGGCCCTACACCCATTCCAACCATCCCCTGTGGCAGGTAGCTGGCTATCACCTCAAATTCCCAGCTGCCTGGTGTAGAAACTGTCCAGACATTTCCTTTGAAAAAACGTTGTTGTCTTGATCTAAGGCTAGGGAGAAGGGCCAAGGAGAAAGGCCAGGGAAGGGACATGCACCACAAGAGCCAAGGACCCTAGAATGTTCCTGTGGTTGAGACACAGTGAAAGCAAGCTGACAGGTTCCCAGGAGGAGGAACTATACAGTAAGGTGAGGACTGGGTTAAATTAACTTTCCAAAGGGCAGCCAGGGTTCATATCCCAGCCAGAACCAAGTTAGGGGATCTTGGGAAAGCAAAAGCTAGAGTTAAGAAAGTACATCCATTAGCAAGGAGCTCGGTACCCACAAGATCATGTTTGTGATCTCCAGACTGGAAGAAATGATGGCTGGACTGGAGACAGGAGGTGGCTGAAGAAGATGGCATTGTTGACTGTGGCCAAACCGGGTCGAAGTCCAGCAATCTGGACCCCCAGATCCTTGATGCTGGTCCTGACTCAGAGGCAGGGAGATAGACACCATGGCCTCCTTCTCCCACAAGCCTCTGTGGTTGCAGGAAAGGCATCCTTCACTCCCCAAATATTTATGGAGCATGTTCCTGAGCTGGGCCCAGAGCCAAGGCCCTCAGGCCAGGCTCTTCTTTCACTAGGGTGGACAGTCCCTGGACACAGGGAGGGGCCTTGGAAGAGGCAGGAGCCTGGCTCACCCAGTGGGGGTGGGGCTGCTGGGGAACAGTAGCATAGCGGCTTTTGCCCACCCGCCTGGCAGAAATCTGGCTCCCTTCCAAATGGGGATCTCCTGTCTCCCACTCAGACAGACTGGAAGCTGGAGGAAGGGAGAAGCCTCCCTACTTCCTGATGGGGGTGGGAGCAACCTCTCTAGTTCAGCTCATCCAGCTCCCCACCCCCCAAGAATAAGGACTCCCCCAGGGCCAGGCTGGGTTAGACCAGCTGCTGCCTGCCTCACATCCTGGGCGGGAGGCTGTCCCTGAAGGCAGACCCGACAGGAAAAAATAATCAAGGAGGCTGTCAGGGTGGAGGTACTGCCCTGGGCCCTGTCAGCTCTGACGAGCAGAACCTCTGGGTCACACAAGGCAGCAGAGCAGCCCCTAGACTCACAGCCATGAGAGAAGATGGGGAGCAAGGAGGCAGAATATGAGAGACCCATTTCTGGGTTATGTTCAGGGACCAGCCCTGTGCTTCACCTTCCCTCTCGGCCACCTGAGCAACCTCTGTCCCACTGTCGGGCCTGCCTGAGTCCCTTCTGGAAGCTTCTCTGCTGTTCCCCCTCTTCTGTGTCCAGTACCCCTACTTCTGTCTCTCAGCTTTTCTCTTTCTTCCTCTCTCATCTCTGCTCAGACAGGCTGAGACAGGAATCCAGGTGCCCACCCACATGAGAAAGGTTTGGTGGGAGGAGGGGAGCCAGGCAGGGAGAACTGGGGGAGGGAGATTCTTCTGAGCATTCAGCACCCAGTGGTCCTCAGCCTTCGCTGGCTCTTTCTGTCCTCTACCTATCCTGTGTGTTTTGGGATGGAAACAGGAATAAACAACATTCCTCCTCCCTTGTGGTTGATGTCCTTAAGTGTCATTGAGTTGGTTCTTAGGTTTCTGAGGAGCAACTGGTGGGTTTGAACTGCCAACCTTGTGGTTAGCAGTCCAGTGCTTATCCTACAGCACCACACCAGGACCCCTTCTCTCTTGGTTTCTAAACTTAGATTTCAGCCAAGGCTCTCCAAACCAGGTAAATACCTGTTTTTATAATAACTGCCCCACCCCCACCCCCAGGCCACCCTCTCCCCTACAAACTCTCCCTCAGGAGAGGTACCCTTGGTATTTGTGAATATGATCTTGTTTGGAAAGAGGGTCTCTGAAGATGTTATCAGTTAGCTAGCATGAGTAGGAGAAGGCTGGGCACAAATTCAGCATGACTGGTGTCCTCATAGAAGGAGGAGAGACAGACAGAGGCGGAGACTGGCGTTGTAGAGTGCCTGGGGCTACCAGAAACTGGCAGAAACAAGGAGGCATCTCCCCTAGAGCCTTCGGAGAGAGCACGGTCCTGTAGACACACTGACCTCCAGCCTTCTGAATGCTGAGAGAGTAAATTTCTGTTGTTTTAATCCACCCAGTTTGTGGCACTTTATTATGGTCCCACCCCCATCACGACAAAACAAAACTAAACCCCAAACCCATTGCCATTTAGTTGATTCTGACTCAGAGCTGCCCTGTATAGGGTTTCTGAGCTATAGCACTGCAGAAGATAGCCTTAGTTTAATCCTGCAGAGTGAGTGGTGGGTTTGAACTGCTGACCTTGTGGTTAGAGTTGATTTCTTATCCTACAGCGCTACCAGGGCTCAGCCCTAGGAAATCAATACACCACATCTGGAATGCAGCCCGTCTTCCCCTTAGCTTCTTCCTAAATATTGTTCTCTGGTAGCGTACTGGTTACGAATCCGGGCTGCTAACCTCAAGGTTGGCAATTCGAAACTACCAGCTGTTCCACAGGAAAAAGTTGAGGCTTTCTACTCCCGTAAAGATTTACAGCCTCGGAAACCCTGTGCAGGGTCACTATGAGTCGGAACCAACTCCACAATACTTAACAACAACAACAACAACGCAGAATTGATGCTTTTGAGTTATGATTTTGGAGGAGAATATTGAAAGTGCCATGGGCTGACAAAAGAACCAATAGATCCGTGTTGGAAGAAGTGCAGACAGAGTGCTCCTTGGAGGCTAGGATGGCCAAGCTTCGTCTCTCATACTTCAGACATATTGTCAGGAGGGACCAGTCGCTGGAGAAGGATATCATGTTTGGTAAGATGGAGGGTCAGAGAAAAAGAGGAAGACCCCCAACAAGATGGATTGGACAAGTGTGACAGCATTGATGGACTCAAGCGTGGCAACAATAGTGAGGTTGGCCCAGGATCGAGCAGTGTTTCATTCTGCCGTGCTTATACAGAACAATGGATTGGTACCAACTCGATGGCACCTAACAACAACAACAAGGCAATGAGGGCAGGGGATCATTCTTGAGGGGTGAAGGTGATGGAGGAGACCTACTTTTCCACCCAGAATAGCAAATCATTCATCACTGAATATTAGATACTACTGGTCTTAAGATCCCTTAGTGATGTAAATGGTTTGTGCGCACTGGTAACCAAAAGGCTGGTGGTGGTAACCCACATGGTGAAGCCATGGATGGAGCAGGCCTGGCTGCCTGCTTCCCTAAAGATTGTTGTATTGTGTGCCATTGAATTGATTTCAGAGTAAACTGTCTGTCCCCTAGGATTTCCTAGGTGCTCATCTTTACAGGGGAGTCCTGGTGTGGTGCTGCAGGGTAATGCTGTGAACCACAAAGTCGGCAGTTCAAACTCACCAGCTGCTCCTTGGAAACCCTATACAGGGTCGCTATGAGTCAGAACCGACTCGAAGGCACTCAACAACAACAATCTTTACAAGAGCAGATTCACAGGTCTTTTCTCCCATGGAGGTGCTAGTGGGTTTGAACAACTGGCCTTCTGATTAGCAGTCCAGTCTGGTGCTACCAGGGCGTCTTCCATAATGATTACAGCAGAAAACACCCCACGGGGTAGTACTATTCTAACACTTGGGGTCTTCTAGTCACAAATCAAGAACAAGAAGAAAACCAACAACCGACGTCACTGGTCTTCCAACTCCCTGTTGCCCTGTCCTCTCCCAGCCATGGATGTTTTCACCTCGTTCTGGCATCCCTCCATCCTGTGATGTTGTTGGCACCCTCTCTCTCCCTCTTCTCCTTTTCCCACATCTCCTCAGGGATTCACTCCTGAGTCTTCCCACGCTCTTAGCTAGCGCCCCTCCTCTCTCTTTCCTGGGAGGCAGCCCTCTTTCTTACTCAGAGTTCAGCAAGGTACTCATTAATTTCCTCAGATGGAGCTCTCTCCCTGTCATCTTTGGAATAGGTTTTTCTTTTGCTCCTTGACATTCCATACAGATGGTGAAACCAAGACCCAGAAAGCAAAGAGCCCTGCCCAAGGCCTTACAGATTGAGGAATAAAGCAGGAATGTTGTTGTTAAATGCTGTTGAGTCAGCTTTGAATAATAGCAACTTTATATGGGGTTTCCGAGGAGTGGTTGGTGGGTTTGAACCACTGACCTTGGAGTTCAAACTGATTTTACAATCCAGTGCTTATCCCACAGTGCCACATCCGAACTCCAGAGCAGGGATGTTGTTGTTGTTAAGTGCGTTTGAATCAGTTCTGACCCTGTATAGTGTTTCTGAAGACCAGCTGGTAAGCTTGAGCAGCTCAAACTGACTTTGCAATCCACGGTGCCACACAGGGATAGCAACCTAGTATTTAACTTCACATCTTGTAGCTGTGTGACTCACAACAAGTCAATGAGCTCCTCTGAGTCACTATTTATTTTATGTGAATGTTTTACTGAAGTGTAAGGATGAGCACTGGACTGTGAACCATTAGGTCAGCAGTTCGAGTCCACCAGCTGCTCCGCAGGAGAACGATGAATATGTCTGCTCCGCAAAGATATACAGCCTCGGAAACCCTATACAGGATTTGAAGGTATTTAACAACAGCATATAACCAGAAAAGTGCTTGATGAATTTTCACCAAGTGACCTCACCTATGTAATCAGAACCCAGGTCAAGAAAAGAATATTTCCAGAATTCCTCTCAATCTCCTACCTCCTCCAAACTCTACTCTCTGTGACCCTACCAGCCCTATCACCCTGACTTCTACCACCCGAGCTAGATAAGTTTTGCCCTATCAAGAGCATCATGTTAGTTTACCTATTTTGCTTAGCATTACGTTTGTGAAATTCATCCATGTTGTTGATTGTAGTTGTAGTTTGTTAATTCTTGCTTCTGTGTAGTAGGGCTGGGGAGCGTCCAGCCCACAGGCTGTATAAGGCCCTGAAAATCATTTAGAGTGGCCCTGCCAAGGTAACCACAGTTTCAGCCATCGCATTAGACTGAATTAATTAAATGTTTGACCAAACATAGCAAGCTAATTTTTAAGTTGATGATTTTGTGTGGTCCATGAATGATGCTATAAACTTTGCCAGAAAAAAAGGTTCCTCACCCCTGCTGTATAGTATGTATGGTATAAACACATCACAATGTATTATTTACCCATCCTACTGCTGATGGACATCTGGGTTGTTTTTGGTTTGGGCTGTTGACAATAATGCTGTGGTTCGAGCATTAACATCCTTGTACATGTCTTTTGGGGCATCTGGGTCTGCTTTTCTGTTGGCAGCAAGCCCAGATGTGGAATTGCTGGTCATAGGGGTTACATCTGTCCAGTTTTAGTCAATGCTATCTTAAAGTCTTCCAAAATGGTTGTGCTTTCGAAAGTAGGCATGAGACTTCTACTTGCTTCATATTCCTGTCAATATTTAGTGTTAATATTTTTCATTTTAGCTCATTGTGGTTGAAACTTGTATTTCCCTGGTGACTAATGAATGATATTGAGCACCACAGATGTTTATAGGCCATTCAGAAAACCTCCAGTTTTCTCTTGCCCATTTTCTATTAGGTTGTTTGCTATTGAACTGTAAGAGTTCTTTATATATTCTGGATACGAAGTCATTATTGGTGCTGTTGTTAAATCCTGTAGAATTGATTCTGACATTCTGACTCATAGCAAACCTATATAGGGTTTCCAAGGAGTGGTTGGTGGATTTGAACCATCAATCTTGCAGTTAGCTTATGATTAACACTCCAATGCTTCTCCTACCGGACTTCACAAACCCACTGTGTGTTGCAAGTATGTTCCCCCACGTGCAGTTTCCTTTTTCACTCTCTTAATGGTGACTTTTGATAAACAGAAGATGTTCTTTTAATGTAGAATAATAATTTACCATTTTGACTTTTCCCCTTTATAGTTGGTACTTTTTGTATCCTACTTAAGAAATCTTTCTTAAAAGTCATGAAAATATCCTATGTTTTCTTCTTCCATTGTTGTTGTTTTTGTTAGGTGTGACCCTACACACAACAGAACCAAACACTGCCTGGTCTTGGGCCAACCTTACAATCATTGCCGTGCCTGAGCCCATCACTGCCGCCACTGTGCCAATCCATCTTGTTGGGGGTCTTCCTCTTTTTCTCTGACCCTTCACCTTACCAAACAAGATATCCTTCTCAAGTGACTGACTGGTCCCTCCTGATAAGATGTCCGAAGTATGAGAGTCGAAGTCTGGCCATTCTGGATTCCAAGGAGCACTCTGGCTATACTGCTTCCTACATAGATTGGTTTGTTCTTTTGGCAGCCCAGGGTACTTTTAACATTCTCCTCCAACACCGTAACTCAAATGCATCAATTCTTCTATGGTTTTCCTTATTCACTGTCCAACTTTCGCATGCATGTGAGTTTATTGAAAATACCATGGCTTGTGTCAGTGGCACCTTCATCCTCAAACAGACATCTTTGCTCTTCAACACTTTAAAGAGATCTTGTGCAGCAGATTTGTCTAATGCAATACGTCATTTGATTTCTTGACTGCTGCGTCCATGAGTGTTGATGGTTGATCCAAGCAAAATGAAGTCTTTGACGACTTCAATCTTTTCTCCATTGACATGGATGCTGTTCATTGGTCCAATAGATAGGATTTTTGTTTTCTTTATGTTGAGATGTAACTGATACCGAAGGCTGTGGCCTTTGATCTTCATCAGTAAGGATTTTAAGTTCTCTGCACTTTCAGCAAGCAAGGTTGTATCATTTGAATATCACAGGTTTCTGAGTCTTCCTCCAATCCCAATGCCATGTTTTTCTTCATATAATTCAGCTTCTCAGATTATTTGATTAGCATACAGATTGAATAAGTATGGTGAAAGAATACAACCCTTACACACACCTTTCCTAATTTGGTATTCCCTTCTTTTGTTTGAATAACTTCTTCTTGGTCTATGTACAGGTTCCTCATGAGCACAAACAAGTGTTCCGGAATACTCATACTTCACAATGTTGTCCACAGCTTGTCATGATCCACACAGTCGAAAGCCTTTGCATAGTCAATAAAGCACAGGTAAACATCCTTCTGGTTTTCTCTGCTTTCAGCCAAGATCCATCTGATGTCAGCAATGATATCCCTGGTTCCATATGCTCTTCTGAATCTCGTTTAACCTCTGGAAGTTCTCTGTCAATGTGTGATTGCAGCTATTTTTTGTATTACTTTTAGTAAATCTTTATTTGCATGGGATATCAATGATATTGTCCAATAATTTCCACATTTCGCTGGGTCACCTCTCTTTGGAATGGGCACAAATCTCTTCCAGTCAGTTGGTCAGGTAGTTGTCTTCCAAATTTCTTGGTATAGATGAGTGAGTGCCTCCAGTGTCACATTATTTTTTTGAAAGACTTCAATTTGTAGCCCATTGATTCCTGGTTCTTTGTTCTTTGCCAATGCCTTCAATGCACCTTGGACTTCTTCCTTCAGGATCATTGGGTCTTGACCATATGCTACCTCTTGAACTGATTAAACCTTGATCATTTCTTTTTGGTACCGTGACTGTGTGTTCATTCCATCTGCTTTTGATGCTTTCTGCATCATTCAATAATTTGCTCAGATAATCCTTTATAAGGAGCTGTCATAGTGCAGTGGTTACGAATCGGGCTGCTAACCTCAAGGTCGGCAGTTCAAAACTACCAGCTGTTCCGCGGGAGAAAGATGAGGCTTTCTGTTCCCATAAAGATTTGCAACCTCAGAAACCCTGTGCAGAGTCACTATGCTTCGGAACTGATTCCACTGTACTTAACAACAACAACAACAACAGTCCTTCAATACCGTAAGCCGAGGCTTGAATTTTTTCTTCAATTCCCTCAGCTTAAGAAACGCTGAGAGTGTTCTTCCCTTTTGATTTTCTAACTCCAGGTCTTTGCACATTTTGTTATAATATTTAACTTTGTCTTCAAGAGCTGCCCTTTTAAATTTTCTGTTCAGCTCTTCACTTCTCACTTTTTCCATTTGCTTTAGAATCTCTATGCTGGAGAGCAAGTTTCAGAGTTTCTTCTGACATCCATTTTGGTCTTTTCCTTCTTTCTTGTCTTTTTAATGACCTTTTGTTTTCTTCCTGTATGATGTTCTTGTCATCCCACAACTCTTCTGGTCTTCTGTCTTGTGTCTAATGCATCAAATCTGTTTTTCAGATGATCTCTAAATTCAGCTGGGATATGTTCAAGGTTCTGTTTAGGGTCTCATGGACTGGTTTTAATTTGCTTCAGCTTCAATCTGTATTTGCATATGAGCAATTGATGGTCTGTTCCACAGTCCACCCTTGGCCTTGCTTTGTCTGATGATATGGAGTTTTTACACCATTCCTTTCCACAGATGTAGTCAATTTGATTTCTGTGTATTTCCATCTTTTGAGGTCCATGTGAATGGTCATCTTTTATGTTGTTTCAAAAATACATTTGCAATGAAGAAGTCATTGGTCTTGCAAAATTCTATCATGCGATCACCAGCATCATTTCTATCACCAAGGCCATATTTTCTAACCACTGATCCTTCCTTTTTGTTTCCAACATTTGAATTCCAATCACCAGTATTATTGATACATCTTGATAATATGTCTGATCAATTTCAGACTGAAGAAGTTGGTAGAATTCTTCAGTTTCATTATCATTGGCTTTAGTGGTTGGTGCATACATTTGAATAATATTAGGCGCATGGATATTATCCTATCACATGAAGCGTTGTACTTCATGATAAATCTTGACATTTTCTTTTTGATGATGATTGCGATGCCATTTCTCTTCCATTTATCATTCCTGGCATAGTAAACCATATAATTGTCTGATTCAAAGTGGCCAACACCAGCCTATTTCAGCTCACTAATGTCTAGGATGTCGATGTTTATGTGTTCCATTTAATTTTTGAGAATTTCCAATTTTTCTAGATTCATATTTGTACATCTCATGTTCCTATTATTAATGGAGGCTTACAGCTGTTTCTCCTCATTTTGAGTTGTGCGCCATCAGCGAATGCAGGTCCCGAGGGCTTTACTCCATTTGTGTCATCACGGTCAATTCTACTTTGAGGAGGCCGCTCTTTCCCAGTCATATTTTGAGGACCTTCGAACTGAGGGCCTCATCTTCTGGCACGGTATCTGACAGTGTTCCACTGCTATTCATAAGGTTTTTAGTGACTAAATATTTGGAAGTAGTTCATCTCTCCTCTCTAGTCTGTCTTTGTCTGGAAGCTCATCAGAAACCTGTCTACCATGAGTGACGCTGATGTTATTTTAAATACCCATGACATAGATCAGAAACACAGAAACACACAAGCCACCACAGTATGACAAATTGACAGACCACCAGCACATTTTCTTCTAGTTGTTTTATATTTTCTACTTAGATCTAGAACCCATCTGGAATTTGTCTTTTATGTGTGAAATAAAGCAGGGCCCTGAATATTCTTTTTCCATAGGACATTCCAATAGACTCTGCACCATTTTTTGAAAAAAATCATCCTTTTCCAAGTACTATGCAATATTACAGAAATTCAAGCCAGATTCAGAAATGAGGGATATCATGGCTGACATCAAATGGATCTTGGCTGAAAGCAGAGAATACTAGAAAGATGTTTACTTGTGTTTTATTGACTATGCAAATGTTTTCGACAGTGTGAATCGTAAGAAACTATGGATAATGACTCTGAGACCAGAAGAACTAGATGGTGCCCAGCTGCCACTACCAACTGCTCTGAAAGGGAGCACATCGGAAGGTCCTGGAGAGAATTTGAGAAAATGTGGAACAAAACTCAAAATTATTAAAAACAACAACAACAACAACCCAAGCTTACTGGTTAGAAAGAGACTAGAGAAAGCTGAGACCATGGCCCTCGACTACCCTTCAAGTCTGGAAAGGAACTCACCCTTGTGGCCCAATTTTCAGCCAAGTAAGCAGATAGGTATGTAGGGAGGACAGCAACACTAATAAGGTGTGCTCACCATGGAATGGTCAATCATTCAAAACCAAAAGGCAACATTTTCCTAAGGATGAAGTTGAGAAGGTTGGGAAGAAGGGTGGAATGAAAACAGGAACCACAGGGAGGAAGTGGGATAATTATTGTTGCATGGAAGGGATTGCAATCACTGAGGTGATTGCCTTATTGCAATGTCTGGGACTCCTGTGTTGTTCTGGACAGAAATGGTGACAGTAAGATTCTTGTCTGGTACCTGATCTCAGAAGGAAAGTTTTCAATATTTCACCATTGGGCATTATATTTGCTGTAGTTTTGTTGGTGGTTGTTTTGTTTTGTTTTGTAGTTACTCAGATCTGAGGGCCTGCAGCCTCTGGAGTGGCCCCCTCTTACTCAATTAAAAACAAAACAGAGTTGTTTACAAACAAGACCTATCTCCATGATGACACCTCTTCACATTCTCCACCAAAACCTGGTCCAGTGTCTCTCTCCTCTAGGGTCTCCAGTATTCCTCTTTGGCACTTGAGAACATCTGTCCTTTGCTTAGGGAAACTGAAGCTAAGAGAATGACTAGCCTTAGGCAACATGGTGAGTTAGTGGCAGAGCCAGAATTAGAACCCTCATTTTGGCCACAACACTGTGATTAAGAGCTGAGATGGCCAAAGAGCAGAGATAGGTACATGACAGTGTTTTCTGAACAGGGTAGCTTTGCCCTAGAGCTGAGCCTCCATACCCCCAGATGTTGCATAGAGAAGGTGGGTTAAAAACAAAATAAAGCAGGAGGTGAGTGGGCAGCCCCTCCTCCCACTAGAGGAAGGGTGGCAGGTGGAGGGACTGGTCCTCACTTCTAGTCCTGTGCAGTTTGGTATTAGGCTTTGGAAGGAAATCTCTCCAGGGCTGTATGGAGAGCCAGGCCATCAGCTTGGACAAGCCATAGGGAACTACGGACTCTGCCACAGAACCTCTGTACTACTAGGAATGGGAGGAGCTCATGGCCAGAGATCACTGGTCCTGGCTCCAGGACCAGGCCAGAACCCAGAGTTATTCACTAGCTAGAAGGATCTGGAGACAAAGGACTTGCAGGGAAGTCCTATCTGGATCCCCTTACCTCCATTTTCACCACTAGCTCCAGGTATGACAGAGAGGGGAGGCTGAGAAAAAGAAGGGGAAATGGAGGGGGCGGGGAAAGAACTAGAACAGAACAGAAAAGACAAAACAGACCTTAAGAGTGAGGTGACAGACATGGGTTCCAAGACATGGGGAGGCACATGGAGGGGAATTAAGCCTGGGGGGTTGAAAACAGAGGGCAGAAACTGGAGCTAACTGAGACCCAGGATATTAAAGTCAAGTCACATTCTTCCCCTCTAGCCAACTCCTCCACTCTGTCCGCTGGGAGTGTCTGGAATGTGATGAACTGATAAGCTTGGACTCTACCTGGTATGGTGGCTGGGGATGGGTGCTATGCTACCCCATTTATCAGGGGGATCTGGGGTTTTTCTTCATAGGAGATGGGGAAGATTTCACTGGACATAACCCCAATGGAGGAATGTGTTGAAGGTCTGAGAGAGGGGTGCCCCACTAGTAAGGAAATGGGCCAGATGCCAGGGCTGTGGGCGTGCCCAGATGCCTTCCAACTGAGCTGACATGTGAGTCAGAAAGCACGGGGCCTGGATGAAGGAGGAGGTTCCCAGTTGCCAGGAAAGCTGGGGTATAAAGAGAAGGGATGTGAGGCAAAGGGGTGCCAACTCTTCCAAAGGACAGGGTACCATAGCTGTTTCAGTGGACACCAATGGGGAGCATCATCCAGAGAGTGACACCCCCTGCTTGGGATCCCCACACATAGGAGCAGACAAGGAACACTCTGCTTCTATTCTGGACAGTAACTTGTGCACATAGGTCCTTTCCTGTGTTCTCTTTGTCATCAGACTTACCGCTCCCTGCCTGCCCTTCCCCCTCCTGCCCCACCACTGCCTGGAAGAATTCAAAGCCCTTGGCACAATTGCATCCATTAACTTTCGTTTAGTAAATCAGCTCTTCTTTGTTGAGACCTACTATGGATGTAGGAGTCCTGGTGTGGTGCTGCGGGTTAATGTGCTGGGCTGCAAGGTCATTTTGAACTGCAAGGTAGACAGTTCAAGCTCACCAGTCGCTCCTTGGAAACCCTATACAGGGTCACTCTGAGTCAGAACCAATATGACAACACTTAACAACAACAGCTATGTGTGTGGAGTACTGGCGTGGTGCTGTAGGATAGGATAAGCACTGGAATGCTAACAACAAGGTCGATGGTTCAAATTCACCGGCTGCTTCTTGGGAACTCTATATAGGGTTGCTATGCGTTTGAAGGGAAGCTACAGCATTTAACAACTATGTGGCTGGCACTGTCCAAGGTCCTGGGGCAACTAGACTCAGGTGTGGCTGGGATAAACAGAAGAGGAAAGAATAGTTCTAGCACATGGGAGATAAATGCTCTGGTAGGGGAACTCTGGGCACTGGGTGAAGGGGGTGCAGTGACCCCAAGACCCCAGATGTGGGCCTGCTCCAGGTACCCATCTCTGTTCTCAGGCTAGACAATACTGAGAAAAACTACCAGAATGGATCAAAGCAGACCGAGTGAGGGAGGAGAAGTGGGCCTGGTGGTTTGAGGCTGGACCCTGGGTGGAGTAAGAACAGAGATGGAGAAAACCTCAACCCCAGGGTTGAGGCTACACCTGAGACCCACTGTGACCATCTGAGACTCGGAGGGAGGTGATCCAAACCTCAGTGGGCCCATTGCCCACTGGCTCTAGCTGAAGAACAGGGGGCAAAGGGCAGCATTCCAGGTGGCCTCAGTGGGAACAGACCCAGGCCACAGCCTGACTCACGGACACCTGGCTGCCAATGTGCACGCTGGCCTGAATATTGAAGTGGGACTGCAGAAGGACTGGGCTCAGTGCTCTTTGCTCGCCCACTTCTGTTTCCTCCTCATACCTAGTACAGTTCGTAGCGCAGATGAGAAGTCAAAAGAAATTAGGGAAAATAAAAACATGAATAAACGAATGAATGAATGATGGTTGAATAAACAAATCAATCAGCCAACCAGTAATTTGAGCTCCCAGCAGCCAGTCATCATCATTTAGAAATGGGCAGGCCTGCCACCTGGTGGCGATGCAGCTAACTGTAGCCTATGGTTAGGGACCAGCATCATCCTCTCTACCCAATAGAACCCTGGATTAACACCATTAAGGCAGTTTCTTCCCCTGCTTCCGGGTCACACCACCTTCTTTCTCAGTATACTCAGGAAATTTTCTCTTGTTTTTCAAAACCTCCAATGAAGGAGATTCCTCACCTTTGCTCCTTGGAAAGCCTTACTTGGGATCTGACCTTATGCTTCCCTCCCACTCCTCCCAGTCTTCAAAGCAGAGAGAGGTTGAGAGAGGTCCCCTACCCTCTCCCACACAGGAAAGGGAAGTCAGGCTGCCTAAGTCTTTCCCTAATGTTAAAAATGGTACAGTTGTTGGTCCCAAGTGGGACATTCGCTCTTGTCTCTCAATCTATGTGAGGAAGCTTGACCTGCTTTCTCCTCAGAAGGAGGGTAGATCCCCAGCTGCTATAGGGTACTGGCCAACTCATGTGGGTACCTGGGGCCCAGAGTCATACTTCACCTTTCACCCCTTGGAGTTGGACTCCAGGGGCTATAACAGGGAAGAACACTGACCTAGAGACAGGAGACCTTGCTGTGTGACTCTGGCCAGGTTGCAGTCCCTTTCTGGGCCTTAGTTTCCCCATGTGTATAACTGAGTCATTTCTGGCCTCTGACATTCTGTGGATCTGCCTGTCCATACCTGGCCAACATCCACAGCATCTTTCCTTCTCTCCACAGGTCCAATTTTTATAGCTGCTGTCATGTTCTCCATCCATATTTCCTCCTCTTTATCCTCCAGCATCAGCTCAGAACACTAACAGCTTCTCAGATGTCCTCTTACTTTCTGTCCTTGCAAAGAAGCACCCAGGTGTGGTGAGATCATAGATTGTCTACCCCCGACACCCATTCTCCCCTTGCTGCTGGCTGTTGTAAGCTGCTGTCGAGTTGACTCATGGTGACATCATGCACACCAGAAGGAAGCACTGCCCTGTCCTGTGTCATCTCTGTCATCAGCTGCAGCAGTTGTCAAGCTGCTTCCCCCTGCCCCCCTCCACCAACTCCAGCCCTCAGCCAAAATCCTTTTCCCATAAAGTCATTCAAAGCTGCCTCAAGTTTCCCTAGGAAGAACACCTGTGTCCTTCTTGAGTGTTGTCTCCCAGGGATCCCAAAGCTGCCAGTCTCTGCAGAGCAGTGTTTGATTTGGTGCGTGGATGCCACAGCAGCTGCGCTTTGGCTCGGGGGCTCACAGTCTCTGAAATAAACAGCTTTTCCAGCTATCTGAAGGAGCCTTGGTGGTGCAAGGTCAGCAGTTCCAACGCACCAACTGCTCCATGGGAGAAAAGCTGGAAGCAGGAGAGAAGACTTGGTGATCTGCCCCATAAAGTTTTCAGCCTATGAAACCCCACAGGATATTCTGTGCTGTGAGTCAGAGTGATCTCCATGACACCTAACAACAGCTACTCCCTATCTAACCACAGGGCCTCAAACCTAGGCCTGGGCAGGACAGGGGAAGATTCCTTAGCTACTACTCTCATCCATGTTCCATATCACAAAAACAATACTCAGGCTTTTGTCTACACCTGTCCCTTTCAGGGCTTCTGGGGAAGCATAAAACCTTTTAGGTACCCTTAAGGTCCAGGGCAGCTGTTAGACATCCTAGGAATGAGCCAGGGTAGGGACTCAGAGGGTCAGTCCTCTAGGGGACAGATCTCAGGGAGCCCAACAAGAGAGATAGAGCTGGCAAGAATGGAATGATGCAGGTTTGCAGGCTGTAATATGTTTCTATTCTGCTAAGAATGTGCTATTCATAATAAATATGTTTGTCATTGCTTTGGGGTTCTTGAGTAGTTTGAATGGTTAAGCACTCAGCTACTAACCAAAAACTTAGAGGTTTGAATCTATCCAAAGGATCCTCAGAAGAAAATACTGGCAGCCTGCTTCTGGGCGAACAGTTATTGAAAACATTATGAAGCACACTTCTACTCTGAAACACATAGGGCTGCCCTGAGTTGGAATGGACTCCATGGCAACTGAGGAGGGTGTGGTATCATTGGTTTGTCCCAAGGGCTGGTCATTGTGCCATGGTGGCAGGGATGGAGTCCAGGTGGTGAGGCTGGAGGCACTCCAGGGAAAGGAAGAGACTGAACTCTCATCTGCACGTAGCTATGAGTCTAGAAGAGATGACAAGGCATGGAGGCTGTCCTGGGAATGGGAATGGTGTGGGAGGGAAGGGAGATCGAGACAAGAAGCTGGGATTGGCGGTGGGAGGCTGGCGGAGCGGAAAGCTGGAGCAAGTATCTCTGGGGTGGAAGTTGTTCCCGCGTGCTAGGGGAAAATCACTCCCGTAGGGGTCAGCAAACTATACTCCATAAACGAAACCCAGCCTGCCACCTATTTTTTTATTTTTTAGAGTTCAGAGAAAAAAAAAACACCTTTATATTTATGGTCAATTGATTTTTCACTAAGTTATTAAAACCATACAATGTGTAAAGAATAGTCATTTCAACAAATTGTCCATGGTCAATGGGTGTTCCCATTCAAAAGATAGAAGCTGGATCCCTTTCTCATACCATATGCAAACATTGACTCAAAAACAAATTCAAGAACTAATTATAAGAGCTAAAACTATACATTTTAGAAGGCCTTGTCTGAGGCAATGATTTCTAAAATATGACACCAAAAGCACAAGCAACTATAAAAATATAGATTAAATGGACATCATCAAATTTCTGCTTCAAAGAGTACAATAAAGAAAGTGAAAGTGCACAAAATGAAAGAAGCTCATTGCAAATCAGATCTATGAACAGGGAATTATATATGAAAGATATAAAGGAAGATTACAGCTTTATAAGAAAAAGACAAAAAAATTAAAACATCAGCAAAAAACAAATCTGAAGAGATACAATGGGCCTTCAAAAGGTTCATGGAGAAATGCAATTAAAAAACAGTGTATCCTTTGCCTAATCAATATAAGCAATCAACAAGTCTTATCTATTCTTCCTTAATGGATATTTGTTGTTGTCAAATGTCATTAAGCTGACTTCCCCACTCATAGTAACCCCATGAACGATGGAACAAAACTTAGCTTAGTTCTACAGTATCCACATGATCATTTATTAACAGGATCATTGTGAAACATCACGTTTTCATAGGTTGATTTTAAGAAATAGATCGACAACCCTTTCTTCCTTATCTGTTTTAGTCTGGTAATGGCAGTGACAACTTCCTCAGCGTCACATCAGCATGCAAGTGCTCACTGATAGACATTTGGTAGCTACACATAAAGTGAATTGGCCACGAGTCAAACCTGGATTTCCAGCATGGAAGGCAAGAATTCAGTCATTGACAGGGATTGAGGCATGGCTTGAAAGGGGAAAGAGGGGAATAATGTTAGGATGCTTGGCTGTCTTTTGAATCTTGGTCTTCCTTGCCTACCATTATGAAACAGACACATGGGGAGGAGCAGGGAATAGCCAGAAACATCACAACAGAAAACATGTAAGCCCTTCCTCAGCCTATAACTGACTGGAATAACTTGAGGGGAGATGGAAACTGCCCAGACCCAAAACGGGGATGGGGTGGGGCTATAAAGGCAAGAAGTGACTGGCTTACAAGCTTTCAAGAGGGAGCCTAGTTCCAGGCAGGGCAAGAGTAGGCAGAACCTCCACTGAATGATTTCCAAACTGTTGTGATCGGGCTGACAAAAGGAAATGGGGATAAGACTCTTGTGTTACAACAGTGAATATCTGCCACCAGGACTGACTGTGAGGGTCGGAAATGTAGAGGCAGATTTTTTTTTCTTCTTTTTTTGGGGCAAAAAGAGGAGAGTGATTGACTTTGCAGCTCAGAAGTGGAGGTCACTGGGACCATCAAGCGAGAAGAGCAGAAAGTTCTACAGTATCCACTACCCAAAGAGGCAGTGAGGCCAGGCATGAAGACAGAGATGATGGCATGGACAGATGGCTGGGGACACTAGGACTCAGGGAGGGATAGGAGCTGTTTGCTGACAGCCAGCAGGGGCGGACCTGTGGGGTGTATCCTTTGGTTATTTGATGATGCATGGAGGAGATTGTAATCATTGCAATAAAATGAAATACGATAGAATGAATGTGAAGCTGAAGTGGGACAGAGGCAAAAGTGGGACAGAGTATGCACAACCTTGGAACAACAGGGCTCTGAGATACAGAGATTGAGACATGGTTGGAATGGGGAAAGGTGGGGGCGGGGGGAATAATGCTAAGATGCTTGGCTGTCTTTTGAATCTTGGTTTCCCTGGCATACCACTATAAAATAGACACTGGAGGAGGAGAGAAAGGAATAGCCAGAAATCTCACCATAGAAAGCTTGTGAGTCCGTCTTCTGCCTATAACTGACTTGAATACCTAAAATGGGGCTACAACGTGCCCAGTGAAGAAGGCTTCCTGTGGAGCCTCTGCATTACACAAGACCATAGGTGGAATCCTGAACAGCATCCAGAACCTTCTGAGAGGAAATTTCCACTTTAAAGGACAAGCAGACCAGCCTGGAGCGGCCAGAAGAACAGAAGATACTTCTTGAAAGAAAGACTGAAAGGAAAAGTACAAAACAATATAGACAGACCGACTGAATACTACAAGAACAAACAAGTGGCTCTCCCAGGAGATATCAAGGCAAGTGGTCGGGTCCTCGTCAGGGCAAATCTCCTTCTAAAACTAAGACTCAATGGGAATGCCCCCTCTGATTGGTAACCATGTTCGTCACTGATAAGGGGAAGTGAGGGAAAAGGAGCAATGAAGCTGCGAGCTAAGCCCTACAACGCTCAATAGACTCATGTGAACCTGGCTGGAGACCTGGTTGGCCAGCAGTGTGGCAAGTCCAGGGGACTCTTGGACCCAGAGTTAGTACATAGCCACAGAGGACTAGAGTGGAGAGTGAAGCATCCAGCTGATAAGAAGAGAGGGCACATGCATAAGTACACCCACACTTGCAGATAATACCCACTTGACCTGGCTTCAATGACTAGATGATCAGAGCTCAACCAGAAGAAGAAGAGGAAGAAAAGAGTAATCTGATACAATTTGATGAACTTGACCTACACCTATGGAAGCAGTAGCTCAAAAAAGGGAACAAATCTTCACAGCGAGGATCATTCCCACCCTTTCCACACATGGAAAGGACAGGGATGGGCACCTTGGACATTGGCTATCCAGAATTGGGGGGTGGGGTGCCACAGAGGCAAGAAGTGACTGGCTACAAGCTTTCAAGAGGGAACCTAGATCCAGAGGGTGTGGAGGAAGGTAGAATCTCCACTGAGTAGTATCCAATCTGTCTGGGTGGGGCTGATGAAAGGAAATGTGGATAGGTCTCTTGCAATGCAATAGTGAATAATTGTTATCAAGACTGATTATAAGGGTTGGAAATGTAAAGGTAGACGTTTTGTGGCAAAGGGAGGGGAGTGAATAACTTTGCAGTCTAGGAGTGGAGGTCCCTGGGCCATCAAGAAGGAAGAGTGGAGAACGGAACCCTGCCCAGAGAAGCAGTGATGCCAGAGATGGAGGCAGAGATGATGATGTGGAGAGATGGAGTGGCTGGGGACTTTGGACCCAGAAAGGGAGAGGGGCTCTGTGCTGATGACTGGGGGGCAGGCTTGCAGAGTATACCCTTTAGTTGATGGATGATGCATGGAGGGGATTGTAACCATGGCAAGGAAATGATATATGATGGGATCAATGTGAAGCTAATGTCTTCCCATGTAAACTATCACATAATTCACAATAAAGCATTAAAAAAAAAAAAAAGTGTAATTTTTCTGTGAACTTTTTTGAAGACCCCTCATATTCCTCTAAAGAAGACCCATAAATCTGCCATCTATTATTTGTAAATAAAGTTTTATTGGCACAGAATCATGTTATCTCTGGCTGCTTTTTCAATGCAGCAGAGCCTAGATGGTCTGCAGAGCCTGAACTATTTTCTTACAAAGTTTCCCAGCCCCTGTGGGTAGCTAGCTGGTACACAGATTCATTCATTCATTAAAAAATAAATTGATGAGTACCTACTATGTCCCAATCTCATGACAAACTCTAGCCGGGTTACAGAGATAAGGCAGGCCATCTCTGCCCTCTGGACCCTTACAGTCTAATGGGACAGACGGGGAAATCAAGATACCGCCTGTCTAGTGATAGATGCTCTATCAAAGTAAGACAAACTTCCATCCAGTATAATGGTTGGAAGGAGCCCTACTAGCACAACGGTTAAGTGCTGAGCTGCTAGCCAAAAGGCTAGCGGTTCATACCTACCCAGCAGCTCTGTGGGAGAAATGTCTGGCAATGTACTCCTGTAATCCTTAAAGCCTAGAAAACCCTAGGGGCAGACCCCAGAAAATCACATGGGGTCGATATTAGTCAAAATCTTAACTCAGCAGCATGCAACAACAATAGTGGACTCACAATGACCGGCACTGAAAAGATGAATGAATGCACAGAAAGCGCTAGAAGATAAGAAAGGGAAAAGCACAGAGAGCCACAAGAGTGTGGGTAACATGAAAGGCTTCTTGGAAGGAATCTGGGCCTCCAAGGACAAGAAGGAGGGCCCCTCCCCTGAAGAAGGGGGCCAACTCAGACTTTGAGGGAGTAAAATGTTCCAGGGCCTAGGGAAACACCAGGTTCTTACTGGGGCTGGAGCCTGGAGTGTGGGGAGAACAGAGGACCAGAGCTTGAAGGGCCTGTTAGTGCTGCTGGTTTGGACTTAACATGAAGATGACAAGATCTGACCATGGAGAGGTGGGAAGTGCTGAAGGGCTCTGAGCTGGAACCGGCCATGGGAACAGACTTGTATGTGAGACACATTGCTTTGCTTCAGAGAAGAGGATAGATTAGAACACCTGGTGCAGGTGTCTGCGTTATAGTCTGGGGGAGATGATGAGGCCGGGACCAGGCTGGGCATCAGGACAGGGCAGATGGGAGGCAGGGTCGCTAATGCTTGGGGATTGACTGATTGCAGTGGATGTTGCTTTTGTTGTTGTTTTAGGTGCCATGAAGTTGATGTTGACTCATAGGAACTCCAATGAGTAGAGCTACTCCATGGGATATTCTAGGTTGTAACTTTTATGGGAGCAGATTACCAGGTCTTTCTTACACAACGCCTCCGTGTAACTTCAAAACATCAACCTTTCAACTACAGTCCAGAGCTTAGCAGTTTCACTACTGGACTCTGAGCGTGTGCTATACTGAGTGCATGATGGTGCCTTTGCTGAGAAATGGAACAGTGGAGGAGGAGAATGCTTGGGGGTGAAAACAGCAAGTTCAATTTCCGGCACAAGGAGATTTTTCAGCCTGTGGGACATCCAAGTTATGGTGTACTTAAGATGTCCAGCTCTGGGCTCAGGGCAAAGTCTATGCCAGACTGAGACATGTGAAGGTCGTTGGCATGGATAAGATGGACAGGGAGCATGTGAACCGAGAGATGAGAACAGAAGCAAGGGGAGATGCCAAGGACCTTTAGTGAGCACCTATTATGTGCCTGACCCAGCACAAGGCACTGGGGACAGAACAGGAATCAGACGTGGTCCCTGTCTTTGGGAAACTCATTGTCCAGTCAGTAAAACAGACACATAAATATATCATTTCAATGTTATATGGTAAATGATAGAATGGATACATGTCTGTTTGACTCCAGGGGATTTAGCCAACAATAATTTAGCGGAAAGCACTTTGGCTTTCTGCCAAAGGAGTAATAGGCAGCTGGGATGCTTTTGCCTGCACAGCATCTCTTACCTCTTCTGGTAACAGCCTCTTGCCTTCCCCTTAGGGGACCACTTCCTCTTTGACATGTGTCTGAGGGTCTGATGCCTTTGAGCTTTCTTCCTTCTGGGTGTGCACCTTGACCCAGGCTCAGTCACTCCCTTTGGATATGGTAATTGGGTCTGGACCAGGTGTATGACCCAAGGGCAAGAGATGAGTTTCAGTCTCAGGACTGTGTCTGGAAAAGGGCTGGCCTCGCTAGGACTGCTGGGTAAAGATGATGGATGACAGAAACAAAACCCAGGAGTCGGAGAGGCAGGGAAAACAGACAGAGCACCAGCGTGGGCTCTGGAAAGTGAGATTTACCTTGGCCTTGCCTTTCATAGCCAACAAATCCCCTCCCTCTCAGATGACCTTTAGAGAGCCAATCTGGAACACAGCCGTAGCAGACAAACAAAAACATAGTAATACAACGTAATCAGTAACAATAATCACATGTGTCATGACCGTAGCACAAAAATATGAAACTAGATGTGTGTATACATGTGCCTGTTCTCATATGATCTCAGAAGCTAAACAGGGTTGGGCCCAGTTAGTACTTGGATAGAGATAGCCTAGGAATACTGGGTGCTGTAAGGAGTCCTGCTGTGGCACCATAGGATAAGCACTTGACCTCAAGTTCGGTTTGAATCACTCGGAAACCCTGTACGGAGTCACTATGAGTCAGAACCAATTCCAGAGCACTTAACAACAACAAAAGGCTGGTGAGCTAGAGCCGCCTACTTTGCATTTGAAACAGACTTTGCAGTCCAGTGCATTAACCCACAGCGCCACACCAGTACTCCAGTAGTAATTAGTAGGATTAAGTAAATGAGAAAAACATAGCAATATTTTTATGACATCTTTTTTGCCTTGGGATATGCAAATAATTTTAAACCCTTTTTATTTATTTATTTATTTATTTTAAGGTTTTTATTGTGGCTTGAGTGAAAGTTTACAGGGCAGAGCATCAGTTTTATATTCAATAAAGTATACACACCTTGTTTCATTACAAAGATTATAATCCCCTCCATGTACCATCAGTTAACAGTATTTCTCTCTATTTACTTTAACTGTTTCTGCTGTGCATGGGGTCACTGTGAGTCGGTTCCGACTCGATGGCACCTGACAACAACAACAACAACAACTTTAACTGTTTAAAAAAAAAAAAAACCCACACTCAGGCATATATAATAATTTACACCACTAAAGGATACATTCTGCAAGTCTGCCTCCTGGCCACCAGCTCTTAGTCCCTCTTTTCCCATGAATCTAGAGTCCTCAGCCACCCCTTCTCTCCATGTCCCCATCTCTGCCTCTGTCTCTGTCTTCTCTGGATAAGGTCCCGCATTCTGCTTGTGCTCTTCTCCTTTGATGGTCCTAGGGTCCTCTGTTTCTGTACCGTAAGATTAATCACTCCCCTGTTTTTGTTACAAAACTTCTACCTTTACAAATGTGACATTCGCGATTAGTCATGATAACAATTATTTACTATTGAATCATATGAATCTTATCCCATCTCTTTTCACCAGACCAATCTAGACAAGATGAAAACTATTCAGTGGGGACTCTCTCCACCCCCACCACCCCACCACCCACACACACTCTTAAACTAAACTCCCTCTTGAAACCTTGTAAACCAGTCACTTCATGCCTTTATCGCCCCCTCATTTTAGGTAGTCAATGTCTCAGTTGCCCCTCCCTATCTACCCTGTGTACAGAGGGGATAGCATTGATACTTGATGTGAAGACTCCTTCCCTCTCTGTTGGTATTTAGAATTACTACCTCCATAAGTATAGGTCAAGTTCATCAAATTGTAGCAATTTACCCTTGTTTCCTTTATCAAAAAAAAATTTTTTTGTTTGTTTGTAATCTTACTCTAGTCGAGTTCTGATTATCAAGCCATTGAGGCTAGATCAAATGGGTACTGTCTGCAAGTTTGGGTGTTCTTGTGCATCTCCCCTCACTTCATATCAGCTGGATGCTTCACTCTCAGCTCTAGTGCTCTTTGGCTATGTCCTTGTCCATAGGCTCAAGTGTCCCCAGGTCTCACCACACTTTGGACCAACCAGCCCTTCCTCTTCTCTCTCTCATCTCCAGGTCAGTGGGAGTCAGTGGACTATGGTTGAACTCAGCCCATTTCTTCATTACTGCCTTTCCCCCTCTTCCACTTACCATTAACCAATGTGGTCGCCAGCAAGCTTACATGCCTGTTCATGTGTTCCCTTTGAGTTTCAGTCTTAGAGGGGAGTTTGCCCTGAAAGAACTTGATTGCTTGCCTTGATGGCTTCCTGGTAAATAGCTTGCTTATTCTTTTGGTAGCCAATCATGCTAACATTTTGTTTTGAGTTTTTTTTCCTACTGATCTTCTTTGAAGATGTATCTTTTGTTGCTCTAGGATCATCTGCTTGTCCTTTCTAATGGGAATGTCCCACCTCATAAGTACCTGGATTCTATGAAAGTCAAGGCCAAGGATTCCACCTAAGGTCCTATACTCTGAAAAGACTCTGCAAGAGGCCTATTTCACTGGGCAAGTTCTAGAACCCCTTTTAGGTATCCCAATCAGTTATAGGCTTAAACCCTTTTTTGACATGTTTGTTATATTTAATGTTTATGTGTATTATATTTAAATATTTGTTGTTGTTAGGTAACATCAGTTCCAACTCCTAGTGACCTATGTACAACAGAACGAAACACTACCCCATCCTGCACCATCCTCACGATTTTCATGTTTGAACTCATTAGTGCAGCCACTCAATCCATCTCACTGAGGAACTTCCTTTTTTGCTGATCTTCTACTTGACCAAGCATGATGTCCTCTTCCAGGGACTGCTCCCTCCTGATGGCATGTCCAAAGTACTTGAAATGAATAAAGTCTCACCATCCTAACTTCCAATGAGCACTCCACCTCTTCCAAGATACATTTGTTTGTTCTTGTGACCAAAATGAAAACAAAACAATCCCACTGCCCTCAAGTCTATTCTGACTCTTGGCGATCCTATATAAGGTTTCTAGGACTGTATAAATCCTTAGGGGAGCAAACAGCCTTATCTTTCTCTCTCAGCATGGCTGGTGGGTTTGCTCCTTGGTAATTTCAATATTCTTCATCAACACTGTACACAAATGCATCAATTCTACTCCAGTCGTCCTTATTCACTGTCCAACTTTCACATGCATATGAGGCAATTGAAAATATCAAGACTTGGGTCAGGCACACCTTAGTTCTCAAAGTGACAGCTTTGCTCTTTAACACTTTCAAGAAGTCTTTTGTAGTAGATTTGCCCAATACAATACATCCTTTGATTTCTTGACTGCTGCTTCTATGAACATTGTGAATCCAAGTAAAATAGAATCCATATAGGAAGAAAGGGCTGGCAATCTACTTCCAAAAATTAGTGGGGGCTTTGTAGGCTAAGCACTGGACTGGTACTCACAAAGTCTTGGTTTGAGCCCACCAGCTGCTCTGAGTGAAAAAATATGAGGCTTTCTGCCCCCACAAAGACTTACAGCCTTGGAAACCCTATTCAGGGACTCTACGAATTGGAACCAACTCAACGTCACTTAACAACAATTTATGATAATAAGGAAGGACCAAGCTGACTCAAATATGAGATGAATTCCTACCTATCAAGGGATACATCGTCAAAACTGGTCAGATGACCGCCTGGTGGTGATGGTGTGATGGGAATTCACTCTTATCCTTTGAGTTGAGAAAGCAAGGTAAACCATCTTTCTTCTTAGACACACAGTTTTCCTTTGGAATTTATGTCTTAAAATGAGTTTTATTTCACTGACTAACTCAATACCTAAGAAGTGACTGAATGTTGTCATTGTTTTGTTAATGGAGAAAAATGTTCTGGTTTAAAAATAGACCTATCAATTAGCAGCCGAGAAAACTTAAGACAATCTACTGACTCAACAGTGTTTATTCCCTAAACTGACCACACCCCAAACTAAAATCACCTAGGGTCTGACCTGAAAAAGGGGGAGAAACTCCACCTCAGACCTTTAACAAGCTTCTCTCAGTTTTAACAGCCACTTCATTGAGAGAAATCCCAGCTTTCCTTCTGACATGTTCTCTCATGGTTCATCTTTTTAGTCTATAACCTAACCTCATCATTTTCAACCAAACAAATTGAAATTTGTGAACAAAAGGAGTTTAAGTTGTACTAATGAAAGAACAGAGTCCTGGTGTGGTGCTGTGGGTTAATATGCGGGACTGCAAAGTTGGTTTGAACTGCAAGGCAGGCAGGCGGTTCAAGCTCGCCAGCTGCTCCTTGGAAACCCTGTCAGGGCTGCCATGGGTCAGAATCCACTCAACAGCACTTAGCAACAACAACAATAAGAGAACAATTAATTAAATCATACTCAAGCAAACAAAAACAGAATCCTTGACAGTCTTTGCCATTGATTTTGATATTATTTATTGACCCAGTTGTGAGGATTTTTATTTTCTTTACGTAGAGGTTCAATCTACTCTAAAAGCTGTATTCGTTGATTTTCATCAGTAAGTGCTCCAAGCCCTCTTCACTTTCAGCAGGCAAGGTTGTGTCATCTGCATATCAAAGGTTGTTAATGCCTCTTCCTCCAATCCTGATGCCAACTTCATATAAATCAAATGAATAATATAAAATATATTATTTTATATTATATACTCATAAATATAAGTATAATTTATAAATATATATACGCATATATCTATATGCTTATGAAATATCTTTAATAAAAATATTCTTGGGTGTTTAATACTGCAGGTTTTATTATTGTATATTCTAAAGACACAAATGTAAGACAGAGAGAAGTAGAATATAGATTATTAAGTGCCATTGAGTCAGTTCTGACTCATAGCAACATTGTTTAGGGTTTCCAAGGATTGGCTGCTGGGTTTGAACCACCAACCTTGTGGTTAGCAGTCCAATGCTTATCCTACAATGCTACACCAGGACTCTGCAGAATATAGATATAATAAATTAAGCAGATATATCTATATTTAATGAAAAATAGCAATGACTTTTTTTTTCTATCCCAAGATCCAGCCAGGTTTTATTCTTTCTTTCCTAGTCTAGTAATGCTTCTCTATGCTGTCTGCTATTCATAGAGTTTTCAGTGACTAGCGATTCGGAAGTAGTTTGTCACTCTTTCTTCCTAGTCTGTCTTTGTTTTGTAGCTTATCTGAAACCTGTCCACCATGGGTGACCCTGCTGGTTACTTAAAACACCGGTGGCATAGCCCTCAGAATCACAGCAACTCAAACCACCACAGCA
>NW_006408525.1:20653569-20654900 GCF_000296735.1 Chrysochloris asiatica
GCTATGAGTCGGTTCTGACCGATGGCACCTGACAACAACAACAACAATGCTGTCTGCAGCTATTACAATAGCCTTCTGGATTTGTATGTAGCGGTAAACTGTAGACAGGCAAACATAAAATCTACTTGGATTTGCAGCTCTGCTCCTATCGAGTCCATGTTACATTGATTTCTGGTGTCAGCGGAATGTGATGATATTGATTGAAGCGCATTTTCTTTCTACAAAGTGTTTCCACCTGGAATACTAGGACTTTACTTACCAGCCACAGAAAAGTTTAGGCTCATAGAAATTTGTTTACACCTCTTCATAAACGGAGTCCTGGTGTAGCATTGTAAGATAAGCACTGGTGGTTCAAACCCACCAGCACTCCTCAGAAATACCGGGTTGCCATGAGTCAGAACTGACTCAACGTCACTTAGCAACTTCATAAAGGTCTATCCACTAATCTTTAAACCTTACACTAAAAATACTTTCTGAAATCATTGAGATGACACGAAGTATATGTAATTTGTTGAATGTAAAGCTGATGATCTTGTCTGTAAACCTTCACCCAATTCACAATCAAATGTAGAAATACAAACAAACCCTGAAGTTTTCTTAAAACCAAACACAAGTTTACCTAGTAAACCATGTCTGCCTTGAGCATTATGCTCTTTTTAATAATCTCCATCCTGGGACAAACTGAGGACAGCTATCGGAAAGGTTAGGCTGAAACCTTAGAGGGCAGTGGGTTCATGTTAGTGAGAAAGAACAGCTTAGGAAAAGAGGATAAGAATAGTTGCATAACATGAAAGATGGGATCAATCCATTAAATTGTACATGGAGAAACAATTGAATTGGTGTATATTTTGCTGTGTATACTTGTCAATAGCAACAAAATATTTTTAAATGTCCATCCACTTTGTAGCTGTTGAGTTGTTTTGGTGGCCTGCTGTTTATCCAAAAGTTTTATAAATTCACCCTATAGGACTTATTGGTGGTAAGTGCCATCAAGTCAGTTCCAACTCATAGAAACCCTATATAGGGTTTCCAAGGAGCTGCTGGTGTACTTGAACCACCGAACTTGCAATTCAAACGGGCCTTGAAGTCCAGTGCATTAGCCCACAGCGACACACCAGGAATAATCATGCCTAAAATGTCCAGCATCTTTAAATACAAGGCTAAGTCATAAAGTATCACTACTAAGGTTCTAGTTCACACATGCATAGGTTTATTCCAGACAAAATTTATTGAAGCATATCTCTGTCATCAGTAGATGGCTGCAAACAAGTTCTTTGAGTAAAATACTTGTCTTGATATCATTTGGGTGCCTTAAAAAAAAAAAAAAAAAA
>NW_006408525.1:20655222-20657101 GCF_000296735.1 Chrysochloris asiatica
GTCTTACTTTTGTTCTCAAAACTAAAACTGAAAAAAAAAAAAAAAAAAAGAAAGAAACACAATTTGAGTCCCTCAATGATGCCCAAACTGCCATTTTGCCGTGGTTTTATTGAAGAGCACAGAATTCTTCAGAGAAGGGTTCGAGAGCTAGGAATGTAGATCTAGATGGAGGATATGTCAAGAAACAATAGCTTCCACATGGGCTGAGTTTGGCCATGTTCCATAGACACCCAATGACTATGAGTGAGAGGAGGAACTGGTTTGAAGTTCAGGCAGATGTGTGAACTCCCGAGCCCAAGGACACTGACGGAGCCACCAGAGGCTAGAGTTAGAATGAAGCAGCTAGCTGGTCTGTAGAGGAGGGAGGCGTACGTGAACTCCCAAACTCGCGGATAGTGTCCATTTGACCTAGCTTGGATGATTTGCTGACCAGAACTTGATCAAATGAAGATAAAGAAGTTTGAGACAGGGAGCAAGTATAAATTGCTACAACTTGATGAACTGGACCTTTGCTTACAGATGAAATTGCCCCAAATTCCAACCGTAAGGGAAGGAATCTTCATATCAAGGAGCAAGCATGCCTCCTCAGTACACTAGGTTTTAGGGACGGGCAACCTAGACTTTGGCTATCAAAACTTAAAGGGGGGGTGGTGCTATAAAGGCATGAAGTGGCTGGTTTAAAGGCTTTCATGAGTGTCAGACAAGGGGGATAAGATATAATCTCTACTGTATAGGTTTCCTTTTGTCCAGATGGTCTGGTGATGATATGGGGATTGATTTTATGACTCAATTGTGATTAATTGTTATCAGAACTAAGGACAATCGTCACAACTGTAAATGTAGAAGGGGTGTAACTAAAAGGGGGTATGTGAGGTTAATCTGTCATTTCAGGAACAGAGACCTTAGGACCATCAAGAGGGAAGAAAATGAGAGGAGTAAGGAATCCTAACCAGAAAAACAGCAACAACCGAGATGGTGGCAGAGATGGTGGCAGAGAGAGACAGAGCAGCAGAGGACTGTGGGCAGGAGGCTGGCTTGCAAAATGTGCCCTTTGGACATTTAAACAAATATATATTTTCAGTGTAGTATGTGTACATAAAATAAAAAAAAGTAATAGAGGTAAATACCATTAGCTGATGGTGCATGGAGGGGTTTGTAATCATTGCAATGATTTGCTGAACGTAAAACTGATGATCTGCCTTAAACCTTCACTCAATTCACAATAACAGGGGTTTGTTTTGTTTTTTAAAGAAAGCAACAATAGCTTCACATTTTGGTATTTTTGCATAATAAAAGTTTTCTATTATTTGTCGCAATGCTTTTTTACTTACTCTAGTACTATTCTTCAGGAGCTCTGGTAGCGTAGTGGTTACAAATCAGACTGCGAACCTCAGGGACAGCAGTTCGAAACCACCAGCTGTTCTGTGGGAGAAAGATGAGGCTTTCTACTCCTGTAAAGAGTTACAGCCTCAGAAACCCTGCACAGGGTTGTACAGGGTCGCTATGAGTCAGCACCGACTCCACAGCACATAACAACAACAACAGTACTATTCTTCAATGACTAAATATTCGGAAGTAGTTTGTCACTCCTTCTTCCTAGTCTGTCTTCATCTGGAAGCTCATCTGAAACCTGTCCACCATGAGTGACCCTGCTGCTATTTAAAACACTGGAGGCATAGCTTCCAGAATCACAGCAACTCACAAGCCACCACAGTATGACAAACTGACAGACGAGTGGGGTTATATAAAGAAAAACGTGGCATCAAGATTGGAGGAAGACTCATTAACAACCTACAATACGCAGATGATACAACCTTACTTGCTGAAAGTGAAGAAGACTTAAAATATTTACTGATGAAGATCAAAGAGCACAGCCTTC
>NW_006408525.1:20657611-20659427 GCF_000296735.1 Chrysochloris asiatica
GAAGACCCCCAGCGAGATGGATTGGCAAAGTGGCAGCATCAGTGGGCTCAATGGTGGCAACAATAATGAGGTTGGCCCAGGACTGGTCAGTGTTTCGTTCTGTTGTGCATAAGGTCGCTATGAGTAGTGCTGACTTGATGGCACCTAACAACAACAACAACAACAAACGTACTATTCTTCCTCCAATAAATTGGTTTTGTACTTTTGTAAAAAAAAAAAAAATTAGTTGACAGGTTTCAACTTGCAGAAAATGGTGAATTAGGCAGAGAGGCTACCCAGACCCTCTACAACAAAGACATGAGAGATCAAATGAGGCAAATATTGATGGTAGTCCTGGAACCCCAAGCTTCAGCAAAAAGGATAGAGAGATGGATAGAATAGCAACTAGGAGCAGAAATTAAACAAAAAACAAACGGGTGAACCCAGAGACAACTGGAATAGTGAGGTTCAGCTCAGTGTGGCCATTTTGAGCTTTTGCAAGCAGCTTTTGTTAGTGAAAAGAGAGTCCTGATTAATCTGCTTACCTAGGACCACACAAGCGCCCACAACTTTGGCTGACAGCAAGAAAAGTTCCACCTTCTAGTTCCCCATACCCTCCCAGAGATCAGATGTATGGTCAGCCCCCACCTACCCCTTCCTCTTTGCAGCCCCTGATCTGCCTGAGGTTGGAGGTTCATCCTCATGACAATCAGGCACCGGATGCACATCACCCCAAGCCTGCATGCTCTCTGCTTCCTCTGGGCAGCCACCCCTGAGTCAACAGCATCTCCATCCAGGACCCACATCCTATGCTCCTCTGGGATCTCCTCAGTCAGCAGGAGGACTGCCCAGGTGTCTTGCCTACCCCTTCCCCCGGTTCTTACCTTTCTTTCTTTTCCCTTTCCTTTCCCTTCCTTTGTCTTTGATTTTTCCCTTTTTCTGATTTACTTTTTTCTTGTTTCTTTTCCTCCTTAAATTCTTTTTCCTACTTTTTCTTATACTATTCTCTCTCTTTTTTACCCTCCTCAGTTTTGTTTTTTGTTCCTTCTTTCCTTTTTTCTTCCTTATTTATTTCATTTAAAATTTTAATATTATTCTCGCTTTGGTTTTCCCTCTTTGAATTTTTTTCATTTATTATTTTACTTTTTTTTTTTTTTTTGCTGGCACTTGCTCAAAAATATCTGTGTTTCATTTAGCGTTTTTCCTTTTTTTGTCCCACCCAGTAGGAGGCAGGAACCATAGCCACACCCACACCTCCTGCAGTCCCACTCATTGGGTGAAGCCCACCAATGTTCCTGCACAACACCTGCCCAACCCACCTTCAATTGCTCTACATGAACACACACACCAGAAGACTGATGGTGAGTGCCTAAGTACCAATGAAATACAAATACAACAATATTACAATGTCTTGGAGACGACAGACAATTTTAGTTCACGTAAAGAAACAAAATATAATGGCTCAGACATGTGACCAAATTGCAGAGCAGGAAACTGGAGGAACAAATGGCATTGGATATATATGATAAAGAATTTAAAAAATCATAATTAAGTTCCTTCAACAGGTTGAGAGAAAGATTGAGGAAACTGTACACAAAATCAAGTAAAACAGACAAAATTCTTGAAGAATTCAGAGAAATATTACAAGAACGAACCGCCAAAATAAATGAAAAATTAAAAACCATACAAAAACATATCTTGGCTAAAAGCAGAGAACACCATAAATACCTATGCTTTATTGTCTATGCAAAGGCATTAAATTGTGTGGATCATAACAAACTATGTAAAGAAAACATTGCAAAGAAGGGATATTCCAGAACACTTAACTATGCTCCTA
>NW_006408525.1:20663062-20706351 GCF_000296735.1 Chrysochloris asiatica
CCTGTAAAGATTTACAGCCTTGGAAACCCTGTGTAGGGTCACTATGAGTTGAAACTGACTCCATGATACTTAACAACAATCAACACCATGATGAAATCTGCTATGAACGGCCAATCAATTGAAAGAAAGTTTCCTTGGGGGTGTGGCCTACTGCCAATAATATTGGACACTCTGGAAAAAGCTTGATTTACTGGGTCTGGATCCTGATTGTCATCTGACTTCAAGTTCTTTGGACTTCAGCCACTGGTTTGCTGTGTTGTCTGCTAGTTCTGGGAGTTGTCACTAGCCTGCCATCTTACCTGCCACCACTGGATTCATTTACCTTTATTGCCAGAAGTCTGCTCTCTGGTCTGCTAATTTTTTTGTTCATCATCTCCTGCAGCTACATGAGTTAGAAGAAGCCTTCAACCTGACATCTGACCTACAGCCTTGAAACTTACCTGTCTCAACAATTGTGTGAGACATTTCCTTGATAAAAACTTCTTTGCTTTTACACGGCAATTTATTGTTTTCTTCCCAAGTTTAAAATAGTCTGTTCTATCCTAAAATTGCTTTGACTTCCTCTCCATCTGGAAGTTCTGTAATTACAATATTTATTCCTTTTTTTAATTATTATTTTGTAGTTGTCATTGTTTACAGATAGATATCTATCTTAGGCTGGGGTCTTTAGAGAAGCAAAACCAGTGAAATAGCTCTTCTTCTCCTAGAGAACCCAGCCTAAGACAGATATCTATCTGAAAACAAAGACTGCTACAAAGTAAAAAAAAAGAGAGAGAGAGAATAAATATTGTAGTTACAGGACTTCTAAATGGAGATAAAGTCAAAATGATTTCAAGGTAGAACTGACTGTTTTAAACTTGCAAAGAAAGCAATAAATTCTTCAGTAACCTTAAAGAAAATTAATAAACCTTATCATCAAAATAAAAAATCATAAAGATTTAGTAAACACTAAAACAACATCAGTGAAGAAAATGGTACGGAAACCCACATGTGAAATGAACAGCTTAAAAAGTTAATGGGAGGAGAACAAACAAGATGGCAGATTGGGTGGACATGCAGTAAAGGAGCTCCGCCAGCAACAACACAAAATACCCGACCAAGCAGGCTCAGGGGCTGGTCTCAGAACACTGAACCACATATAAAGGAATATTTAGAAGGTTGGAAGGCTCACAGCTGGGGGAATTTGTGGCAGAAGCAAGAAATCTATTGCTTTCTAGTCCGGGACACTCAGCTGCTCCAGGAGCCGCCATCTTGGGTGAGACCACATGGGGGAAGGATTGGAGCGGCCACAGACGCCTGACAGAACCGCTGAGATAAAGGTGTGACATTCTTTTCTTTTGGTATCTGTTCATTGGTCCCTTGCTAACTGCACACCTCCATTCTGGTGACTATAGGGGTGCCTGAGCTAGTGGGCACCCCAGCCCCACCCTCGGAGGGTTCTACTACGCATGCACACAGATCTCCTCAAAATTTAAAGAGACAGTTTCCAATTAAAACCAAACAGCCACAGCTGGTCCTGAACTGTTTCCAACTAGAAAAAAGGCCTGAACGGGGATTGTGGAGTGGGACAAGCAGACAAAAGAGGAAATAGGCCAAAAATTAAATCCTAAGTTACGTCAAAACAACCAACAGTGGTATCTTGAAACTTCTCAGGAAGAAGAGTGAAAAGGGAAGCCCATTTCCTGATCACATCTACCTGGAGGCATTCAGAAAGCATAAAAAATACCCAAATACATACCCACCTAAGTATTAAGTCCACAGATAACCCCTGAAGATGCCCACAAAACAGAAGCAGATGACCATATCTGCACATGTCCAGAAATGAGATAAAGTGACTGAGGCAAATGAACTGGAAGGAGACCTACACTCCATACTAGAAGATAGGTAGGCTTTGGAAACGCCTGAGAAGGAATTCCTAAAAATGATTATAAAAGGTATCAAAACACTATAAAATGCAGTTGAGAAAAATAAGGAAGAAGTCAAGAAAGTGCTACAGGAACAATCAAATAAGATGGATAGAGCATTGGAAACTATTCAAAACCTACAGAAAGAGTTCCAAATGATTAGTAATAGAATATCAGAAATGGACAATACACTCAAAGGGCAAAGGAGTAGAATTGAAGAGACAGAAGCTAGAACTAGTGAGCTAGAAGAGAAATCTCTCAATACTACTAAGATAAAAGAACAAATACAAAAAAGGATAAAAAAAATCTGAAGAAAGCCTAAGATTCATGTTGGATAACATGAAGAGGAATAACATAAGTACTGGATCACAAGGTCGATTTGAACCACAAAGTGATGGTTCAAACCCACCAGTCACTCCTCAGAAACCCTATACAGTGTCACTATGAGTCGAAAACGACTCTATAGCACTTAACAACACTATTTTATTGGTTGGGTTGTCTGGATATTCAATCCTTATCAGATATATGGTTTCCAGAATTTTTCTCCCAGTCTGTAGGTTGTGTCTGGTAAGCAAATGCTTGAAATTTTAATAAGGTCACATTATCTATTTTTAGATGACTTATCTTACTATTTGTTTTCTATTTGTCCTATCCTTTGTTTCTTTTTTCATCGTTTTCTACTTATTTTGAATGAACTGATTTTTTTTTTTATTATATCGTGTTATTTATCTAATTCATTTATTATTTGTGTTAGTTTCCGGTGGCTGCTCTAACAAATTACCACAAACTTGGTGGCTTGAAACAACAAAAACATTTATCCTTTCACAGCTCTGAGGCCTGAAGTTTAGATAATCAGTCTCATTGGGCAGAAATCATGGTGTCCGCAGGGCCATGCTCCCTCCAGAGACTCTAGGGGGTGCACTGCTCCTTGCCTTTTCTAGCTTCTGGTGGTTGATAGCATCACTTGACTTGTGGCCACATCATTTCATTCTTCCAGGCCAGCATCTTCAAATCTTTTTCTGCTTTGTCTTCACATCAACTTCGTGTGTGTGTGTGTGTGTGTGTGTAATCTTTTCTGCCTGTCTCTTACAAAGACACTTGTGGTGGCATTTAGGACCCTCATTGACAATCCAGGATAATCTCCCCATCTCAAGATCTTTAGCTTAATCACATCTTCAAAGACCCTTTGCCAAATAAGGTAACATTCACAGGTTCTAAGAATTATTGTTGTCTGCCATAGAGCCAACCCCCATCTCAAGGCAAACCGGTGTGTTATAGGTAGAACTGATCCACACAGTTTTCTTGGCCATAGTCTTTACCACCAAGGCTTTCTTCCATAGAGTCATTTCGTCAGGTGGGTACAACCTTTAGGTGGCCAACCTTCAGGTTAGTAGCCGATCACAAACTGCGTGTGCCACCTGGCCTCCCCTAATATCTTTGAGGACCATTATTCAGTCTGCTGCGGCACTGTAGGATAAGCACTGGACCACGAGGTCAGTTTGAACCACAAGGTTAATGGTTCAAACTCACCAACCGCTCCTAGGAAACTCTACATAGGGTCACTATGAGTCAAAAACAACTCCACTTAACAACAACAACAGGTCCTAAAATTTAAGTTCAGTTCACTTCATAGTAAATCTACCTCTGGCCACATCTGGCACCTAGTCACCACCTAGAACTACTCCCACTTGGAAATCTTAAATTCCAACTTTCCACTTTCTGACTCCAAGACATTCTTTTCCTGCTGCCACTCTGACCTCCCCAGTACCTCCAGCTGGCCCTCTCCTCCAAGCCCTCCTTTCTGCGCTACCATCCTTGCTCAGCTTAGATGCTCCCCTCTCTCCAAAACCACCTGAACAACTGTCTCACTAATATGTCCTTCTGCCTTGCGTACCAAGCAAATCCCAGCCCTGACCCACCCAGCTGTCCCCCCATAGCAAGAGTGGCCTACCACCTAGTGTCACCCCATCATACTACCTTGGGTCACTACAACCTCAAGATCTTCTGCCAGAGTCAGCCTCTGACACCCCCAGAATTTTTTCTATTTCCCATCAGTCTTTTTTTCTTATCTCCACAGCAATGACTATGCTTCAGACTTGACTTTCTCTACTCCCCTTAAACCTCTGGCCCTACCACTTTCTCTTTCTTCAGCTATTAACTTCCCACCTACTTAGCACACACACTCATACATTTAGACTCCATTAGTCAGGAACTCCCAAAGATATTGAACAGTTCTATTTACTCTGAAATATTTCAAACATACGGGAAAGTACAGAGAATGGGGTAGCAAACCCCCATGTGACGAGAAGCCAATTCTATCAAATTACCTACCTTCTGATTATAAAACCTGCAAACATACCTGCTTGTCCTATAAAAGTTAAGAGTTATGCCAGCAAGGTTTCAACCTTGAACCCACCATTTGATTATCTTCTCTGCCTCAGTTTACTCATCTGTCAAGAAGCAGAAATGGGAGTGTTCAATTCACTGGGCTGTTGGGGTTCTGAATGAACTCATAAATGTAGAAACTTTAAGCATGCCAGATGCATAGTGAGTGCTCAGTGAGAGCCCAGCTCCTAGCATTTCATCCTCCCTCTTGACATCATAGAAGAGAATCTGCTCTAAATCTAACCCCTTCAATTTGACTCCAGATCCTATTCTGGCATGCAGGGTCGCTATGAGTTGGAACCGACTCCACGGCTCACCACCACCAACACTCAAGGATGGTACACTTCATTAACTGCTCTGTGGGTTGCTATCCTTGACACGGAAATAAGCTTGCTTGCATTTAAAATGTACTCACACACACTCCTCCCTCTAGCTGCTGCCCTCTCTACCTCCCTCCTCCCGTTCACGGTCAAATTTCATGACAGAGCTGCCTGTACTTGTTCTCTTCTCCATCTCCTTCCCTCCTACTCACCCCTTAGCTGCTGTCAACAGCTCCCTCTCCACTGAACCCACTGTTCCTGATATCGCCAAGCCCCTTCTTGAGTTGTCATTCAATAACACATCTCAGTCATCATCTTGCCTCCTCATGTCCATATGTGAATTTCATGTGCACAGAAACATTTGGCCCTCCTGGGCTCTCCCTCCTGAAATACACTTCCAGGGGATCCTCCTCAGCTCAGGGCCACATCCTTCTATATTGTCTTCCACCACTTTCACAGTGCTGCCCCAGGACCCCCATGGCCCTCTGTTCTCTCCTTTCTTCCTGAAAAATCTCATCCACATCCATGGTGTCAGTTACCACAAGGTGTCAAAGGCTCCCAATACCCAATATGCATCTCCAATTCCAGCTTCTTTGCTGATTTTTCAGGTCCTTTGTAACCAACTCTCTGCTGGACAGCTCCTCTTTGATGTCTCATGACACTCAGACTCAACATGATCAAAATTGAACTAATGCTCTATGCAGCAGAGTTCTACTTGGAACATGGCTTACCATGGGTTGGAGTCAACTTAATCAACACACACATAAGAAAATGGAACTAATGGCTCAACCACTTAGGAAAACGATGTGACACTATCTTCTAAAGCTAAAAATATGCACTCTCCATAATCCACAATTCCACTCTTAGGTACTCAACAGCAACAGGTGCATATGTATGTGCACCACAAGATATACACAAGAATGTTCGTAGTAGCACTATTCATAATAGATTCAAACTAGAAACTTACCAAATGCTCATCAACAGTAGGACAGAGAAATAAATTGTGGTGTCTTCACATGGTGTGGCGCTGCAGGATAATGCGCTGGACCACAAGGTCAATTTGAACTGCAAGATCAGTGGCTCAAACCCACCAGCTGCTCCTCAGAAACCCTATATAGGGTCACTATGGTCTAAAACCAACTCAAAGGCACTTAACATCAACAATTCACATGATACGATATCCACATACAAGTTCCAAGAATTACATATACATAGCAATGAAAATGAAAAAAATTTATAATCATATCCAACAATATGAATATCTTGGTGTGGCACTGTGGGCTAATGCATTGGACTATAAAGTTGGTTTGAACCACAAAGTCTGTGGCTCAAGCTCACAGCCGCTCCTTGGAAACCCTATACAAGGTCGCTGTGGGTCGGTACCGACTTGACGACGCTTATGCATATATCTCACAAGCATAATGTTGAGCAAAAGAAGTCAGGCACAAAAGAATATATACAGTAAAATTCACTTATATTATGCATTCTATATAAAATTAGCATTTACAAAGAAATGTGTAACTGACCTATGATGCTAGATGTCAACATAGTGTTTACTACCTGGAAGGGAGTAACTAAGGGAGTATGAGAAAGCTTCTGAGTGCTGGGGAAGCTGGGATGAAGTCAAGGACCTTGAACACAATTATGTTTGTGTTTTGCAAATCCATTGAACTGACTCTTAGGATCTGTGCCTTTTTCTGCACGTATATTATCCTCCACTAAAAAGTGAAAACAACAACAACAAACTAGACACCCCTTCTCTATCAAGCATGCCCTCTCTATGCTGTCTTCTCCCCCTCAAAGAATGGCTCCACCTTCCACTCAGCTGCCCATATTAGAAGCCTAAAGGTCATCCCTCCCCTCCTCCACTCCCCCACCACTCAATCCAATCCATTCCTGAGTGCTTCCACTCCATCTTCCTTACCTTCTCTCAAATTCATGTGTGTCTCTCAATCTCCCCTGATTCTTCCTTAGCCCAGACTGCATTTCTTCTTTCTTAGACTTCTGAAGTAGTCTCCTAGCCGATTTCCCAGGCTCCATTCCTATCCCCTCTGATTCATCCCCACAGAACAGCCAGAGGGATCATTCTAAGATAAAAATTTGATGATATTCTACCCCTGCTTAAAACCGGCTTTAAAAAATGCTACTTGATATAAAAAGGGATATTTTATCAGGATAAAAGTATCAATCCATCAAGAAGATGTAGCAATTACAAGTATCTGAACCTAATAACAGAATACCAAAATACATGAAGCAAAAACTAACAGTAATGAAGGGGAAAATAGATAACACAATAATACTAGTTTGAGATTTCAGTACCCCATTTTCAATAACGACCAGAACAACAAGACAGAAAATCAATAAGGAAATAGAAGGTGGCGCCATAGGATAAGCACTCGACCTCAAGGTTGGTTTGAACTGCAAGCTTGGCGCTTCAAACTCACCAGCTGCTCCCTGAAAACTCTATACAGGGTTGTTATGAGTTGGAATCAGCTCGACAGCACTTAACACCAACAACAAAAACCAACTAGAAGTAACAGACATCTACAGAACATCCCACCCAACGAAAGAATATACATTCTTCTCAAGTGCACATGGAATATATCCTAGGGTATTCTAGGTCATAAGGAGCTCTGGTAGCGTAGTGGTTACGAATCGGGCTGCGAACCACAAGGTCAGCAGTTAGAAACTACCAGCTGTTCCGCGGGAGAAAAATGAGGCTTTCTGCTCCCATAAAGATTTACAGCCTCGAAAACCCTGTACAGGGTCACTATGAATCGGAACCGACTCCACGGCACGTGACAACAACAACAACATTCTAGGTCATAAAACAAGCCTCAATAAATTATAAAGGATGGAAACCAGACAAATATACTCTCTGGTTACAACGAAATGAAATCAGAAATCAATATCAGGAAAAATTTGGGAAACTCACTAGTAAGTGAAAGTTAAACAATATACTCCTAAATAACCAATGATTCTAAAAAGGAGTCCAAAGGAGAACAGTTTGAGAAGAATGAAGATGAAGACACAACATATCAAAATGTACGGAAAGCAGCTAAACAGTATTTGTTGTTGTTAAGCACCATGGAGTTGGTTCTGATTCATAGTGACCCTGTATAGGGTTTCTGAGGAGTGGCTGGTGAGTTTGAACCACTGAGGGACGTTTATAGCTGTAAATGCTTATATTAAGTAAGATCTCAAATCACTAACCTAACCTTAAGACATTGGAAAAAGAAGAGCAAACTAACCGGAAAGGAAATAATAGAGATTTTACATTAAGGAAAGCTAAAAAACTTTCAGAAAACATAGCAATAAATCTTCATGACATTCGATTTGCCAAAAAGATCATGGACAACACACCAAAATCATGAACAATAAAAGAAAGAAAAGAAAAAAAGAACTTCATGAAAATTGTGAACGCTTGTTTTAAAGACAATCAAGAAAGCGAAAAGACAATCCACAGAATGGAAGATACTATTTGCAAATCATATATCTGATAAGGAACTTACATTTTGAATATATAAAGAACTCCTGGAACTCAATAATAAAAAGACAGATAGCCTAATTAAAAATGGGCAATGATATTTTTCAAAGAAAGATATGCAAATGACCAATAAGCATATGAACTATTAGTCATCAGGAAAATGTAAATCTAAACCACAATGAGATACCACTTAACTCCCACTAGAATGACTAGAATTGTAAAGTCAAATAATGAGTGTTGGAGAGGATATGATGCCAACTCATAGGGAACTTCTACAGGGTTTCCGATCAGTTTAAAACTGCTAACCTTTCCGTTAGGAGCCTAGTGTGTGTTCTAAAGTGCCACACCAGGTAGGAATCTAAAATGGTACAGCTATTTTAGGAAACAGTTCCCCAAATGATTAAACATAGTTACTATATGACCCTGCAGTCCTGGTGTGGCACTGTAGGTTAATGCTCTGGACTGCAAAGTCAGTTTGAACCGCAAAGTTGGTGGTTCAAGCTCACCAGCCACTCCTTGGAAACCCTATACACGGTCATTATAGATTGGAACCAATTTGATGGCACTTAGCAACAACAAAAACTATATGACCCTAGCAATTCCATTCCTGGAATATGCCATCGGGAAATGGAAAAAGGGGTGGGGGGGAAACTACACAAAAACTTGTACCTGAGTGTTTACTGTAGTATGTTCATAGTAGTCAAAATATGCCAACAACTCAAATCAATGAATGGATGGATAAATAAAATATGGTATATTCATATAATGAATATATTCATATATTCAGACATCAAAAGAAATAAAATACTGATACATCTATAACATGGATGGGCCTTGAAAACATGCTAACTGATAAAAAGAACTAATTACAAAAAAATCACATATATGACTTCATTCATGAAAGTTCAGAATAGGGCCATCTATAAAGAATAGTAAGTAAGTGGTTGTTGTTTAAGGCTGTGAGGAAAATGGAAGGGGAATAGGAAGTGATAGCTAAAGGGTTTCTTTTTGAGGTGACAAATTTGGCTGTGGTGATGGTTGTCCATATCTGTGACTATGGTAAATTTTTAAAAACTTGAATTGTAGCATTTAAATGGGTTGATTGTATGTCAATATCCTGATATGAATTCTATTTTAATCTTTCAAAGAATAGTTGAGAAATGGCGGTGGATAGGTAGTGAGCCATAAGTCAATGTTGGTGCAATGTGGATAGAGAAATTGATAATGGTGAAATGGTGATACGATGTGAAGACTGTCACCAATGCTCTGAATTGTTCATGTAGAAACTGAAGAGCGGGGTGGATGTTCTGCTGTGGACCCACCTACAAAGTGCTAGGGCCTATCTCCAAATGAGTAGGTGAAAAGGTAGAAGCAGGTGCCTCCTTGAGAGATAAGAATCCTTGAATTTAAAAGCATAGAACAAGACTCCTAACTCCACCTAATAATCCATTGTTTCGTTTACAAATGAGAAACCCAAGGAAAGGAGCAACGTGATGGCTGGACAAGGATGGTTGTTGTAGTTTTTAGGTGCCATCGAGTTGGTACCAACTCATAGCAACCTTATGCACAGCAGAATGAAACACTGCCCGATCCTGGACCAACCTCACTATTGTTGCCACGCTTGAGTCCATCAATGCTGCCACTTGTCCAATCCATCTTGTTGGGGGTCTTCCTCTGCCCCTCCACCTTACCAAACATGATATCCTTCTCCAGCGACTGCTCCCTCCTGACAATATGTCCAAAGTATGAGAGACGAAGTTTGGCCATCTTACACTCTAAGAAACACTCTGGCTGCACTTCTTCCAAAACGGATCTATTGGTTCTTTGGGCAGCCCACGGCACTTTCAGTATTCTCCTCCAACACCATAACTCAAAAGCATCAATTCTTCTATGGACAAGGATGGTAAGGGCAGGAGAAATTGGCAGCCAGGAATCAAGAGGATGATGAATACTTAGTGCTTATTTCATGCGTCTTTGAGTCAATTCTGGCTCATAGAGACCCCCAATAGGACAGAACAGAACTGCCCTGTAGGATTTCCAAGGTCATAGTCTTTACAGAAGCAGACTTGTTAAGTTTATTCATGAGCAATTGTTGGGTTTGAACTACTGACCTTTTGGTAAGCAGCCTAGCTCTAAACCACTTCACCATTGAAGCTGCTTATTTAGTGTTCGTTAAAAAACAAAACACACACACAATAAACTCATTGTGGTCCAGTTGATCCCAAGTCATAATGAACAGAGTAGAACTCATCTAGGACAGAGGAGAATTGCTCCATGGGGTTTCCGAGGCTGTATATCTTTAGGAAGAAGATTGCCTCATCTTTCTCCAAAGAAGCAGTTGATGGATTCCAACCACTGACCTTGGTTAGTAGCCCAACACTTATCCCACTGTACCACCAGGCTCCTTCTATGGCAATTTGTTGTTGAAATAGCTCTTTCAATATATTATTTATATCTGAAATTTATATCTTCTGGATTTCTGTTTGCATTTTTGTATTGTTGCTGTTGTTAGATGCCAAAAGTTTCTGATTCATCGTGACCCTATGCCCAGCGTAACTAAACACTGTCTGGTCCTGTGCTATCCTTGCAATTGTTCTATTTGAGCCCATTGTAGATGCCATTGTGTCAATCCATCTCACTGGGGTTTTCCTCTTTTTCACTGACCCTTCAATTTAGCAAACATGATGCTCTTCTCCAGGAACTGGTCCCTCTTAACAACATGTCCAAAATATGAGACATGAAATCTCACTCCCACTAGCTTCTAAGGAGCATTTGGCTATACTTCTTATAAATAGATTTGTTTGTTTTCCTGGCAGACCATGGTACTGTCAATATTCTTCATCAACACCATAATTCAGGCGCATAAATTCTTTTCCAGTGTTCCTTATTCATTGTCCACCTTTCACATACAAATGAGGTGATGTGACTGTGGCTTGGGTCAGGTGCACCTTAGTCCTCAAAGTGGTATTTTTGCTCTTCAACACTTTTAAAAAGGTATTTGAGATTTGCCTAATGTAATACATCACTTGATTTCTTGACTGCTGCTTTCATGAGTGTTAATTGTGGATCTAAGCAAAAGGAAGATTTTTACAACTTCAGTCTTTTCTCCTTTTACCATGATGTTATTCATTGATCCAGTTGTGAGGATTTTAGGTTTCTTTGTATTGAGGTGCAATCTATACTAAGGCTATGGTCTTTGATCTTCATCACTAAGTATTTCAAGTTCCCTTTGCTTCCAGCAATCAAGGTTGTGTCATCTTCAAATCTCAGGTTGCTAACGAGTCTTCCTCCAATTCTGATGCCATGTTCTTCTTCATATACTTCAGAATCTCGTAGTATTTCCTCTATATACAGATTGAATAAGTATGGTGAAAGGATACACACCTTTCCTGATTTTAAACTATTCAGTATTTCCTTGTCCTGTTCAAAAGACTGCTTCTTGGTCTGTGCACAGTTTTCTTATGAGCACAAATATCCATTCTTCACAATACTGTCCATAATTTGTTATGATCCACACAGTCAAATACCTTTGCACAGTTAATAAAATACAAGTAGACATCTTTCTGGTATTCTCTGCTTTTAACCAAGATCCATCTGAAATCAGCAATGATATCCTTCGTTCCATGTCCTCTTAAGAACCCAGCTTGAATTTCTGGTCAGCTCCCTGTCAGTGTACTTCTGCACTGTTCTTTGAATTTACCCTCAGTAAAATTGTACTTGCATGTGATATTAATGATGTTGTTCCATGATGTCCACCTTCTGCTGGGTCACCTTTCTTTGTAATGGGCACAAATATGAATCTCTTCCAATCCATTGGCCAGTCTTCCAAATTTCTTGGCATAGATGAGTGAGCACCTCCAACATTATTGGTGTGTTGAAACATTTCGATATGTAGTCCATCAATTCCTGGGGCCTTATTTTTCACCAATGCCTTCAGCATAGCTTGGACTTCTTCCTTTAATATCTTCAGTTCTTGATCACATGGTACCTCTTGAAATGGTTGAACATCGACCATTTCTTTTTGGTATAGTGACTGTGCATTCCTTTCAACTTCTTTTGATGCTTCCTGCATCTTTCAGTAGTTTGTCCATAGTTATTGTTGTTATGTACCGTGGAGTCGGTTCTGACTCATAGCGACCCTGTATAGGGTTCAAGCCGACCCTGCATGGTCCAGTGCTGATTCTACAGCACCACACCAGGACTCTATTTTTACCATAGAATCCTTTCCATAGAATCCATTTTGTCCATAGAATCCTTCAATATTGCAACTGAGGCTTGAATATTTTCTTCATTTCTTTCAGCTTGAGAAATGCTGAGCGAGTTCTTCCCTTCTGATTTTGTGACTCCACGTCTTTGCACATTTCATTGCAATACTTTAATTTGTCTTCTTGAAATGCCCTTTGAAACTTGCTATTTACCTCTTTTACTTTGTCATTTCTTCTAGTTGCTTTAGCTTCTCTTGTTCAATAGCAAGTTTTAGAGTCTCTTCTGACATCCGTTTTGGTCTTTTCTTTCTTTCCTGTCTTTTTAACGACCTTTTGCTATTTTTCTATATGATATTGATGCCATTCCACAATTCTTCTGGTCTTCGGTCATTGGTGTCTAATCCATCAAATCTGTTATTGAGATGATCTCTAAATTCAGATGGGATGTATTCAAGAACTTCTTTTGGTTCTTGTGGACTTGTTTTAATTTTCATCAGCTTCAGTTTGAACTTGCATATGAGCAGCTGGGGGTCTGTTCTACAGTTGACCTTGTTTTGGCTAAGGATACTGAGACTCTCCATATGTCTTCCTACAGATGTAGTCAATTTTATTCCTATATCTGGTGAAGTCCACACTTATAGTCACTGTTTATGTTGTTGGAAAAAAATGGTATTTGCAAGTAGTAACTCACTGCTTTTGCAAAATTCTATCATGTGATCTCCAGCATCTCTTCTACTACCAAGGCCATATTTTCCTTCCTTTTTGTTTCCAATTTTTGTGTTCTAATCATCAGTAATTATCAATACATCTTGATTGCATGTTTGATCAATTTCAGACTGAAGAAGTTGGTAGAATTCTTCAATGTCATCATCACTAGATTTAGTGGTTGGTGCATAAATTTAAATAATAGTGGTATTAACTGGTCTTCCTTGTAGGCTTATGGGTATTAGCATATGAACGACGGCATTGTACTTTAGGATAGATCTTGAAATATTCTTTTTGACAATGAATGTCATGACATTCCTCAATTTGTCATTCTTAGCATAGTAAACCACATAATTATCCTATTTTAAATCGTCACTGTCCATTCATTTCAGTTCACTAAATGATATCAATCTTTATGCTTTTCATTTTTTATAAATGCCTTCCCATCACCCAAGTTAACATGATTGTGAGCATCTCTTCATATGTTTCCTGGCCGTCTGAATGTCTTCTTTGAAGCGTCTGTCCATGCCCTCTGCCCATTCCCCCCACTGCCCAATTTTAAATTGGAGTGTTTGTCTACTTGTTGTTGAGTGCTGAAGTCATCTATAAATTTTGGAGAGTAGTCTCTTGTTTGATATATCATTGCCAAAAATTTTCTCAGTCTGTAGATTAACTTTTTACTCATGTGGTAAAATCTCTTGAAATACATAAGTGTCTAATTTTTAGGATGTCCAGTCATCTGTTTTGTCTTCTGCTGATTGTGTATTTGCAGTTATGGTTTTTTAATTTTATTTCTGGTTGTTTGTTTTTTTATTGTAGCAATACAATGAAACATTTCCCATTTTAACCATTTTTGCAGGGATTTTTGCCATGTATCAGAGTCCCTAGTTTGTTCCTAGCTTTTCGTTGATGGTCTTTACAGTTCTAGGTTTCACAGTTAGATTTTTAACCCACGTTGAATTCATTTTGTACATCATATGAGATATGAGTCTTGTTTCACTCTTCTGCAAATGACTTTCCAATTTTTCCAGCATCATTTGTTGAAGAGACTCTCTCTTCCCTATTTAATGTGTTTTGGTCCTTTGTCAAAGATCAACTGAGCATAGGGAGAGGGATTTATTTCTGGGTTCTCAATTTTGTTCCATTGATCTATGCATCTTTCATTGTACCAGTACGAGACTGGTTTGATTACTGTGGCTGTGTTTTGAGATCTTGACATGAGAGGCCTCCTACTTTGCTCTACTTTTTTAGTAATGTACTGGGGTCGCTAGCCTTTCCATATAAAGTTAGTGATAAGTTTTTCCATCTGTTTAAAGAATTATATTGGAATCTGGATTGGGATTGCTTTATAGCTATAGATTGTTTTGGGTAGCATTGACATTTTCACAATGTTAAGTCTTCTGTCCACGAGCATGGAATAGTCTTCCGTTTTTTGTAAGTTTCTTATAGTAGCTTTTTATAGTTTTCTTTGTATAGGTCTTTTGTTTCCATTTCATTTTTCACTTCTAATTTTCCTAGGAAGGCTGGTGTGGTGCTGCAGGATAATGCGCTGGACTGCAAGGTCAGTTTGAACTGCAATGTTAGAAGTTCAAACCTACTGGCAGTTCCTCAGAAATCCTATACAGGGTCGCTATGGGTCGGAACCAACTCAACAGCACTTGACAACAACAATTTTCCTAGATTCATACTTCGAGCATTCCAGGTTCCAATTATCTACGAATGTTTGCAGTTATTTCTTCTCGTTTTGAGTTATGCCCATCAGCAAATGAAGGGCTATTCACATCAGTAAGGTCAACTCTACTTTGAGGAGGCAGCTCTTCCCCATTTGTATTTTAAGTGCTTTCCAACCTGAGGGACTCATCTTCCAGCACTCTAGCTGACAATATTTTGCTGCGATTCATAAGGGTTTCAGTGGCTAATACTCAGAATTGGTCCGCCTCTCCTTCTTCCTATTCTGCTTTAGTCTGGAAGTTCTGCTGTTTGCTATGGGTACACCTGCTGGTGTTCAAATTACTGGTGGTATATCCAGCATCACAGCAACACGCAAGGCACCACAGTATGACACACTGACAGTTTAGTGCTGATGAAAACCAAACCACACCAAACCCACTGCTATGGATTCCAACTCAAAGCAACTCTCCTAAAATAAATTCAGGAGATTTTCCTTTGGGGTCGCTTGCCTTCTGTTAAGACCTCAGAGGAGCTGTTCCCTCGCCTTCTTGAATTCAACACTAGATGGCGCCACCTCCCCAGGCTGAAAAGAAAAAAAGGCCTGACTTAACTCTGATTCCTGAGTTTTTCTTTTCCGCCGATCTTATCTGTCTGTGAGGCCAGTTGCTGTGGCAGTGCCTAAGTGGTAAGATGCCTGGGTTCCAGGGAACAGTTTGTTTCAACAGCGTCCCTTTGCTCAGTGTCAGGGAAATGGTGAGTTATGGACCCTGACCGGAGTATTTGTTAGCATTGTCCCTTCTCCTGGCTGCTGGCCTCCCAGAGTCCCCTCACACAGGCCACCCTGCAGAATCCCTTCATTAAGGACAGGAGTCTGACCAGGCTGACACCTGCTCGTCTCGTTAGCCCAGACAAGGTGCAGTAGGCAGCACTGGTCCCACTGTATCCTCTGGTGACCTCGCTACCCTGAGCAGGCAGGTGCAAGCCTCATAACTGGTGGCTCCAGTCCTGCTGGCCTGACAGGCCACTCATAACCCATCTGGACAGCTCAGTGTCTGTCCTGCTCCTTGCCTCCTCTTTTCCTGACCCTGCCAAATGTACCTCAGCCTCAGCCAAGGTCCACCAGAGCAGTGTCCAGGGACTTAACCCATCTCCTTTCTTAAGGAATCTTGTTTATTCATGCAACAAACATTTACTGACCACTGAGGTTGTGTGTGCCAGGACCTGTCCTAGGCATCTGGCAGACAGACAGCAATGAACTGGACAGACGCAGTCCCTGGCGTCTTGGCACAGGCAGCATGGTGCAGAATGAGATGTTAAACTTCACATTACTAAATAATTGTTTAATTGCTCACTTAAGTCCTTAACGTTGCAGTTTCAGTACATCCTAGGATGCAGAATTTCAAAGCATAGGGGAGCATGCCCTAATATAACCCACCACCCTTCCAAAATGTCAGGATTCCAGATTCCAAGTCCAGTGCGCCTTCACTTGGCTCAGGAGCCCGGGTTGCGGTAGAGGTAAAGTAGGGAAGAGGAGAGAGGTTTCTCTGTGACCTTCTGGGCACGGTGGACTCCTTTGAATTTTGGAACCCCTTGGCCCTTCCTGGTTGATAAGTGAAATGAATGAACCCCTGACAAGGGGCTTGTCCGATACAGTCCTTTCTCTGTGGGAAGATGGGGGCTCCCAAGCAGGCCCTGCCTGCCTCCCTAACTCCCATCCTGGGAGGGGGAGCGGGTCCGCCCAGTGCCCTTCCTGCCCCCACCGCCGCGGGCTCTCTTGGCAGCAGAACAGAGGGCACCCAAAGCGGGTGGCAACTCGCCCCGCCACGGGCTCGGAGCGGCGGGCGATAGGCGCTGGGGGGACGCGGAGATAGACAGACAGATAGCGCTCCCCTTGCTCGGCCCCCGCCCCCACCTTTCCCACACGGCAGTCGCACTAAGCGACTCAGACCCTACGCGCGCTCCTGCCCTTGGGCCCGCGGACTGTGGGTTCTGTCTCCGCCCACTACAGCTCTCCAAACCCTCTGAATCCCTAGCAGTCCGCCCCGGGGGTCTGACTTTAGAAGAGAACACCGAGCCTCCTGCAAATTTCTCTGCCTGACAAGGTCCAAGTGGAGAGACCCCTCGCGGGGCTTGGCCAGACTCCGGGCTTGGGTAGACTGCAGAGTGCTGGGAAGGCCGCCAGGTGACGCGCTGGCATTGCGTGTTCCTAGGACGCCTTAGCCCGGCTAGGTTGGGGAAGGTTAACTGGAGGAAAATTGAAGGGGGCACGCGTGTATGTAATCCTGACGACAGAAAGGTGTCTGAGGCTAGGAAATAGATTTGGAGGAGCTCCTCCTCCCCCAAAGAAAGGCAGGAAAAAGGGCAGAATTGAGAATGGACTGGACAAAGGGTCAGGAGTCAGAAAGAGCTGGGAAGGCTCAGGACCTGCCTGACCTGTGGGTCCTCAGGGAGGGGAGCCCCTTCTTCTTTGAGCCCTTCTTGGGAGAAAGGGACTTAAAGTGTCAGGGATCCTATCTACTGGAAGTTGGGAAGGCATGGAAAGTTTTATGTACATCTGAGTATATCCACACACACACCTTTTGCATGGCTTTACCACTCCCTGAATTACACACCTACCTACACAAATACACGTTCTCATACACACACCCCTGCACATGTGCACATCTCATATCACACACTCCAAGTCCACCTGTTCCATATATCAGATCCCTTAAAATACCCATCCATTCGGTGTGGCCCCCAAATTAATAAAATCTGCCTCCAAACTTACTGAAGCACACTAGAGTCAGTCTGTGATCCCTTAACTTCATGAGTACCCCTGCCCTGCTCACTATGGCAAACCGTAGCATTTCAGCGGTAGCTCTGCACTGTGCGCTCCTGGCTTCTCCATACACACCTGTACCTGCACACAGCCCTCTCCAACAGATTTTCCCAGGGCCAAACTCTGACTTTCATGTCCGTCAGCACTTTCGCCTTGTGGTCCCCTTTGTATGTAAACTAGTTTTTAAATTAGATTTTATGACTGTCTTGACATAAAGACAGTATATTAATACTATATATACAAACATTTTATTTGGCCTAAAATTCTTTATTTTTTTCACCTGATCTTTACAAAAATGCTCTTTTCATGGGCCTCTAAAAGCATTGTGGGCCTCAGTAAGTCTACTGTGCCGAATGGATACGTAGTCTCTGGGTCCGTAGTCTCTGGGTCCTCTCCACTTTGAACACACTTGTCTGCCTGTCATTTGCACATAATACCACCCTGGACCACCTCCGTCCACAAACACCCAATGGGCAAATTCCCCTTCTTCCCCGGCACACCTGAGCCTACACCCCCCAGAGGCCCATCCAGAGAGTCAGACTGTCAGCCCCTGGGCTCAGTAGAGCCACACACACGCGCGCACACACACACACACACACACACACACACTCCCTCCTTCAGAGACACTCAGGTTTATTTGGGCTGGGGGAGAGCTATAGGAGGAGCAGCAGCAGCAGCAGAGAGGGGTGTGTGTGTGTGTGTTTTGGGTAACAACAAAGAATGAGGGAGAGAGAGGCGAGAAAGAGCGCAAGAGCGTGTTTTGCCTCGAAGGCAAGAGTTGCAGCCAATCAGCGCGCTGGAGCCTCCCTCACCGACTCCACTATTGAGTCTATAACCGGCTCGCCGGGCGGAGCTGGCAGCATTTGACTGTGGCTTGGGACGCGACGAGAGAGGCGCGCAGCTACCGCCGACAGCGGACGATGATCTGAGCGCCCCTTGGCTTCCCCCTCCCCCGAGACGCGACCAGGCCCTCCCCTCGCCATCTGGACACACACCCCTGCCTGGTCTCCAGCTGTGGCCAGCCCCAGGAAGGCGCAGCGGCCGCCAGGATGAGTGGCTCTTTCGATCGCAAGCTCAGCAGCATCCTCACCGACCTCTCCAGCTCGCTTAGCTGCCATGCGGGCTCCAAAGACTCGCCCACTCTCCCTGAGTCCTCTGTCACCGACCTGGGTTACTACAGCGCGCCCCAGCACGACTATTACTCAAGCCAGCCCTATGGCCAGACCGTGAACCCCTACACCTACCACCACCAGTTCAATCTCAACGGGCTTGCAGGCACTGGCGCTTACTCGCCCAAGTCGGAATATACCTACGGAGCCTCCTACAGACAATACGGAGCGTACAGGGAGCAGCCACTGCCTGCCCAGGATCCAGGTGAGGACCGCGGGTTCTCTTGGGAGGGTGGGAAACACCGGAAGATTACCGAGGAGACAGGAATTTGTAGCCAAAATCTAGGGAAGATTTCAGGGCAAAGAAAATACCTGAAGAATTTGCCTTGACTTAGAAAAGGTGTGCTAGATGACCCCAGAGGTCACCTTCCAGTCCCAAGACTTGGAGCATTTGGGAGTTTCAGGGGTTCCTGTGTCTCGGGTGCGGACGGGGGTGGGAGGGAGCTGCGAGAGAAACGAGAAGCTGGAGATTGTCGGGGACTTTGTTAATGGAGGTGATTTGAGGGGGGCACTTGTGAATCGGAGGTGCTCCGTGGGTAGCAGAGGGTTTGGAAGTGGGCAGCAGGGACTGGAAGCTCTGTGAACCCACTTTTGGATTTGGGATGGGGAGACAAGAGAGTGGTAAGGGACGGTGTAAAGAGGCCCGATGATGTTACAGAAAAACCCAGAGGGAGCCATCAACTGTGAAGAAGCTGAAAAAGAGAAAGTGGGGAGACAGAGAGAAGGATGGATGAGAGGAAAAGAAGGCAAAAAAAGAAAGGCAGGGAGAGAGAGAGAAAGATAGGAGACCGTTTCTGTACTATCCTTGCAACTCTTGTGTAAATCTAAAACTAAAAATGGAAAGCAAGAGAAGAGAAAAAAGAAAAGGCAGGAGCGACCTAGAAACTCTTCAGCCAGCCCGGTGGGGGGGGGATGAGAAGGGCCAGCCAGCCGAGGGTTGGGGGCACGCTGCGCGGCCGGAGGCCATCCTGGCGGCGTTGTAGGCAAAGCGACCGCGGTCCGCGCCCGGGTGGTTCCTGGCGCCGGAGACCGCGTTCGGGGAGCCGGACGCGGAGCTTGGAGCGCCGCGTCGTGGGCGGCCGCCGGCTCCGACTCAGTAGCCGCGACTCCTCCTGGGGCGCCGACTGGAGATATTGTGGCCGGGAAGTCCCGGGGCTGGTCAGGGACCGGCGGGTGGGGAGCTCCGCGGAACCGCGAAGGGCGCTGGGGTTGCCCGCCGAAACTGAGCCACTCTCCACCCGGTACATTGTCCGCAGTGTCGGTAAAGGAGGAGCCGGAAGCCGAGGTGCGCATGGTGAATGGAAAACCCAAGAAGGTCCGAAAGCCGCGCACCATCTACTCCAGCTACCAGCTGGCCGCCCTGCAGCGTCGCTTTCAGAAGGCCCAGTACCTGGCGCTGCCCGAGCGCGCCGAATTGGCCGCGCAGTTGGGCCTCACGCAGACACAGGTGGGTGCTGGGCGGTCGAGGGTCGTGGGGCCGGGTGGGGGCGCGCGGGACCCCAGGGCTCCCAGGTGCCTCGGAGTCTGGTGGGCTTTCTTGTTTTCTGCAGGAATGTGGAGTGTGTGTGTGTGTGGGGAGGGGGGAGCTCAAGTCTCAACTTCTGTTGAAAGTTTGTTAGCAGTTAGCTCCATGTACAGGTGTGCATATTTATGAATCTGTGCAACTGTGTATGTCTGTCACAAAGAACCCCAGCTCCCATAGCCTGTTCCTTTCACCCCAGGGCCAACTCCCACAACCCCCCAACAGTGGTGGGCCATTCATTTAATAGGAATTCACATTATGTTTGTCCCACGTTAGGCATAGGAGGGAAGGACATATGCATGTATATATGTGTGCATGTTTGCAACCCACTGGTGGGTCTGTGTGTACGTGGGAATGTGCACATAAGGAGTATTGCTCGTGTTTATGGATGGATAGGCACGTGTGTACACGTGTGAGTGTATATCTAAAAAGGTGTGTTGTATCAGAGCACCACATTCCAGCTCAGCATCTAAATACTCCATATTTTTCTCTGCTTAAAGCCAAAAAGAGTGGTTCCTGGCCAAGAGGGGATGGAGACTTAAAGGTGGAAGCTACCTCACCCCATTTCTCCATCCTCAGCCTGTCCCCAAAGCCCCTGGCAGCCTGTCACTGCTCAGGGGAGGAGTGGCAAATGCCTGGCTCTGTACAGGTGTTGACAGGCTGGCCTAGGTTGCGGCTGCGTGGGGCCCCGTCTGCTGGGGAATCTGGGTCACCCCGTGAGGAGCTGATTCATTGTTTGTACCAGTCATGGGGTGGGGAGTGGCAGGAGGAGGGGGAGATACCCCAAGGGAAATATGGGGAAGCATAGCTCACCTGCTTCTGGGCCCCCAGGCCACCCCCATTAACTAACCCAGTCCAGGAGGGCTTCTCCATGCCCACTCATGTTTGTGGGTGTTTATTTGGGTGTATCTGTGCCTGTGTGTATCTTGACAGTCCGGTGGCTGTGTATGAAGTTGTGAGTAGATTCATGGCTACTTATGGAGATGTGTATGTGGGTGTGTGTTTGTGTATCTGTGCAACTCTGCTTATGAGTGTCTGTGAACAAAATGCCGCCAACCGCCTATCCTGGCTTACTCTGTCTCTTACGAGCATTTCCTAAGTGCTAGTGTAAGTTCTTTATATGTATGAAATTATTTGAGCTTCATAATGACCCTCAGAGATAGGTAACAGTATTATCGTGGTCCCTGGTTTGTAGAAAGAAAGCTGAAAAACCAAAGAGGGTAAGTCATTTGCCCAAGGTGGCACACTTAATGGCAGAGCTGAATTTGAATAGCCAAATATTTCTAGTCACATTTCTATCCCAGGTCTGAGTTAGAACTCCTGGGATCTGCCTGTCTCTGTGGTATGACCTTGGGCACTGGTCTTACCCTCTAGGCGGGGTTCCCTGCAGGGTATTCCTTCCATACTCTCTCGGAGACTAACCAGCTGCCCCATTCCTCTCCTGCCCAGGTGAAAATCTGGTTCCAGAACCGCCGTTCCAAGTTCAAGAAGCTCTACAAGAACGGGGAGGTGCCCCTAGAGCACAGTCCCAACAATAGTGATTCTATGGCCTGCAACTCACCACCTTCACCTGCTCTCTGGGACACCTCCTCCCACTCCACTCCAGCCCCTGCCCGAAGCCAGCTGCCCCCACCGCTCCCGTACAGCGCCTCCCCCAGCTACCTAGACGACCCCACCAATTCCTGGTATCATGCGCAGAACCTGAGTGGACCCCACTTACAGCAGCAGCCGCCTCAGCCAGCCACCCTGCACCACGCCTCCCCAGGGCCCCCGCCCAACTCTGGGGCTGTGTACTGAGCATCCCACCTGGCCTGAACCCCCCATGAAGGACCCCCAGGACCAGGCAGAAGGCAACTCAGTCCTAGCTGACACTCAGGAATCCTGAAGGAGCACAGGGGGAAGGGGTACCTCCTTTCCCCCTCCCTTGTTCCTTCCTCCAGGAACTCAAGCGCTTCCAGAAGAAATCTGCATGGACCAAGGATGTCCCCTGAATTTCCCACCCCCTGCCCAGATACTGGAGTGTCCCTCCAGATGTTGGGACATGCCATCCCAGCTGGGACTGCTGTTCCCCTTCTGCTCCGGGAGCCTGGATCGGCTTTAAATGATGGCTCATCACCTTTCAGTTTCTGAAAACTTATACCTGTACCCCAGACTGGAGACCTGAGGGATGAGGGAGACTGTGGAGCGTTTGCAGGTCATGCGTGGGTTGGGGCACCAGGTACTGTGAGATCCTGGGACTTGCCAGTCCCGTGACCTTCTCCTTAGTAACTGGCCCCTCTGTCAAAATGACATTGGACATCAAGACTTGGACTCAGGGGGAGGGATCTAAACCAACCCTTGCCCTGCTTCTTGTCCTCATTTAAGAATTGAGGGTTAAACCAAAGAAATACCCCATTCCCATGTGAGGGAAACGTTTAATATTGTGGCTTTAGAGAGAAGAATCAAAGGAACCTTCCCTCTCCTCTCTTGGTCTTGCTCTAAGAGAGAAGGGAGAGTCTCCGCTATCTTGCCTAAGGACCTATTTCTTGTATGTACAGGACTTTGCACAACCTTGGTTTTAAAAGCTGTTGAATACTAGGAAAACAAAGGGCATTGTTAACAGATAGGACCAAATCTCCTCTTGGGCGAGCACCTCTGCTTGGGCCCTACTCCACCCCACCTCTTCCTCTCCTCCAGTAAGTTGGCAGTTTGGACGCCAAACCCCAAATCTCCTAGGAGACATACCAGGCAAGACAAACCCCCAACACCCCCTTTCCAGTGGCCTTGGAAGTTCCCCGCTGAAATGGAGAACATTGGGTGAGGTGCACGGGAGAGCAGGGGAGGGCTATAACTCAGTGCCTTTATGGGTGAGGAGGTGGCTGTCTGCTGGAACTATCCCTCCCTTGCTCAGACGTCTCCCCTAAGCTAAGTCTCCCCCTATCCCATGTGGTAAAGCATGGAAGCAAAGGCGAGGGGGACGATGGGAGCTATATATATAGTATGTATTTTTTTTAAAGAGCAACAGAGAGAAGTAGCCTCCTCCGTACTGTGGTGTCCTATTTATGTGACCCTTTCTTCCTGGACAGAGCTGCATTGCAAGTTAGAGAAAGAGGGATGTGGGCTCCGGTCGGATTTGGGGCTAGTAGGAAATACAGGAGTGGGGAGAGAGGTGGTGGGTCTGGAAGAGTCCCACTCCAGGGGGACAGGAACAAAACCAACTCCCACCCTCTCCCAGTCTTCCCATTTCTGCTTTCTTACTGGACCCATCTTTATATATAATGTTAATAAAAAAGAAGAAAACAACCCCTCTTTGACTTGGATGCTGATGGCAGGCAGCTAGCTCTCGGAAGCGCCTAAGAGTTGGGAAGATGTTTTTGGGGGTGACGGAGCTCTGAGCATCCAGGGGCTCCTGGGGGAGACAGAGTCCTGCCAGCCCACTGCTGGGGTTCTGGATTCCCAGGGCTGCACTGGGTCTGACCCCCAAAGCCTGGGCTGGTTTGGGTGGGTATGAGGCTCTGGGCAGCGGCCTCCCTGACTCCACTCTGTTTGTCAGCTTGGCGTTCCCTGCCAGTCAGCTGCCCTCCTCCGATGCTGGGTCACCTCAGGGCTGCTCTTTGATCTTGAGCTCACACATAGACATGCTTGCACACGCGTGTAAACCCCCTGTCTCCACGCCCAGGCACTCCCTGGCCCCTCACCCTCTTGTCTATCCTTTTCAGCTTGGAGTGAGGGTGGGGCTTAGGCAGGGGGAACACCACTGCTCCCACAGCTGGCAGGGACCCCAGGCTACTGGAAGCCAGGTTGGGGATGGAAGCAAACAGATGAGGTAGGTTCTGGGGTTTCTGTCTTGAGGAGGGCTCAGGCCCTTACTTACTGCTGCCATTGACTGTCTAGGACGGCATGCCTCTCCCTGCTTCTGTGCTGCCTAACACCAAGGTTTGGGAGATGGAGAGCAGAGCTGGAAGTGGAATGAATGAAGATGTGTATGAGTGATACATCCAGGCACAGATGGGAGACGGAGAGTGAATGGAACCTCTCTCACACGCACATGCATGCAGACACACAATGACATCTCTCTATGGTCACACATACGTGGACTCCCAGGACTCTCATTGTGTCATCATCCAGGTACATACACACTGAGATGTGCCTCAGCCATCAATGTCACACAAACACACAAAGCCAAAGTGATTAACACTTGAAGAGGCACAGGCCTCCAACAGACAGGTGTGCAAACACATGCCACTGAAGGCAGCTGGGTACCACACAGGCAGCCAACACCTCCTTGTTATGGAAAAAGTCTTGGATCAGCAACACCACCTAGCCGAAGCCTCCCTGTCAGGCCCTCAGTTTCTTTATCTGTCAGATGGGGACAACAGTCCCCACCCTGTTGTCTCTAGGTCTGTCATGCTGCACAAAAAGTAAGGAAGGAAGAGGAGACCGAAGGAGGAGTCTCCAGCTCACATAAGGGACTGGTTAGACAGTCATAGTCAGACAAATGTGGGGTTCTCTGGGCATTGATCCAGAGCTGTGGGGACCCCCTAGTCCCTACTCCATGCCTTTCTCCCTTCTTATCCTACCTCCTCCTCCACCTCGCCCCAGATGCCTGAGGGAGACAGAAGGGAGGAGGGCCTTCAGCCCACGGACGCCAGCCAGGCTGGCAAGGGTTAAGGTGGCAGCTGCCAGGCGGGGCTGAGCAGTTTGGTTTGAGGGCTGCGTGCAGGCAGGAGCAGCCGAGGCGGCAGCCGGGCAGACTCGCTGGAGACACTGCATTTTATTAGGGTTGGGCTGCCAGCAAAGGGAGGGAGAGGGAAAAAATGGGCAGAAAGAGAGAGGAAGGAAGGAGGGAGCTAGGCGGGCGGGTGGCTACGGGATGAAAGGATGTTGTAAGCTTCCTAATTCCTCCCTGCTCATCCCTGCTCTGTCAGGCTGGATTAACTGCCTGGGTGACCTCCCGAGGGGGTCAGCCCCACCCCTGACCTCCTCTTCCTTCTCTCCTCACCCCCAGGCCAGGCAAGCTGTTCTTTAAGGCCAGCCAGCCTGCCCCTGGGAGGGTCCCCCTGGGTCAAAGGCTTGGTTGGGGGACCTGGGTGTCCTACTGTGGGGCAACTGAACCCATCTTCTACCAAGTATTTCTTGGCTACATCCATTGCCTCACAATAACCTTGGGGAAGAACTAGGGGGATGCCTAGGGAACCCCAGTCTGCCCGGAGGGTCACTGTTCCCTAAACTGTAGTATAGGCTGGTATTACTAGACTCCAATTCTGTGTGAGATGTTTGGCCTGCGAGGTGGATGGATGGTGCCCATTTTTGGATGGGGAAATTGAGGCTGAGAGAGGTAGGTCTCTGTCAAGTTTCTGTGGCAGTGTTGGGATTGTCTGGAGCATGCTCTTGCACACTGGGCTTTTCTGCATCTCAGTTTACAAAAGGGCCCCAGGGCAGAGTGTCAGAGAGCAGGATCAACCACAGCTCCACAGCTCCACCCTCCCCAGCGCTTGCTCTCCTCCCCAAAAAGGGGGGTGAACTTTTTCCCCAAGGCTGGTCCTAGGAAAAGCTTAATGCTGTGGTCAGGAATGTGCACGCTGAAGTCTGCTGACCTGGATTTGAAGTCTACCTCCATGACTTTACTGGCTGTGTGACCTTGGGCAAGTCACTTAACTTCTCTAAGTCTCAGTTTCCTCATCTGTAATGTAAGGATAATGCTACCTACCTAGCAAGGTTGTTGAGAGGATTAAATGGGATAAGGTGAGTAAAATGCTTAGCAAGGTACCCAGTCCAGGGTGAGTGCTGTTCAGATGGTGACAGGGATGATGGGGCTTCCTCCCCACATTGCTTTCTACCCCATCCAGCTCTACCCCACGAACAATTCAAAACCAGACTCCAAGTTTCATTTGCTATATTGGTTCATCCACCCATCTGCAAGTGCACTCAGCAAAGGAATCATTCAGCCAATATCTACTGAGCAGTTACTTTGCACCAGGCATTATTCTGGGTGCTGGTCCAACAGAGGGTCCAAGCCTGCTGGAGGGAGGCGCACCCTCTATGCTGGGAGCAGCAGGGCCCAAGAGGTCCAGTTAGGGGAAGACTGCACAGGCTGCCAGAGAGATACTAGCGGAGTTTGGATGGTGGGTGAGAAGGAAACCTGGGAAGTCTTCCTGAGAGAGGTGGCATTTGAATTATGCCATAAAATAGGGTGAGAATGTGCCAGATAGAGGTGGAGCTCTAGGGAACAGGATTCGGATTTCCCTGGGGGCCCACCCGTGGGACAGCATGGGGTAGAAGAGCCTTCAGGCTCTTCTACCCCATGGATCATGCCAGGACTGACCCCAAAGGGAGGGGTGGGTCCCTAAGTCCTTCCCCAGATCATTAGCTCAGAAAAGGGTCAGGGTCTAGCAGTCCCCAGTCTCACAGACACACTTCAACTTGGGGAAAGGAAGCTCCTTGCCCTCTTTTGGGAAGAGACAACCCTTGTCCTTCTCATGGGAAGTGGATGAGAAAGCTGGTCCCTAACCCTGTCCAGACATTAGGGAGAGACCCCACCTCAATTCAGCCTCTATAGCCAACCCCCCCTTGGCAATACACCATCATTACCACCAACTCCCCAATCCACAGAGCCACTACCTAAAGATGCTCATAGGAACAGGGGTTCTAGATACTGGGGTCAGGATCCAGGATGCTTAGCCTCCCACCTCCAAGGTCCGAACCCCTAGGTGAGGGCTCTGGCTGGTGAAGTCAGGTTGAGTTGCATCAACCCAGCCCGGAGGGGATAGGAGGGGAGGGGAAGGGGGGACAAACGGGGGAGGAGAAGGGGGAACCTTCAGCCAGCACCCTGGCCTCTGTTTTTCCAGCTTTAATTGCAGCATTAATCACCTTAATAAGCTGTTTACCAGCCACCCAGCAGCCTGAGACTGGGAGACTCAGAAGCCAAAAAGTGCTTGGAGATGAGTTTCCTTGGCCCCAGGGAAGGGGGCCAGGGTGGGGGGGCTTTTGGGAGATGGCTAGGGCCAGGAAGTCTGGTGAAGACCAATGTCAAGCTTCAGTCGTGCTCCATGTAGGCCCTGTCCAGAAGCCTTGACTTGAAGTCACTTCCTCAGAGCAACCTTCGCTGACCTCCAGCCTGGGTCCTTGTTCCCTGTCCTGCTCCTTTGTCACTTGACCATGCTTGTCACTACTAATTCACTGACTCTTACCAGACCTTTGGCTCCTTTTTTTCTTGTGTCGTTCCCATCATGATACTAGGCGTGAACCACAGAGTACTGTTTTCTACCCTGGGGAGGGCCACTGGACTAGAAGTCCAGTCTTTATTACCCAGGTCCGTGGGGGCAGAGCTGGGGAGGGTCTGAATTGGGAGAATTAAGAATCAGAGCAGGGATCAAGCATGTTCACTTGGACACCATTTCCTGGGCTGGATCCAGGCTGGGATAGCAAAAGATTCAGCAAAATCAAATATTCTAATGAAGAAATAAAGTATTTTGCTGAGCTTTTTGGAGCTCCTAGTCTCATCAGATGAGGGGCTGGGAGGGGAGGAGGGAATGATAACTGCCCCCCTACTAGGTTGTTGGAGTCCTGGTGTGGCATTGTAGGATAAGCACCAGCTGCTCGGAAACCCTATACAGGATCCCTGTGAGTTGGAACTTAACAACAGCAATGTCACCACCAACAACTGGGCAGTTGGGAGTTAAAGGAGCCTACACCCAGTCATTGCTCTTGAACAGTTTTGAGAGGGAGTTATTGATTACACTTTTCTCTGCATTATCTCCCTTGAGGAGCGGGGCGCATGGGGTCGGAGACTCATAACCCTGCATAGGGTTTCTAAGGCTGTAAATCTTGATGGAAGCAGAAAGCCTCATCTTTCTCCCATGGAACGGCTGGTAGTTTTGAACTACTGACCATGAGAATAGCAGCCTGACTCGTAACCACTACCAGAGCTCCTTGCATCATCTCCCATAAGCATCCGGAAACAGGGCTCAGAGAGACTGTGTGACTTGCCCAAGGTCACACAGCAAATGAGGGGCAGTACAAAATGACTGTCTGGGCTTCCCGGAGGTGGGTGAGAATGTGGAAACTGGCCCACCTGTTGTGCTCCACAAGAGCTTTGGGAAGAGGCTAGGAGAAACACTAAGGAGAGGTATGGAGTCTGGTGGCAACTTTCTACTCAAAGTATGGAGTCTGAGAGAAGGAGGGGCACCCTGGAAGGAGGCAGACCCAGGAGGGGGCCTTAGGAGGGGTGGGGCCTCGAGGCCCAAATTCCTGGACTGTCTCCTGGGGCAAATCAGAGCAGGATTGGCGGTCTGCTGAGTAAGCAGGGAATGGAAACTCCACCCCCTGGAAGATTAGCTGGGGTAAGGGAGGGGGTGTCCCCCCATCCTGGGCAGTTCACCTTGCACCTGGCAAATGGCAGCACAGCCAAGTGCCCTTCCCAGCGCACTGAGGGCACCTGGCCACGTCATGCAACGCGTGTGGCACTGTCCCCCACCCACCCCCAGGGCCAGTCAGGCCTGCCGAGGAGCTCAAGAATCACCAATGGGAGGGAAGGTGACAAGCCCAGGACTGGAGAAAGATAGGGGGCAGCTGAGGGAGACAGGAGGCCAGAGAGAGTAGCAGGCAGCCAGAGAAGGAAGGAAAGCAGGAGAAAATTGCTCCCAAGAGCAGACTCCCAAGTTCACAGGATCTGTGAACTCCTGCTGTGCATCAGATCCCTTCCAGAAGTTTTCACATCAGTCTCATCACTGCCATTAGTGGCCCACTTCATGGATGAGATGGCCACGGAGCCTTAGAGAGGCTCAGTAGCTTCCTTCAAAGGCCCCCAGTAAATTTGAAGCAGAAAAGGCCTTCTGAATTCCTGGCCCATGAGCCTCTTACCATCCCCTGTCTCCAAAACTGGAATGAAGAGGAAAGGCAGGGGCAGGTTTAGTTGAAAGGGAAACCCCTATCTTTCTAGACCTGCCCTGTGCCCTTAGGGGACATCAGGATTAGAACACACTTGTCCAGACTCCCTGGCACACACATTTGAGGTCAAAGGCTGGTTTAGATACTTTCTAGCTCACTTCCCTTCATCAATAAAACTGAGCTAGTTATATCTATCTTGCAGGGCTGATGCGGAAATTAAATAAGATAACACATATAAAAAAGACTTAGCACAAAGCTTGGTGCAATGATGGAAGTTGAACAAAGTACTGTCTTGTTGGCAGTTTGAACACTCCTCAGCTGGCCTGGAGTGTTCTAGGCATCTTCAAAGGGCTAAAAGTTGACCTCTTCTCTGCTGTAGGTTTTATATGGAATTCTTCCTTGATTCCAGGCTGAGTCTGCCATGTTTTAGATGTAATGGAAGGATGGGGTCCCAGGACAGAGCTGTGTACTAGCTCAGTGTCAGCAGTAGGGATAGGAAGATAGGTTAATATTCTACAGTTACGGACCAACTAAAAATCCACTCTCCACTTACAGTATTTGGGTGGGGTTTTTTTTTTTTTTTTGGTCTCCATTATATTAGAAACATTTTTCTTTATTTATTGCTAGACTCGAGAGTGCCTGCTGATGTTTTATTTTTATCTTATGTCCAGCCACTGTACTAAGATTCTCTTAATTGTGGAATCTTTCCTCCCTAGAGTCTCTTGAGTTTTCTAGGTTGTTGTTGTTGTTGTTAAGTGCCGCCGAGTCGGTTCAGATTCATAGCGACCCAGTAGAGGGTTTCTTTTTAAATCTTTGTGAAGGGCACAAAGCCTCATCTTTTATGTCATTTAATTTCCTGTTGGCTGAGTGTTCTAGGTACACAATCAAATATCAGTAAAAAGAAACGGCTTTGAACTCTGATTTGTGCCTAGTGAGAGGGATCGTTGGTAACCTGTTGTAAGTGAAGAAGCCAGATACCTCATCTGTCTCTGAAATATCTCTGACCCAGGCAGCGGGGAGATGGTCTCAATTCTTCAGGCATCTTCTCACCTGAAGTGCTCAGAGGACTGTCTGGGAGCCCAGTCAGAATTCTTTACCCTTTGGCCAACCTTCATCCTGTACAATTTACTTTTCTCTTCACAAAGCAGCTTCTGCCCAGTCTACCACCCACGCTGTTGGGTGTCTGGAGGAGACTCTATTTAAGGAGGGGCCCAGTCCAAGCCAGATACTTGGTGGGAACCAAGATTCCTAAGCAGAGAAGACCGACAGAGGAACTGGGTATTTGAGCAATTGGAGATATTAATAATAACTAATCCTTACGAATCGGGCTGTGAACCTAAAGGTCAGCGGTTCGAAACTACCAGCTGCTCCGCGGGAGAAAGATGAGGCTTTCTACTCCCGTAAGGATTTACACCCTCGGAAGCCCTGTACAGGGTCGCTATGGGTCGGAACCGACTCGACGGCACGTAACAACAACAACAACAATCCTTACTGAGGAGCTCTGGTAGTGTAGTGGTTATGAGTCGGGCTGCTAACTTCAAGGTCAGCAGTTCGAAACTATCAGCTGTTCCACGAGAAAAAGATGAGGCCTTCTGCTCCTGAAAAGATTTATAGCCTCAGAAAGCCTATGCAGGGTCGCTATGAGTCAGAACCAACTCCATGACACATAATTACCACCAATCTACTGAATCCCTACTGTATTATAGTGTTTTTCAACATCTCTATGAAGCAGGTGCTATTATTATCTTCATTTTCCATATGAGGAAGGTAAAGAACAGAGAAAGGTTAAGAAATTTCTTTGAGGTTAGACATCTTGGATTTGAACTCAGACCATCTAGTTCTGAAACCCTACAGTCTTCACCATTATGGACCAAAGGGGCGCATAGGTGGATTGGGGAAGGGGACACTTCCAACACCAAATGGGATTGTCCAGGGTTAAGGAATGCCAACTATTCACAACCTACCAAGGAACTCTTCCTGTCTCCATGACTGCCTTTATTCCCTCACCGATACAGTGGGAATAATGATCAAAACCTGTCATTTTTATCACTATTCCCACTGCATCAGCAAAGAAATAAAGACCCAAAGAGGCAAGGTGATTTTCCCAAGGCCTCTCAGCTGAGTGTCTGCATTCTAGATTGCAACCTATGAAGTCTTTTGGAGGACAAGGGGCATCATGGGAATGGGGACAGGGTACTCTAAGTCAGGAATGAGTCGCAGACAGAATTCAGGCCTTGGATAGGTGGTAGGAGGGCATGAGGAGGTGAGGCAAAGACCTGGGGTCACAAAGGGTGGAAGGAGCTAGCATCGGTGCATCCAGCTGATCCCCCTGGGCTCCGGGAATGTGACAGGAGCCCCGTAGAGGCATGTTAGGAGCCTCCCTCAGTCTGGCTTCCCCCAGGATCTGTTAGAGCAAAGAATTCCCGGAGGCTCCAGGGCTGGGAGGAGGAGTTCGCAGCAGGCCCCAACTTGCAGAGATAGAAAGTAGCTCCTAGGTCCAGCACAGAGCAGAGTACATGGCGGGCAGTTGCAGGGAAGGGGGAAGAGGCAGGGCCTGGAAGGGATCACATGTCCTCTCTTCCCCCAGAAGTCTTCTGCCCAGTTGCAGAGGAACTGAGGCCCTCCATTCTGAAGAGGGGGAGCACCAGTGGAGGAGGGAGCCAGACACCACACAAAGGGGAGCCACCAGTCAGAGAGGGGAGGTCAGTGTACCAGTCTGAGGGAGAAGTACCAAGGAAGTTCTGACTGACATGCAAAGTGGGCTCTAGGTGGAGGTGATTCCTATAGACTGGGGAGAGAACAGACCCCTCAGGGAACCTCACAATCTAAGTGAAATAGTCCCTACCTCATTATCTAACTGGTACAATATTTATTGGAGTCCTGATGTGGTGCTGTGGCTTGATATGCAGGACTGCAAAGTCGGTTTTGAACCTCAAGGTCAGCAGTTCAAACTCACCAGCTGCTCCTTGGAAACCTTATACAGGGTCACTATGGGTAGGAACTGACTCAAGGCACTTAACAACAACATAGGCGCATATGGAGTCTTGGTGTGGTGCTGTAGGATCAGCACTGGACTGCAAGGTCAATAGTTCAAACTCACCAGCCGCTCCTTGGAAACCCTGTAGAGGATCGCTGTGAATTGGAATAGACTCAATGGCACTCAACAACAACAACACATTATTTACTAGTTTGCTGGCATGAGTCTTCCTCAGGTCTGACCCACAATTCAGCTGAATTCTAAAAGGGGACGTTCAGGAGAGTTGAGAGGAATATATTCCACAGACAGGGAAACTCTCCCTGGAAATTAAAATTAAGTAATCTTTCTATTTTAGGCCCAGAGAGGCAGATGGCTTGGCATGATGAGGAGTTGAATCAGAATATGATATATGAAGGGAGGTGGGCACCAACTCCTTGCCCCTCTCTGGGCTGGCCAGACGTGCCCTCTGGGGTGGCCCTGAGACTGTGTCCCTTAGAATCGCCACACCACGGAGTTGGAAAGAGCTGCACAATGTGTTCTGTCTGGTGGAGGAGGCATATCATTGTGTTCAGGAAGCCCCTGGTCTGATGCAGGAGGCAGGCTCCACCCTTACAAAGCCCCAGCCTAGAGTAGAGAATGGTGGTGAACATAAACGCCCACCTACCTCACCCCTTATGCACACAGGACTTAGCAAGAGAAATGATCTGAGGTGCAGAGGAGACAGGTGACTTGTCCAAGGTCACAAAGCAAGTGGTACAGATTCAGGTCTTCACCCCAAGATCCCAGTCCCCTTCCCTCTCCCTGGGGCAAGGGCCTGGAAGGGATTGTGGTGGTTTCTGAGGGGAGGCCTTCATCAGCCTGGAGGTTCCTATGGTAGGGCTAGAGTAGATGGCCACATCTGGGAGCCACAGAGCATGCCAGGAAGGGCTGGAGGACAGGAGCTCCTACTAGAGCCCAGACAAAGCAGGGAACAAGAAAAGTGCTCATAATCAAATTATCGGGTTTCTGTGGCTATTCAGCCTCCCTCCCCAACCACTCACCAGGGAAAAATTCCCAGAAAATAGAAAATTGAGAGCCAGGAAAAGGGGAAGGAGAGAGAAAGGGGGGCCAGAAAAGACCTAGAGAGGAGAGAGACCCATTGAGGGGGAGGGCAACACCCTCATCCCACATATGGGAGCTGGTCCCTGGGCACCTCTTTTTAGGTTTACCCCGCTGTGCTGTGTTTCTCTCACTGAACATATACCCTGTGGGTGCATTTTCCATATGTTTGTATATACCATGGGAATGTTTCATGGACATATGCCCATGTGTGTCTTTGTGCGGCTCTGCCATGTGTGCACCCTCTTCTGTGGAAACGTGTGTACATGTAGGGTGTCTGTGTGCTAGCCTCTCTGGGACTGCCTATCTATATATTTGTCTGGGGCCTTAGAACTTTGAGTTTGGAGTGGAGGGGGTCTTTCTTCCCTCTTTCTTAATCAATCTGAGCTGGCCAGGAAAGGGGGAAGAGGAGGCACAAAGAGTCACCCACTTTTCTTTGCTACACATTTTCGTTTCCAAAGGGGAGAAACAGCAGTCACCTAGGAACTCCAAGACGGAATTTCTCTCAGGCCCAGCAGCCATGCTGCTCAGGGAAGGGAGAAACTAGAGCTGAAAGAACCCCTCCTTGAGGAATGGGAGAGATGGGAGAAAGGGGGAGACATAAAGAGAAATAGTTTAGAGTCACTTTTTCTTAATTCATCATAATTATTAAAACATTATGTACCTCCTCGAACAAGGGATCCCAGGGAAAGTGGTAGCACTAGTCCCTTGAAATCCAACTACTGTGGAGCAGACTTTAGAGTGGTCTTCATAGAGAACTAAAGCCCCAGGCCCACACCTTGACCTTGGCCTCAGCCCCTGCCTCATGTCTCTCACTTCTTGGAACTCTAGTCCCCTTTCAACGCCACCAATTCCTCCTCCTGCCTCCATGCCCGCCCCCTGCCTCCCCACCCCCCCAGACACACACACACACACACACACACACAGGAATGAGTCCTGGCAAGGAAAGGATTTGCTCAGGTGAGGTGCAGGTGGGAAGTACCTGCAGGGAAGGAAGAGGCTTCAGTGACTCCTGGTGTGGCACTGTAGGATCAGTACTGGATTGCAAACCACAGGGTCAGAAGGCAGTTCAAATCTACCAGCTGCTTCTTGGAAACCCTATACAAGGTCGCTATGAGTTGGAACCAGATCGATGATACTTAACAACAAGGACAGGGAGGTTAGAGAAGAGATTTGGTACCACTAGAGTGGAAGGGATTGAGATTAGACTCCAGGCAGAACTGGAAGGAGACAAGAGCTTTGGTGGGTCATCACCTCCCTTGGGAGCAGGAAGTCAGTGTTCACCTTCTCTGGTCTTTCCTCTGTCTCCACATCCTTTATAAATATTGGGGAAGTCCTTGATCTCCAAGGCCTCATCTACACAGGTCTCAGCTACCCGGATAACATTCCATTGACAATCCCAGAGGCAAGTTCAGGCATCCAAAAGCAAATGAGGTTTAGAGCTGAGTAATCAGTGACTAGGGCTACACAGACATTTTGCTGGGGAGCAACCAACTCCCCACCCCCACCTCACACAGCAGATTTGGGGGCGGGGGAAGGGCGGCCTGCCACTGTGTGTTTTCCCACCCTCTCACCATCACACCATTCCTCTTCCCACCTGCAAGTAATTTGGCCAATAGGAGGGCAGTTAAGATCACAATTTGGAATCCCTCTCGATCTGTGTACCTTTGGTGAGGAGGGGGCTGCCTGCTGCCCCTGAGACCCCACATGCCCTTTTTCCTTTGCGCAGCAGCAAATTACTTGTAATTATCTCACATTGCGAACCATCAGGAGCTACTCCCAAAATTGCTTTAATTGAATTAATTAAATCTCATTTTGTTGAGGGAGAAAATGGGGGGCATGTCTTAAAATAGCAAATGGGGAAAGGGAAGAGGAGTAACTCAGAGGGGAAGGGACACTCCGAGCTGACTGCCCCGCGCCCAGGACCCTGGTAGGTGGACCCTGTACCCCCTATCCCTCCCTTGCAGTCCCAGCTGATTTCAGATGTCCGGTGCTGCCTGCTCTTTTGCATTTAAAACCTTGTCTGTGTCCTGCTCTCATATGAGGGTGACCAGTATTGAGTTTAAGTCCTCCCATCTCCACCCCAATACCCCCTCATAGTCCCAGGAAGCAGATCTGCCTGAGGCAAGAGGTGGATGAATGGCAGACTGAATTTACCCTGGTCATGACCCTTCCCCTCCCCTCCCTGATAATCATAACAGTACCTATAAATGCCATTTACTAAGTACTTACTATGTTCCAGGCACTGTGTCAAGCATGTTACAAGCACTATCTCATTTTATCATCAGAACCATAATGTGAAGTAGTTTCTGTCAGTATTCCCAAGTTAGGAGAGAAAATGAGGCTCAAAGACAGGTGAGATAAGGTTTCCAAAATCAAGTGGCAATGCTGGGACTCTTTGGAAGGCTCCGTTCCAGTTGGTCCCTTGTGTGAGCCCATCTCCTCAGAGAAGTGTCCTCATGATAAAACACCATAGAGTTCCCCACCGCCCAGATTGGTTGAGGGAGGAAACCAAGCACCTCCTACAGTAGGGTCCCTGGACCAGCTCCCAAGTGGAAAGGGTTTCCTGTTTCCTGGGAAAGGATGGGGGTGGGGGGCGCGGGTGCTGTCGCTCAGCTGGCCTCTGGCTGTGAGAATAATTATACTTCTGCTACTTAACTTTACAACCCCGGTTGTTGTTTTAACGATGCGACTCGTGTTGGGCTGTCCAATTAATCTCGCCTTTGGAGGCTTTCCGAGATGGGGCGGTAGATCTTATCTCAGGTCTGTGGAAAGAAGAGTGTGCAACCTGCAGAGGGAAGGATCGGCTGCCCTGAGGCCCGTGGCCTTGGAGCAGCTCCCGGAGCTAGACAGGGGTAGGTGCTGGCAAAGGGGTGGGCAAGATATTTCTCCTATCAGCCTCCCTGCTCCTGGGTCTTGGCTGTGGCCCACCCTGTGCCATTTGCCATCCTCAAAAAACCCTCCAAGTATATTTCACAGAGTGGAATCAATCAGAATTGGAAGCCAAGGAGAGATGAGATGGGGGCTTCTCTGTACGTTACTCTTTTGTCCTACATTATGACCCCAGGTCAGACTCCTCTTTGACCAACCAAGGTTGTTACAAGTGTCTGTGTGGGCTTTGCAGACTGGGATACGGCCAGGCCAAGTGTACAGTTACCTGGGAACAGATTTAAGCTCCACTTGGGAGCTCTGTGTTCTCACCCCACCTCTAGCTTCCCTGAGTCCTGGGACACTGCATTTGTGTGGTAGAGTGCAATGGTTTTGGCTCCATTGTTGGGTCCAGCTGCTCCCCATGGACCCTTCTCTCTTGGCATTATTCACCCATCAGCCCAAGATGAATGGGAACTAACTCTTTGACTAGGCCCCTACTGTCCCCTGGGCTTCCTGGCTGGCACTTACCATACAAGCATGGGGTCCTTTGGCTCCCCATTAAGTCATGAGCTCCCCTTTCCCTTGGTGGGACCTACCCCCAAGCAGCAAACTTCTCCCAAGACAGGATTTGCCTGACTCAGTGGCCATGTCCTTTCCCAAAATGAACAGAGACTCCCCCTGGGCTAAAGGCAGGCATAGGGGTGTTATAAATTGCCTGGCTCCCTCCTGAACTAAGTTAGGAGAAAATCTGCTAGTGAAGGTCACTCAAACCTTGGCATTCCCAGTGTAGAATCTTCCAGGATCAAGAACTGTGGAAATTATTAGAACATTCCAGTGGTAGAAACATAGAGCTAGTTAGTGGCAGATGTAAAACTAGAATCCAGTTCCCCTGATTCCTAGTTCAGTGCTCCTCTTGGAAGAGTCAGATACAAATACAAAGAGGAAGAGAAAAGGGAGAGATGGGCAACTAGCTCTGAGAAATCAAGACACAAACACACTTCACAGGCAGGGCTAAGTTTTTATACAAACTTTAATCTTAGAAGCTCATGGGTGGAGGATTGGGAGAGTTTAGGGAATACTTGTCAGATTGTCTAGAAAGCAGTCAACCAAAGCCCTCAGGCCCTAGGGACCCTTACAAATGTGAGAAGTTTGTTCCTTTGGCCCCACCGGGTGATAGAGGCTGAATTGCCAAGCCTACCTTCAACTATCCCGTGGTGTCTGTACCTTCACTAATCCAGAGAACCCATTTGTCTCCACTTCCTCCAAAGTGTTAACCTACTGAGTTCCTGAGTATGTGTGCATGGGGGCTTATTAAGTATTGCTATCATATGCCACTGAGTCAATCCCAACTCACAGTGACCCTGTGGGAGAGAGCAGAACTCCCCCTAAGGTTTCTGAGGCCGTAAAACAGCAACAACAAATTACCATGTCTTTTTACTCATGGAGCAGCTGGTGAAGAACCACAGAACTTTTAGTGAGCTGCTGAGCACTTAACCATTGCGCCACCAGGGCTTCTTTGTTAAGTGTTGTTGTTAAATACTGTCGAGCTGGTTCCGACTCATAGGGACCCTGTTTAGGGTTTCCAAGGAGTGGCTGGTGAGTTTCAACTGCCTATCTCATGGTTCAAACCAACGTATTAAGGGTAGGGACTAGGAGGGAACAGGTTGTCAATAAATACCATTGAACTGAATGAATCATTGGATCCACTATTAGCACTGGACTGCTAACTGCAAGGCTGGCGGTCCAAACCCACCAGCTTCGCCATGGGAGAAAGATGAGCTTTCTGGTCCCATAAAGATTTACACCTCAGAAACCTTAGATAGGGTTGCTATGTCAGAATCCAATCGATGGCAGTGTGTGATCAACTCAAAGTAGACAGACATAGGGAAAAAAGGGCTGTTTTAGGAGAGGAGCGTAAAGTTCCACAGGTCTGTTCACTACTCCTTACCTCAAAGGATGAGGACTAGGGTGTTTCAGTTATGAAGGTAATGGGTTAGTCCCCAAGCAATGGCATTCAATACTCGTCAAGGTTGAAGATGCCAGATGCCCACTTCATCCTTTGCTCACAAATGGGTTGGACTTGTTCAACTGCCACCCAGCACTCCCAGAACATACAAAGAGAAAAAACACTGCCAATTTCTTGCTGCAACTTTTCAGGGCAGTAGCAAGCCCAGGGCTCCTGGTGGTGGTGGTGGGTTAGGGATGCCGTGGAGTTGGTTCCAACTCATAGCAACCCTTTCTCTATACTGCTTCCGAGGCTGTAAATCTTTTACGGGAGGAGCAGAAAGCCTCTCCTTTCTCCCGTGGAACTGCTGGTAGTTTCAAACTGCTGACCTTGAGAGTGGCAGTCCAACTCGTAACCACTATGCTACCAGAGCTCCTGCAGGAGTCCTAGGGGCAGTCTAAACTCCAACCAAAGACTCTCTCCAGAGTCTTTATCAAGTTCAAGGGGGGTTATCTATGGTGGTAGTGGAAGGCAGTGAGTTAGCTGTTTGGGTTAGAGGGGAAGAGGGACAGGACTCCTCACCCCAGGCTTTTTTCTCCTTTAGATCCTTGTCCTCAGAAAACCCATCTGGAGCTGGTTTCCTCCTAACCCAGAAGGGGTGCAGGTGGCCTGGGTCCTGGGCTTTGTAGGAGGGCTGGGGGCTGACCCGCCCTTTCCAGACTCACATCATCTGAGGCGTAGCCAGGACATCTGGGGAGTGATGCTGATACCAGGCTCCAAAGCTGTTGCCATAGCCACCAGTGGGCAGGGCCCCTGCCTTGGGTAGATCCCACAGGGATGGAAGGGGTGGGGAGCAAGGAGACAAGGAGGAGGGCCCCCTGGAGAAGTCCCCTTCCTGCCCCCCAGAGTTCTGCTTCAGGAGTTTCTTGTATTTGGAGCGCTTGTTCTGAAACCAGATCTTAACCTGGGGAGAGAAAAGGGCAAAGAGCGGAAGGTCAGGAGTGTATGTGTGGAGGTGCAGGGACCCAGCTGTAGCAAGCAGTCCTGAGAAGAGGAAGCTGGGAACATGGGTTCCAGTCCTCCACAGCCCCTGATGTCCCCTGAATTCCCACCTCCCAGGGCCAGTATCCAGTTCTCTCTAGTTAGTATACCCTGGGGCTGTGGGTTAATGTTCTGGACTGCAAGGTCAGTCAGTTTGAACTGCAAGGTCGGTGGTTCAAGCTCACCAGTTGCTCCTTGGAAACCCTACATAGGGTCGTTATGGGTCGGAATCAACTCAGTGGCATTTAACAACAACCTTAGAATAGGAGTCCTAGTGTGGCGCCATAGGATAAGCAGTTGACCTCAAGGTTTGTTTGAACCGTAAAGTCGGGGATTCAAACCCACCAGCCACTCCTTGGAAACCACTATGAGTCAGAACCGACTTGATGGCACTTAACAACAACCTCTACTGAAATCTCCTTCCTCTGCCCCAGCTTTTAACACATGCTCCCAAACACTGAGGGTCAGCTGTAAACACCCACTGGAGTATCCTGATCACAAGACCAGGGGACTCATCAGCCATCACAGCTAGAGGAGTGAACACAGAGAATACATGGGTAAGGTTAGAACACAGGAGAGATGGGGGCTGGCCCCACCTGGGTCTGAGTGAGGCCGAGCTCCGCGGCCAGCTGGGCCCTCTCGGGCAGCGCCAGGTACTGCGTGTGCTGGAAACGCTGGTTCAGGTGCTGCAGCTGCAGACTGGAATAGATAGTCCGCGGCTTGCGCAACTTCTTGGTTGGGACTTGTGGCCGCTGCTCCAAGGACTCCGGGGACAGTTGAGGTTTCTCAGAGTCTGGGGAGCAGCACAAGATGGCATGTGTGGGGTGGAGGTGGTGAGAAAATAGGGTGTGAGGCAGATTCATAGGTTTATTTGCATCTTGTTTCCTTGACAGTTGCAGATTAGCAAAAAGTCTCAGAGATCAGCCCTGGGCCCTCACACCTCTCTGCCTTGTCTGATAAGCTCTATGCCTCAGTGGTTCACTGCAGCCCCAAAGTTCAAGGTGCATCAAGTGATATGAGACTTAGTGCTTGCCCTCAGGGGTGGTCCCACTCTCATGGGTCCTGGGACCAGAGGAAGAAAGCACCTAGGGCAGAAAGAAGGTAACAACACCTGTGGTGGGAGGTCAGGGTTCAAGCAGTGCCTTCAGGCCAGCCTGGGGTGGGGCAGAGCAGAAGGGCAGAGCAGCGTGGGGTGGAGAGTCTGGCTGAGGCCTAAAGATGCTGAGAGGGGTATTCCAGGTAGAAGGAACTCAACACAATGCTCACAGACCTGAGACAGTGAGTGTGACCACCTCAGGGCTCTGGAAAGAGGCAATGGTCAGAGAAGCCCAGATGAGAGACGCTGAAAGCCAGAGGAGGGAGGGCTTTCTCCTCAACAGGCTGACTATTGAAGGTCCCCAGGGTTTGCTATCTTCAAGTCAAGACTGTTATAACAGGAAGTCCCTCTCCCAACATTCAGCAGGAGAAGTGACCACCTGTCCACTCCCCCATGGCCAGGTGTCTCAGAAACACCTCCCCCCACCTCCATGTGACTGGTCGGACTCCTCCAGAGGTAGCTAAGAAGGTGACTGGGGTTTAGAGATAGCATAGCACCACTGACCCAGCGCTCTGGGATTGCGCCTGCGTGTGTGTGTGTGTGTGTGTGTGTGTGTGTGCACTAGTGTGGCCCCAACCTATGTCACTTTACGGGGACTTTGGGTGGATGAAAGAGTCGAAATGCTCCCGGGCTCGGACAACATTCACCACCTTCTATACACTGTCTGCATGGCTACACCCAGTCACAGAGGACCAGGCCTCAGCCTGTTTCCTCTCTGTCTCTCCCTTCAGGCCTAGCTGGTTTCACTCCACACACATCAGGTTCTATGAGCTTGGCCAGCTGTGGTCACCAGAGTCCTCACGTCTTCACCTCTTCTGCATCCCTCACCCTTTGCCCCAGGTCGGAGGACTTTTGAGATCCACTTCACCTCTCCAATTCCCAGATAAACCTTTGGTTTCTGCTCTGCCTGCGCCTGCCCGGCCTCTCCAGTTCCACCCCACTGCTTGCAGCCCCCCACCCCCAGCCGCACCCTGATGGATGCCGAGTGACCATCGACACCTATGCCTCTCTAGCTGTGCAGACGGACTATTGGGGAGATGACATTGAGCCTCTGAAGGCCCCTGCAGATGAACTCCCAGAGTCCTCTGCACCCCAACTTTCCAAACAGACCCTTCCCTGACAGTGGCCTTTCCTCACTCTAGTTGCAAGTCACCAAGGGTGTCCCTCAATGTGCCTGTCTCACATAGGTCTCAAAAGGATTCTATTCTAGCACATACTTGGAGCCAAATCTTTCCCTGAGGTTGGGTGGATGTAGCGATGTGGGGAAATGGAGAACTCTAGTCTCTGCTCACATCTCACATCCATGCTGGAGTAGGCTGAAACCATTCGTTTCAGTAGGAAAATGTCATAATCTGTTCTAAGGCCATTTGTGTCTGTGTGTGGTTTTTTCTCAGGGTCAGAGAAAGTCCACAAGAAAAGGCATTCTCCACTCTCTTTTCCATAGAACAAGCAAAGGGGTGGCAAAGAGTATGAAAAACAAATACCAGTCTCATTTCCAGTAATTTTCTAAAAGACAAGGTATCTTACTCCACAAATGCACACACACTCAAATATACCAGACTCAGCACAATGCTCTATATACTATATATAGTATATATATGAGCTCTGGTAGCGTAGTGGTTATGAATCAGGCTGCTAACCTCAAGGTCAGCAGTTCGAAACTACCAGCCACTCTGCCAGAGAAAGATGAGGCTTTCTGCTCCTGTAAAGATTTACAGCCTCGGAAACCCTGTGCAGGGTCACTATGAGTCGGAACTGACTCCACGGTACTTAACAACAACAACATTGTATACATAGGGACTCCTGGTGTAGTGCTGAGGATTAATGTGCTGGACTGCAAAGTCGGTTTAAACCACAAGATCAGCAGTTCTAGCTCATCAGAAGCCTGACCCTATGGGTCAGAATTGACTCAATGGCACTTAACAACAATTACAAAGTATATTTAAAGGGGGTGTGATGGCTTTGTAGTTGATAAGTACTGGACTGTGAACCACAAGGTCAGTGGTTTGAGGCCACCAGTCGATTGGAGGGAGATACACAGTCACAGAAATCCTATACAGTGTATCTATGAGTTGGAACTGACTAGATGGCACTTAAATATGACCATACAACAACATAGTATATTTAAAGGAAAAATTCAAGGGACTTGTTTGTAGACACTAAATCTGTAATTCCCTCCCCCAAAACTACCCTTTACCCAAGGGCAGACTGGGCAGTCTGGGAAAGGCAGCCCCATTTCTGTCTGCCAGTTTAACTTTGGGAAGCTCTAAGGAAGTTCCCTCAAATCCTCTTTACTGTACCCATACAGCGAAAGTCAATTCGCAAGGGTCAAGAGCCTGGAAGACAAGCTCTGTGTGTTCTGTTTTGTCCATCTGTACATCAAGGGGCTGGAGCATCCAAATCTCCAGGTCACTTCTGGCTGGGCACCAAGTGTAGTGGCAACAGGGAAGAGAGGGAAATGTATCTGTTCTGGGCTGACTCTAGCAGTTACCTAGTGGAAGGACGTGCACTCTTTAGAAGTCTCTTGTGCCTGCGGTAATTGTGGGAGCAGAGAGTGCTGGGGACCTAGAGCCCAAACTGCAGACAGCTCAGATGGTGTGTGCACAGTGTGTGTGTGATGCCCATGCCTACACTGGAGGTCTGCTGAGCACATTCTCAGGAGTCCAAAGATGTTTCAGGTCACGGGAACTGGGGTCTGACATATCCCAAAGTAAGGGGTGACCATGATAGAAATGACCTGAGTCTTAGGCTGTAAAACGAGGTAGCCAAGGTCTCCAGTGAGGGGCTACATTCTGAGAACAATGGATGAGAGGATCAGAGTCCCAGATGTTGCCAGGTCGGCTTCTATCAGTAGAAAGGAGAGGACCGTGGAGGGAGCAGATGGAGCCCACATCTACTGCCCTCCAAGCGGTCCAGATTTCTATTTATAAGGGTTTGGCTTGAGCATTGCTTTCTGAGGCAAGAGGATCACCAAGATGGGCGACCAAAGGAAGGGAGGGCGTGCACGAAGGGGAAATTCCCGGGGAAGGGTCTAGGCCCCCACACCACATCTGGATTGTTTCAGTTTTCCGTTACACGTAGGTACACACAACCCTGCTACTTCGGGGGTGGGGTGGGAAGCCCTCCCGCCTGGCTTCACACAACTGCAAATCGAAACCAGGTCGGTCTTGAAAGGAGACCTAGATCGACTCGCCCCCGTCCCTC
>NW_006408525.1:20707616-20734708 GCF_000296735.1 Chrysochloris asiatica
GCCGCGCGCACGCCCCCGCGGGGCGCCCTCCGCCTGGCACGCCGCGACCGCCGCGACTTCACCTTCCAGTCCCCCGCCCCGGCTTCCGTTTCCGGCAGGGGCCCCGGGTTGGTTGCGACACCACAGCTCCTGCTGGCCCCCGAGGCCGCAGGAGGGATCTGCCGCCAGAGCTTTTGCCCGAATAGCGCCCCGCCTTTCCTGGCGCCGCGTGAGACTGAAGCTTTGCCTGAACCGGGACAAGGCCCGGCGGCGGCGGGGGGCGAGTCGCGTTGGATGGCTCCTCCAAGGCTTCTCAGAAGGTGCAGGAAATACGGCGCCGGGTCTCCGTGTCGGCATATTCCAGAATATGTGCAAGATCTGACTGAACACTAATACCCAAGGCCTCGATGGACAAGTGTTCAAGTATACAAACATCTATTCTGACATGCACAGAACTACTTAAGAGACTCCGCTCAACGACAACATATACATTCGCATACGAATACACGGTGTTCACACTAGCATCGCTAGGACAGAAAGGCTGATTTATGGATCTGGGAACACATTATATAGGTTGGGATGTATCCACACCTCTACATATAGATACAGAGCTCTGGTAGCGTAGTGGTTACGAATCGGGCTGCGAACCTCAGGGTCAGCAGTTGGAAACTACCAGCTGTTCCGCAGGAGTAAGATGAGGCTTTCTGTTCCCGTAAAGATTTACAGCCTCAGAAACCCTGTACAGGGTCGCTCTGAGTCGGAACTGACTCCATGGCACATAACAACAGCATACATAAAGATAAATAGCAATATCTCTATGAAAGCATTATTACATGTTCTTGCAGAGACGCACAAGAATACAAGCCAAACCGTTGGTGCACACACTTGAAATACAGAAAATCCAGGCATATATGCTCATGTGCCTATCCTATGAGAGTTGACTGTCCACACAGCCAAACTGCTTGGTATTAGGAGACAGCTCCATCCACAAACCCACCTGTTCTCACTGCATACCAGTGTATATGCAGATTCATGCATTATCAGGTTTAGAGTTAAGGTGGTGGTCTTGGGATTTGGGGCCCTGGAGGGGACAGCAACTAAGGAAAGAGGGATGCTCCTGGTTCCGTGGAGTGACCAGAAGACAGGTGTGCAGGAAGTGGTTCAGACCTGCCAGGTGCCTGGGAGGAGGTGTGGACTTGAGCCAGTCTCCAGAAAGGGTGCTTATTCTTCGAGAAGAGCACAAGTCTACTTCAAACTGGACCCCCACAAAGAGAACAAAAGAGCTCCCCGTTGTCACCTGACTCTGAGCTCTCCACACTGAAGCCTCAGACCTAGAGAGGAAAGGGTTGTGTCGGGGAATACCTCCTCTGGGAAGCTGAAGAACCCATTCCATTTTCATCCACCAGAGTATGGAGCATTTGCTCAATTGAGAAAGCTTTTTCTACAAGGGACCCCCTTTCTCCCTTCATTCCCAAGCTCCAACGATGCTGCCATCCCCTTAGAGCTGGAGCTATGGACCTAAGAGAATATATCCTTCCAACCTCCTTTCCACCATCCTGCTCCTCAGGAGGGAGGCAGCCACATGCCACACAGTGCCCTGTTGGGTTCTGAGAGGGTTGACTGGCAGGGGAGGCTTCACAAATGAGGTGCTTTTGAGTTTGAATCAAAAGGGTGAACCAATGGACACTTCATCTTAGCACTGGTTCCACAGACATATCTGTGCTGGAGTTGGCAGGAAGGGACAGGGTAGATTTCCTGGCAAAGTTTCTGTAGCACTTGGCCATGGGCCCCCTCTAAAGCCAGAAGATCCATAGATAGATGGTGCTTTTGGGTAGTGGTGGTTCTGTGCTGTTAAGTCAATTCTGACTTAGAGCAGCCCTGTATAGGGTTACTGAGGTTGTAAATCTTTACCAGAGCAGAAAGCATCATCTTTTCCCTAATGAGCAGCTGGTAGATTCGAATGGCTGGTCCTTGTATTTAGTGGCCCAATACATAACTCACTCTCCTACTGCTCTTTAGAGCTTTAGAATTTATAAAGCACTCACTGTATCTCCTAAGCCTAAACCAAACCTGCTGCCAGCGAGTTGGTTCTGACTCATACACACAGAGTAGAACTGCCCCATAGGGTTTCCAAGACTATCTTTATGGAAGCCAGCTGTCACATCTTTGACCTATGTAGAGGTAGGTGGGTTCCAATCGCTGAGCTTTCGGTGTTAACGGAGTATTTTAACCACCAGGGCTACACCTAAGCCCCATGCATCTTCACAAACAACACACACACACACAAACCTGTGAAGCAGGCACTATTATCCCCATTTTACAAATGAGGAAAAAATTCCCTCCTACTCTCTCTCCTCCCAGCAATTCAGCTTCCTCAGGGACTGGTGGGGGACTGTGGTCTCTGATGCAGACTTCCCTGGAGGGATTCCCTGGGATTTGAGCTGCATCTCAAGACTTGGGGGGCTGGAGGAGTTCCAGGCCTAGTTCGCAAAGGTGAAAGACAAGGCTTGGGGACACGGAAGGGCTGACCACGTTGTTTGATCAGTGTGGTGAGGCGCAGCCTAAAATGCCTGCGATTTGGGCTTTAATCCCCTGCAATATCCTGGGTGGGCCATTTCCTTCGAGAAAGTTTATCATAATGTAAAACGGAGCCCGTCAAGCCTTTTTCATTTGCTTTAGGATGAATTTCAAACACCAAAAAAAATATATAATATATATATAATAAAACCAAGAAGATGAAAAAAAGAGGGGAAAACCACAAAAAACACTCTCCAGTCACTTCAGCCGCTGAAGCCAGGACTGAACCCCCAGCTCTTCTCCACGCGGGTCCTCTGGTTTGAACTCTGGGAGAAACTGACCCGCTTTGGAGAACCTCATAACCGAGGCGACGCCCTGGGCACCGACCTCGGGCTCGGCTCGGGGTTGGGCTCAGAGCCTCCGGGGTCTGGAAAGTAAGTGGACCTGATAACGTACGTTTGCTGGCTCTTCACATTGGTTCTGCAAACGCTCTCCCACTGGATCCTACAACGACCCAAGGCCATTCCAAGTCCTGACTTTCACCGAAGTCAGGGGACTCTATCCAAACCGGTCTCCCCTTCCGGAGCTTCAAACCCGGCACTCGAAACACGTGGAGGGCGCTCAGGGCTCTGCGCACAGCGGCATCGCTCTTACAGTGTTACGGGAGTCCAGCTCTTCCTACTCCCCAGACAAGCTCCGAGGAAACGGTGATCTTCTGTGGCTAGAACCTGGCACAAAGGTCTGCATCAAGCGCACCCTCCACTCAATATTTGTGGCGGACAGATTCCGCAGGAATCCTCTTCTTTCGCCCTGGGCGGCAATTCCGGGCTTATCCGCGTTAGTTCTCCTCCATTCCACCCACCGTCCCCAAACGAAATTTTAGTTTAGTTTTGTCCGTTGTGATTAATATTAGCTTCTATTTGGCGGGGGCTTTATTAGTAATTCGATTTGGGAAAAGTTTGTGAATAATTCGGTTTGACAACTGCGGGGTGGAGGGATGGAAGGAACCGAATCTATGCCCCCGTCTTTCTCCCCTGAGCCCCCCGTGCGCTGTGGACTGAGCCCCTACATTCGATAAGGCCAGAGGAGGGCAGACCCACCACACGTAGAGACATGCGTGGTTCGCTCCGATTGGACTCTTCTTGAGATTTTGAATTATTTCGTCTCATTCTGATGGAACATTTTCATGAGCGTTGATGCAACTGGGACAGCGGGCAGTTTTCTGAAGTTAGCCACGCGCCCAGCCCTGCGCTCATTTGCGCTCAGCTCTATTCAGACACTCGCAGAGAGCTTTCTCTGGGATTGGAGTTCCCGCCTCATCTCCCAGATAACCCCAGAAAAACTCCGGGGGAGGGGCAGACTCTGGGGGAAGGGAGGCCTTGAGGTCCGTAAGACTTTGGGCTCCTGACGAACGTCTCGGATGGATTCTTCCCCCCAGCAACTGTCTCTCGAGTCTTGTTTACTTTATTTCCAAATTTCAGCCTGCGATCTAGGATATGAATCTTCCCTCTGGGGTTGATCTGGACGTTTTAAATACGTATATATATGAAGTCACCAAATAAAAAATAAAACTCTTAGCTAATGCTCCCCCACCAAAAAAAGAAAGGGTTAAGAAAAAATGGGGTGGTTTTGTAGGTATGTTGGAGTCTCGCTGCGTAGGAGCCTTGCGGTGCTGAACATCGCCAAGCTCTGGAGCTGGAAGTGCTTGCGGGGAGGGAGGGGGCGCGTGCGTGACTGGCTCATGGCGGCGGGGGGGACGGGGATAGGGGGCGCGGGCATCTCGGTCAAGTGTCCTAGCCCAAGGCACCGTAGGCCTGAGGGAGGTGCCCGCGCCTGGAATCACGAGGACAGACCGCCGGACGCGCGAAAACATCCCGGACGAATGCAGCGAGCTGGCGGCAGGCTCCGAGCTGCCAACCCGGCTGCAACGAATTCTGAGCAGTGCGGCACGAGGGTAGCTTGTCCAGAGCCTCCAACCCCCGGCACCGAGACGTGGGTGTTCCGCCAACGTCTGCAGCGCCGGGCCTAGAATGGGAGCCCAAGATGGGACGTGGCAGGAGTTGGACCGTGCGTGTAGCAGGACATACAAAAGCGGGTGTGTGCACGGGCGCATACCACAAACACTCATACTACTGACACACTCCCACAACTCAGAAGGCACAGCAACACCGGAAGCACATACATAATCTCATCTTACACACACACACACACACACAGCTCGCGCGCAAACGTACACACACACACACACACAAGTACGACTCCGTTCCGTCCCTCTGAATCCCTTCAATTGGGCAAAGGGTCGACAAGGATGTATTGGTTTCACTTTTTGAAACCAATACAATTCACTTTCAGAGAGTCAAAGGCACTCTCTGACGAGACCCTTTGAAAGTCCCAACTGTTTATTTAAGGTAGGATGTTCGCATCTTAATTTGCAGGGAGGCAACCTTGAATCTGGGAAAAAAAGGGGAATGTTGCTTTGGGGTGGAGCGCGGGATAGCAGCTTGAGCACCTCATACGAGCCTACAACCCCTTCCCCATAAAGTGAGAAAAGTACTCCCGATTTCTAAAACAAGCCCCGCAGCCTTTTGCTCTGCGTACCCACGCCTTGGACCCGGGCCCCCAGACCTGAAGTGGGGGGAGGGTAGACAATCGTAGGGTCGGAGACAACAAAGTCCGCCTCCCTTCCCCCAACCGCTCCCACCACTTCTTTCTCCCAACCCCTGCTCTACCCCCGCCCCTCACCGGTCTTAGGGACCAGAGAACTAGGAACTTAAGTGTTGACCTTTCCTGGTTATTTAAAGAGGGGGCGGGGCCTCGCTCACCTCCGCTCGCTTCACACCCACCCGCCAGACGTCAATCATACTCATTAATTCTCGTTGGAAAAGGATCACACACTGAAAGTTCACCAACGGCTGCCTGGAAAAAACAGGACCGCGTAGGGAAGGGGGTGGGGACGTGGGCACAGTTGGGGGAAGGGTTTGTATTGGTGGGTTGGGGTGAGGGTTGTGCACTGGTGGGTGGCACTCAGCAAGGGAAGGGGAAGAACTGACGAGAGTTGCGGAGGGAGAGGGGTAGCTCAGCAGGGGAATTCCATAGTAGGGCGGTAGTAGAAATAATAACATTAATGTTGTTAAGTGCCGTGGAATCGATTCTGACTCATTGTCTCTGTATAGGTTTTCTGAGGCTTTAAATCTTCACGAGAGCAGAAAGCCTCATGGTTCTCCAGCGGAGCGGTTGGCGGGCTCGAACCGCAGACCGTATGATTTCCAGTCTGATTCTTACCATATGGCGCCACCGCGCTCCCAGTAACATTAATAATGGCTAATGGCGTGGCACTGTGGCTTAATGCGCTGGACTGCAACATCAGTTTGAACCAACCGCAAGGTCAGCGGTTCAGGCTCACCAGTCTACTCCTTGGAAACCCTATACAGGTCGCTTATGGGTCGGAACCAGCTCGACGGCATTTAACAACAATATTTATTATGGGTTCATTTGTTAGACAAACTAGAAGTTAGACATGCTTCTAAGTTCTTTACATGCATTTCCTCATTTAAAGCCTCACATAACCCTGTAGGGAGTCCTATTATTATTCCCATTTTGCAGATGAGGAGAAAGAGGCACAGAAAAGGTGTGTGCAGGGCCTGTACCCACTTGACTGAAAGGTAAGGGAATAGGAAAACAGTTGAGACTGAGAATCAGCAGGTTCCCACCTTCCACGATGGAGGGCATCGAATGCCAACCAAGAGCTTAAAATGGGGCCCATGGTCTGTGGGGAGGATCCCGATGGGGGCTGAGAGGCTTCCCATGAGCATCTTGGGTACCACAGTGGGCTAAGGAGGGAAGAGTCTGGTGACAGCCTAGTGAGAAGGTTCTTGCAACGTCAAGGGTGAAGTGAGAAGAGAGGGCCCAGCAAGGTGGTTGCAGAGGCTGCCTGGAAGGATGAGACAAATGGCTAGAGACCCTTTTCTGGGTCTAGTGAGTGTACCTGAAGAGGGGGGATTTCCTGGCCAGGAAAACCAGAGGAACCCCAGAAAGAAATCTTGTGTTTAGTCAGGAAAATTCAGGCAGATGAACCAGGGACCAAGATGCTCGGTTTGGCTGTTCCACCAGGCAGCCAGCTACTCTAACTGGTTTTTGTCCATGCTCCTGCACAGGTGTATTTCCTGAGCCCTGCCAGTGTGCACAGGTGAAACTTGCATATATGCAGATATATGCAAATGAGCAACCCAGCCTGGGCCCTGAGCCACAGGTAGTGAGGCAGGTCCTCCCCCACCTTCAGGGAGGGGAAGGCCACCCCAGCCCTGACTCACCCTTTGACATGCCACCTGGAATGCCACCTCCCCAGCTGGGTTTCCTCTGACTTGGGGAACTTGCTCTTGGAATCTCCCTGACGCCCTGGCCCAGAAGATTGGAAGCCCAAGGCCCTAAGGTGGGAACTGAAGACCCAGAGTTTTCTAAAGCAGGGTAAAGAAGACATAAGAAGAGTATATGGTGTTCCCTAAGGGATGTTCACGTCTATAACTTCATGGGGCCTCGTAGTAACTTGTGAATGAGGTGGTTTATCCACTCTATTTTACAAAGACACTGAGGTACCTACCCAGGGAAAATCTGGCTAATGTGTACGGAGCTGGATTTCCAATCCAGGCCATCTGACTCAGTGCTCTTTGCACAACTCTATGGTTTGGTGCAAGGCTGAGGAGAAAACCCAAACCAAATCCACTGCCTTCAAGTTGATTCTGATTCATAGCAACCTTGTAAAGGGCTTCTGAGACTGTAAATCTTCCAGAGAGCAGAACACCTCATCTTTCTGGTGGGGTTTGAACTGCCGACCTTTCAGTTAGCAATCCAGTGCTTAAGGGGGAGCTAATTCTAATGTTTGGGGCTTGTGTTAAAAACTGCTGGCCCTAAGTATCCAGACAGTCTTGGGAAAGAAGCCTTTAATCCTTGCCAATCTGAAGAATTTCAGTGAAAAAGGGAGCTCAGACTTCTAAACAGCTTCCAGTCCCTTCAAGACTCACTACAATACAATAGTCTTTTTTTTTTTTTTTTACAATATTCTATTTTTAAGCACCTACTGAGTACAGTATGTAGGATGCAATGACAAATTGATCTAGGGCCCTTGAAAATCCCACTTAAAGTTGAATTTGGTATTTGTTGTGTATTAAGATTGAAAATTAAAATTGAAATTCAAAAAGTTTATGAAGTTCTATTATCTTTAAATTCCATTTTTCCACAAACTTTTTGAAGCCCCTTTGTGTGTGTGTGTGTGTGTGTATGGAGCCCTGGTCACAGTGATTTAAAAGTTGGGTTGCTAATTGCAAAGTTACTGGTTCAAACCCACCAGCTGCTCCAAGGGAGGAAAATGAGGTTATCTGCTCCCATAAAGATATGCAATCATGAAAACTCTAAGGAGCAGTTCTACTTTGTCCTAGGGGGTCGCTACAAGTTGTCATTGAGACACTAGGTTTGTTTTACTTTTGGTTATATAAATATATGTATGTGTGTGTGTGTGCATACTGGTGTGGAAGGAACTCTGGTGGCATAGTGGATTACACATTGGTCTGCTAACTGCAAATTCAGCAGTTCCAAGTCCACCAGCTATTCCACAGATGAAAGATGAGATTTTGTGTTCCGTTAAAGACTTACAGCCTTGGAAACATTACACAGAATCACTGTGAGTTGAAACTACAAGTTGAAACTATTGCTAACCACAAGGTCAGTGGTTCGAATGCACCAGTCACTCCTCAGAAACCTTATATAGGGTTGCTATGAGTTGAAACTAACTCAACAGCACTTAACAACAGCAACAACAATCTTTACTGAAACGTATTGCCAAGTCTACCCTTGTAGAGCTGCTGGCTGGGTTTGAACCACCAACCTTTTGTTTAAGAGCTGAGCGCTTAACCATTGTGCTGCCAGGGCTTCATACATACACATATGTGTTATACATACACACTCACAGTCAATGAATACATATAAACCAGGTACCCAGGTCAAGAAATAGAATGTTGACAACTCTCCAAGATCTCTCTGTGTATTCCCCTGCCCCCCAGGTCCTATTCCTCTCTTCTCCTAAGTAACCAATATCCTGGCTTTTGTGTTACTCATGTCACTGGTTTTGATGAACTTGACATGAATGGAATCATACTGCACATATGATTTTGCTTCTTCCCTCACTTGACAGGTTGTAGAGTCTAAGACATCCTTTCTTGGCGTCCATCCCTCCTATGGGAACATACGTTCTACTATACAAGTATCATTTCTTTCAACCAGATGCATAGATGGGTTTATTCCACTGGAGCAAGGACGAGGCCTTTCACCTCAGTGACTGAGGTACCCAACACATGGCCAGGCACATAATAATAGATGTTCAATGAACAAGCAGTGAATGAATGAACAAGAATGGATGAAATGGCATATCCATGTTTATGTTTCTAAAACTCCCATGGGTCAGAGTAGGAGGTCATAGGGTGACATTTGAGAAGTTGGTTCCTTCCAAAGGGTGTTTTCCCCCCTATTTTCTCTGCTCTCACAGATGAGAGGCTGTAAACAGTCACCCCAGATTTGGGGGCTTTCCAGGGCACAGCCAGGTACAAAAGAAAGCCAAGCAGATCCAAATTCTACTCCTAGCATCCCCTCTTACTGACTTCGGCAAATAAAACTTTATTGTGCCTCAGTTTCTTCATTTGTAAAATGAATGGAATAATAAATCCAACCTCACAGGACTATAAAGATTCATTGAATTACTCTAACTGATTGGCACATAGTTGGTGTTACACATGTGTTAGCTCCCCGTTCTCTTTCTGTTGGTCTCCATAAGCGATCTTCCTGTCCCCATCACTTAACCTCCCTGGAGGGCACTGGACCCAACTTAATTAAAAAGCTTTTGTTCTCAGCGGATTTGGTGAGGACTGGAGGTATCACTCCAAGACAGAAAGCTTCTGTAGCACAGAGCTCCTCACCCTCACAGCACCTGGCATTGTGCCCTGCCTGCCAAGGTGCTCATGACAGGCTGATTCTTTAGCAAATCCCCAAGTCACCCTCAGCTCCTATGTAGAGGGATGCTTTGAGGGTCTGCCCCTCAGCAGTATCTGGAATCGTTTCATGTTCAGGATCCCAGCTAATCCTTATCCGCCCTGTCAGGTAGGTAGAACAAGTATTACTGTCCCCATTTCCCAGATGAAGAAACCGATGCTCAGAGTAGCTTAGTGCCTTGCCCAACATTGCACAACCAGTAAGTGGCAGAGCTGGGATTGGAACCCCAGCCTCCTGACTCTGGGGTTCTCTGGATTTTTCCAGAGCAGCCCAACTGTCTCTGGAATGGGAACAGAGATAGGAGTGGTTGTGTGTATGTGTGTGTGTGCAACATTCAGCAAATGGCTATTACTTGAGCCTGAAGGGTCTTTGATTCATGTGAGGGAGGGAGTGGCCTGAGAGAAACCCAATGACAAGGAGTCAAGATTTGAAGAGAAACAGGACAACTGGCCCTAAAGAAATACATTGGGGATAGGAGACTAATTCTGTATGACCTGAAACCAGAATGCAGAGAACTAACTGTAAGCCACAGGAATGTACATTTAGGTTCAATATAAGGAAGAACATTTTCATTGATTTCAAGAAGCAGTGCATTCTCCACTTCTGTCTTAGGCACCAACTTTTTTCTACCTTGTACAGAGTGATTATTCCACATTTTGTTTCCTCTGTTGGAATAAGACATCTGAATACACGTCTAATGAGTTTTGCTTGCTCCAGCGTGTGTGTATACATTCATCCTCAATAAGTGTTGGAGAGTCAGTGAGCTCCCCATCGCTAGAGGTATGCTATCAGACATTGTTGTTGGTGGTGTTGTTAAGTGCAGTCGAGTCGATTCTTACCCATGGAGACCCTGTATAGGCTTTCCAAAGAGCAACTGGTGAGCTTGAACCACCGATCTTGTGGTTCAAACAACTTTGCAGTCCTACACATTGCAGTCCACCCACAGCGCCACACCAGGACTTCAATCAGAGGTTGTTGTTAAGTGCTGTCGAGTCGATTCCGACCCATAGCAACCCCGTACAGGGTTTCCAAGGAGCAGCTGGTGAGCTTGAACCACCAAACTGGAGGGTGCTTATAGTAAGGTTGAAGACCTGGGCTCTGAAACAGATGGAGTAGACCTGAATTCTAGTTCTGCTGTTTAAAGCTAAGAGACTCTGGGCAGATGGCTTAGAATTACTGAGCCTCATTTTTCTCATCTGTAAAGTGGAGTTAATAATACCTACTTGTACGTAGACTAAGGAGAACTGGTAGTACAGTGGTTAAGCCTCGCCTGTTAACTGAAAGGTCAGCTGTTGGAACTCACCAGCTGCTCCATGGGAGAAAGATGTGACAGGCTGCTTCTGTAAAGATGTACAGCCTTGGGAACCTATGACACAGTTCTGGTCTGTCCTATTGGGCCACTACGAGTGGGAATCCATTCAACAGCAAAAGCGTTGTTCTTGGTTGGGTGCTGACCTAGATAAGCTCGAGGCCCATAACCAAAGCAGTGATGGTAGGAATCCACCTAGCCGTTCAGTGGGAGGATTGCTGCCCTAAAGATTGTTGTCATTGTTGTGAAGCGCCCTTGAGTTGGTTCTGACCCATAGTGACCCTGTATAGGGTTTCCGAGGAGCAGCTGGTGAGTTTGAACCACCTTGAAGTCCAGTTCTTATCCTATAACACCACACCAGGACTCCTCCATAAACATTACAGCCCTATGAGGCAGACTGACTCTGTCACATGGGGTCTCTATGAGTCGGAATCACTTTGATGGCACCCAACCATAATGACATAGAATTGTTGTGGGCATCACATGAGGTGCTGTATGTGACTAGCACAGTGCCCAAACCTGGGAAGTTAATAATGCAGCTTTTCTAATGATGCATGTGTTGAGGGGCTGGATCATGTGCTCACTAATGTCCTTCCATCCGATAAACATTAGGAAAGGTGGACGTAAGTAGAAACTAGGAAGCCGACTGACTCAACATAGGAAACTGGCTTAAAATGGACAGCACCCCACTCAAGTCCTAAGGGTCTTCAGACTCTTAAAACGGACTTTTCTACTGTTGTCCTGTTCCACTTCCCTTTAGACAAGTCCCCTTGGGGTTGAGATCAGGGACTCGCCTATTTCCTGGAGAGTCTGGGCATCATTAGCCCTGGAAAAGGTATCAAGAGTCCCCAAACAGCCCAGCCTGCCCTAGAAACCTAACCTTAGGTAAGAACACAGCCCAAGCGTTCTGTGTTGCCCATCACCTGCTGTAACCACAAGCCTTTAACTGACCCAAGCCTCTAAACCAGGAAGCTGACATGGCACTTTTGGGAGGGGCAGTGGTTCCTGTGTGCCAGGTGCTCCAGGCTGGGAGGAATCCCCAGTAGCCTTGGTCTCTAGCTGCTCTTCAGTCTTGCTGTCCTTCTTAGAGCTGGAAGAGACCTCAGAGGTCCCAAGTCAATGGGTCTCAAATTCTAGGATCAAGAAGGTTTGGAGTGGGCCTGGAATCTGCAGAAAACTAAATACCCCAGGTGAGAAACTGATCTGATCTAATGCCCTAACATTACATACTCATATGTAAGCTGAGGCTTGGGGCTTGTCCAAGATGGACCTGCTGGAACTGGACAGAAGCTCTACTCCCTAACCCAGCTGCCTCTTATAGTTCACTCCCCCTGAGAAGGGAAGGTCAGTTTCTCAAAGATGTCACCCTTGAGTATTACCTATGCCTCCTTCAAAGGGAGTGTCAATTACATGAGAGCCATTCCCCCTCCTGGAAATGGCCCCTCAGAAGAATGAATGAAAGATTCATGGTAGGTAGGAGCTTCCCCAAAGCCAGCCTACAGAAACTAGTAGGTGTTGGAAGCTAGATCCACAGAAGACCACACAGGCACATACTTGGGAATAGCCATGGCACTGGCGAAAAATAGCAGTCTGATTTTGTTGTTGTTGTTAATTGCCATTGCATTGGGTCCGACTCACAGAGATCCTGTATACGGTTTCCAAGGAGTGACTGGTGGGTCTGATTTTGTTGTTGTTGTTAATTAATTGCCATCGAGTTCGTTCTGACTCATGGTGATCCTGTATACGGTTTCTAAGAAGTGACTGGTGGGTTTGAACCTTCAGCCTTTCAATTACCAATCCAGTGCTTATCCTTCAACACACTATTCACCAGCCCCAGAGAAAGTCCCTGGTTCACAGCTAGATAATGGCATGCTGAAAAAAAGAAGAATGCTTACTGTTGACTGGACTTAATCATCTCCAAGGCTACATGCCCCTCTCCTCATTGGCAAAGGGTATAGGGACTCAGCTAAGCCTGGAGAATGCCAAACAGTGGCCGTTAAGGATGGGGGGTGGGGTGACCAAGTAGCTGCAATCAGGAGGAATGAGGGGGCTGAGCAGGTACCCATAAATCAGACACTGACTCCACCTGCACCCCAAAGACCAATTCCCTAGAGGTTTTATGAGTCCAGTGGGTCTTCATGGTGGTGTGAATAATGGGTGGCCACGGCATTTGTGACTTTTTAACATGTGACTATGTAGCCATGTGTGTGATGGGTATGTAAGTGCGACTCTGTGTTTGTGACTCTTTGTGGCTTGGGTGTGGCACTGCATTGTGTGTGAGCTGGGCAGCTGTGGGCTGCATGTGACTTGGATGGCTGTGTGTTTGTGTGACTATGTACCAAGAAATGTGTGCTGTAGATGTGACTCCCAGAAACTGGTTTTGTGTGAAGCCAGATATTGGATATGTGGATGTGACCATCCAGAGCTGTGTCCCTCTGTGTGACTTGTGTGCCATCTGGGTGGAGACATCTTTATGTGACCACCTGTGGCTCTGACAGAGTCTGAGTGTGCTTTCTTCTGTGGGACTATGTGTCTCTGGGCATTGCCTGGAGGATCACTGGGTTTGCATGTTGTGTGTGCAGCTAAGTATTGCTTTCTCAACTGTGTGTCACTGTGTGTCCCTCTGAGTGACTCGGTTGTGTCACTGTGTGTGACTATGAGACAACATCCCCCTCAAACCACCGTGCTTTGGTGGCTTTGATGTGGTTGAGTTTCTAGGGGCCATAAGGAAGCCTGTCTCATTCTTGAGGACTTCAAAAGATGGGGTTCCGTTCTGCCCAGTGAGGGAAAAACCCATTTCCCCCTCACTCTTACCCTCTCTCAGTGCCTGGAGAAGAGGCCTGTTTGTTTTCCTATTTTTACTGCCTAGGATGAGTTCATGGCCGCAACTGACTCACCACTCTTTCCGAGAGTCTTGGAGAAGGAAATTGGGGTTGCTTGGTTGGGGCCTCTACCCACAAGCTTGTGGACCTTTAGAACAGGGCCAAGGACGATAGCCGGGTCCATGTGGGCTGCACCCTCCATGAGCCCAGAAAGTCAAGTAGGCCTCCTTAGGGGTCATGTCCAGCCCCCAGCTCCCCACTCCAAATGAAAGGTTTCTCTCCTGAGAGGTTTCTCCTCTAGTTACAGGTCAGCTGAAAATTAACCTGGAGCATTGGAGGTGTTTTTGACGCCTAAGTGGGATCCATGTTGCTGCAGGAAATTCAGGTCTCTCTCCCGCTGGAGCAGTAGCAGAGACACCTGGACTAAATATCACTGTTTGGGCGCCCCCTATGGGCAGAGTTTACCTAGTCTGCAGGAGGTGGAGCTAGAGGAAGGAGACTTACACAACCATGTGGGACCCCCCTTTCATGGGAGAGACATAGTTCCTGTTCCCCTCTCCTCCCATTTTATGAGAGCCTCAGAATTCTCCAATGTACAGGCTCTGATACAGAACAAGGAGAGCTGAACCTGAAGCTCCCTGTGCTGGGAGAAGAGTCACGTTGAAAGTCTGAGGAAGAATCAGAGATTTCTGGAAAGTGGTGGCCGGAACTTTGGTGCAGGCTAGAAGGGAGAGCATGTCTTGGAGGCTAGACAATGCGAGGACCTAGGAATGAGACACATTGTTTGAAGATACACCGAGGTGAGGAGAGGTGGGAAGGCTGAGTGGGCATGCTCCCTGTGTGAGATGACCCCATTTCCATATCAAAGGAACTCTGTGTAGGCAGAGAGTTTGTGGGTAAGAAGTCCCCTCTAGTGTCTACCTGGTGTTCCTCTTGGTTCAGCCAGCATACAGCCACCTGTGTGTGGTTGCCCAGGAGCAAATCCTGAGACTGGGACCTCACTTTCTTCTCCTTTCCCCAGCCTGGGGAGCCATATACCCCAACTGTGAACCACTTGTCCTCTAGCAAGGCCCTACCCATGACCACCCTGAAGATACCCCTGCCAGGCTTTCTCCCAATCAGTGGCTCAGACCATGAAAACTTACCTCTGTCCCCATTCTCCTGGCCCACTGCCTTGGCGCTCCTGCCAGCTCCTGGGACTGGCTAAGTCACCAGGGCCTAACCCCCTGCCAGCCTGGCTCTGGCCACAAACACTCCCACTTCAGATTTAGGGGCATTTGCACCACCCTCAAGGTTGGCAGTTCAAACCCACCAACGCTTTTTACTCCAGTAAATATTTACAGCCTCCGTTTTTTGCCACATCTACTGTGAGAATGAGCTCCGGTAGCGTAGTGGTTACGAATCGGACTGCGAACCTTAAGGTCAGCGGTTCGAAACTACCAGCCGCTCCGCGGGAGAAAGATGAGGCTTTCTACTCCCGTAAAGATTTACACCCTCGGAAACCCTGTACAGGGTCGCTATGGGTCGGACCCGACTCGATGGCACTCAACAACAACAACAACAACAACAACAACTGTGAGAATGAAGACCATTCTCAGCAACCAGACTGTCGACATTCCGGAGTTCTGGAGAATGGTGACATCAGTCTGAAGGACCGCTCAGTTATCATGAAGGGCTCCAGAGGAACCCTGCTGAGGGATTTCAACCACATCAATGTAGAACTCAGTCTTCTGGGAGAGAAAAAGAAGAGGCTTCGTGTTGACAAATGGTGGGGAAACAGAAAGGAACTGGCTACAGTCTGCACCATCGTGTGCAGAATATGATCCAGGGTGTTACACTGGGCTTCCGTTACAAGATGAGGTCTGTCTGTGCTCACTTCTCCATCAACGCTGCTATCCAAGAGAGCAGGTCTCTTGCTGAAATCCGAAACTTCTTGAGTGAAAAATACACTCATAGGGTTCGATGAGGGCAGGTGTGGCTTATTTAGTATCTCAAGCCCAGAAAGATGAATTAATTCTTGAAGGAAATGACATTGAACTTGTATCAAATTCAGCTGCTGTAATTTAGCAAGCCACAACAGTTAAAAACAAGGATATCCGAAAATTTTTGGCTGGTAGCTATGCGTCTGAAAAAGGAACTGTCGAACAAGCTGATGAGTAAGATATAAAAGCTATGAAGCGATGGAAACAAGGCCTGGTGATTTTAAGACCTATTGGTGGTGTTTTTCATGTAATAAAAGTTATCTAACCATTAAAAAAAATATATTTACAGCCTCAGAAATGAAACCCTACACAGGGTTGCTGTGAGGCAGGATCTACCCTATGACAGTGGGTTTGGTTTTGGAGGAAATGAGCAGAGCCTTGCACTCAGACCGAGGAACTCACTGGGCAAGGCATTGGGACTCAGTTTCCTCATCTGCAAAATGGGACTAATGGTGTCTGTCCTGCTGGCTTCCCAGAGTGGGTGGTGGAAGGTTCTAGTGAGCTCATGGGTGTGAAGGCCCTGATGAGCCATAAATAGTCCAGTGCTGTGGGAGGGAGGGAGTGAAGCCATGTTATTCCAGCTGGGCCTTGCTGCTCCAAAGAAGGGCTTGACCAGTAGGGGGCTGGGGAACTATAAGTAAGGGTCTCTGTGCCAAGTGCTGGAAATGGGAGAATTTGAGGCTGGTGTGCTAATGAGGGCTGGGGGAAAGGCCCTGCTGAGGCCACACCAGAAACCAATGCTGGGGTGACATTGCAGGTCTGTGATAAATCCTCTGGACAAGTGACACTGAAGAGCCTGGTTTAAGACAGGGGAGTAGTGAGGACCCTGAGGTCACTAGGTGACCTCTCAGCATCTCTGACATCAAACCTGCCTCTACAGGAAGGAGATAGGGCACCATCTTTTTTGCCTCTCTGTCCCTCTGCCCTGGGGAGAGGAGGTTGAGTGTTAGCTGGTGTGGACACAGATGATTGACTTTCAAGTAAGGAAACATCTGGAGCTGTAATTGGTTCCCCAAAGGGTCTGCTGCATCTTTCTCCAGCCAATCAGAGGCAGTCCCTGACCTCTCTTCCTCAAATTGGCAAGCAAACACCTTCCCATGTTCCCTACTTCCTCCAATCCACATGGCCACTCTCTCCCACCACTTACTCCCCTTGGCCTCCTCCCTCCGAGCGCCTTCACACAGGCTGCTCTCCTGCTAGAATGCTCTCCCCTAGGCCACACCTGCTCAACACCCCCCCCACACACACACTCCACCCTGCCACTCCAGCCTCTGATCAAGTCCTGCCTCTGCCAGTCTCCAGTCACGTGAATGTCTTTGAATCTAGTCTTCCCATTTGTAAAATGGGGCTAACACTAACTACCAGGGTAGTCAGAAACAAGAGCTAACACAGAAAACACTAAACCCAGTTCCTCACAGCGGAGAAAACTCAACATCTTTACCTGTTACCTACTACTGTGCTTGATTTATTGCTTTGTAATAAAAGACAGATATTTACAGAGCCCTTGTACTGTTTGGCAACCCTGGGTGGTATGAAAGACTAAATGCTCAACTACTAACTGAAGGGCTGGTGATTTGAACCCTCCCGGAGGCGTCTTAAAGGAAAAACATGGTGATGATGGCTTCTAAAAGGTCCCAGCCATGAAAAGACACTCAGACACCATGAGTCGGAGTTCCAGGAAGATTCCTCTACCCACCTGGAAACAGTTCCAAGTCTACATATGCAGGTGACATCTGCTGACATAGAACATACAACAGCCCCCAGTAACACAGTCCAGGGTGAGCTAAGGGAGGAGTAGGGGTAAGGCAGGAGCAATTCAGAGAGGACTTCCTGGCAAAGGGGTCTTGCAGGACAGGCAGTGAGGACAAGAAGGGCAGACCACAGGAAGGAGCATGGTGTGCTCACTGGAAACCCAGGAGTGGAGAGAAAATGTGAGTGTGGAAGTGAAGACGGGCTAGAGATGGGCAAGCCAGAGGCTGGAGTCACTTGAGAGCCAGGTGGCAGAATTGAAACCAGTCCTGGTGTGGCACTGGAGGTTAATGCGCTGGACTGCAAATTCAGTTTGATTTGCAAGGTCAGTAGTTCAAGCTCACCAGCTGCTCCTTAGAAACCCTATACAGGGTCGTTATGGATCAGAACTGACTCAACAGCACTTACCAACAACAATGGTAGGAAACAGAGAGCCTCATTGGGTCTTGAGCAGGGAAGTAAAGGTTGAAAGGGAAGGAATGGGCCTCCCATTTATTAAGCCATTAGCTGTGTTCCAGACTTTTGCTAGGTGTTTATTACATGGTTTCCCACTTTATCCCTATGCAACTGGTACAATATGCAGTTTTTTATAGACGGGGAAATTGAGACTCAGAGAAGTAGCTTCCCCAAGGTCACAGAATTATGGAGAAAGTGACACAAGTGAAGTCTGCCCGGAAACCATGTGCCTGCCCAGCATAACCCATTTTTCCCAAAAGACAATGTGACAATGAATAGAGCAGGACTCGTCTTCTCTTCCCATGGAGCCCTTGGTGGATTTTGTTGCAAGACCTGGGGGTGTCTGGAGCCAAGGGAGATGAAGCTTCCTCAGAAGACTGATTTCTCAGTAGTTTATGGGATGGAGAGAATAGGGACCAGAAGGCCACACAGGGAGGGTCTGGAGGACCAGGGAAAATGAGAGCAGTCAGAGGTGACTCTGGGCTCTCAGTTGGGCTGCCCGGGAGGAACATGAGGTTGTTGAGGGAGACAGGGAAGCCAGAGCAAGTTGCAGGAAGGATGAGGTGTTGGGTTTGGAACGCACTGAGCCTGATGTAGTTGGCCAAGCTGAAAACAGCCCCCAGCTTTGGAAACCCAGGCTCAGAGCTCAGTGGGGAGGCTGGACATCGGGGACTTTCCAAGCACGCTTTCCTGTCTCCCCCAGAATGGGGACGCCCAGAGTTGTGCCCTGAGTCACGGGGTCTCCAGTCTGGAGAAATTGAGTGAGGAGGCAAGGTAGGAGGTAGCAGAGCAAGTGACCCAACGAGTGACCTTTGCCTTCAGTTCTCTCTTTGGGGGTCTCCAACTCAAAACCTTGACAGAAAGCTCTTTCATCTCAGAAGACCCTGACTGGAAGCTTTTCTTACTATCTTCCTACGCCCACCCCCCACACTTCAGCTCTTGTCATGCCTTTTAGAACCATCTGTCTCCCCTAAATTCCTACAAAAGTAGCAAGCTGTGTGGACCATTTTTCCTGGTCTTTGTTTAAACTAACCTAGTAGGTTATCTGAGTATCACTCATTCACTCAACAACCTCTCTTAAGCATCCACCGTGCCAGGTCCTGTGCCAATAAGCATGATGACTACAGATATATCCTCTAGGAGCTTATATCTAGCAGGTAAGACAGACAATAATCATATAATTAAAGACAAGCTTGTTTTAGGTAGCAATAAAGAATCAGAGAAAGAATAAGCAGAGTTGTGGAGACAGGAGCATGGGGTGCCAGAGACTTCAGGTGAGTCTTGAATACAACAACAAGGAAAGATGTAAGGAAGAGCGTTCCAGTTGGAAGGCATGGCTAGTGCAAAGGCCCTGAGGTAGGGGTGGACCTGGTGTGTGAGAGAAACAGCAAGAAGACTGGCCCTTCTTGTAGTGGAATGAATAAAAGGAAGAAATACAATAGCAATGAGGCTCAGAAGGCAGATAGGACCCAGATGGTGAAGGCCTTGTAGAGTTTCTATGTTATTTTGATGAGATGGGAAGTTACTGAAAGATTTGAAACAGGGGACAGACAAGTTCTGATTTATGTTTATAAAGATCCCTTAGGCTGAGAAGGCAGTGGGTGCTACAATCGGTGAAGGTTCTGGGGTGAACTTCAGGACACCCTGAACAGAGTGGTGTCATGGAAGAACTCCTTGTTTGACTTTTGGAAGTCCCTTTGTCTCCAGCTTGCATGGGTGTACCTGTGTGTCAGGGACTCTGTGAGGAAGGTGGTGTCTCCCCAGGGCCCATACTAACATCCAGATAGAAGTCTCGGGTCTGGAGAAAACTGAGGAGGGAAGGAATGGCTGTGGCAGAGTTAAGTGACCTGGCAATGACCTTTGCCCTCTGCTCTCTCCTCAAATTCTGCTGAAGCCCCTGAGTGCCCAAGTGGATTGAGGGGTGGCTTCTGTTTGGGTGGGGCCTGTGGAATCTGTCAGCCTCCTGGGGGCGGACCCTGGGGATGGTCACCCAGCAGCAGCCCTGGGAAGGGACTGAGTCAGATCCGGAGAGCAGCACGGGGCGGCCTGGCTGAGGTCATGGTCTGGTGGCTAGAGGTGGCCTCCCGACCCGAGTCCTCCACCCCCAGCTGTTGTTTGTTCAGAGGGCCCTCCGACGTGTGCCAGGCGCCTTCCTGGCCTCGTTTGCGCACTCCTGGAATACAAGATGTTGAGAGTCAAGACCAGGCAGTGATTGGGCAGCTTCAATCCCCATCTTTCCTGAGGGAAGGCATGACCCCCTGCCCTCAGGGAACCCCCAGTCTGAGGGGAGAGCTACAACTGAGGAAAGACTTAGACATGCTTAAAGAGCACACAGCTGGAGATCTAAAGGAAATTCTCCAACTGGATCAAGGACTGAAGAGTGGGTAAAGGTGGGGGACGGGTGGAAGAGGCAGTGGGAGCACTGAGTGGAAATGTCCAAAAGGGCCCCAAGGAGGACTGAGGGAACAGGGCTGGGCCAGCCTCCAAGACCCTTTGAGGACACAGGATTCATTCTGTGCAATGCATCCCCCTACCTCTGTGCAACTGTGGATGAGGAGCCCTGTGTAAAGGCAACCCAACTCTACTCCCATCCCTTGGTGCCCTGTCCTAACAGCAGAGTGTCCCTGATGTCCACTTGAGTCCTCTCTCTCTTGACCCCCTCATATGGAAGCATCGTCTGACCCTCCTGGTACCCACAGTGTACTCTAGCAGAGAGTTGTGCAAGGGTCAGGAGACAAGGGGCAGGCTTCCTGGGGAGGGGAGATTCCTGTCTCTCCTCCACCCCCCCAGGCCTTCCTTCCCCACAGCCTTGGTCTGTGTTCTGCAATCGTCCTCCTCCGCTGTTGTTGTCGGCTGGGCTGTCGGAGCTTGTTTGGCCTGAGGGTTCTCACCCAGTGCCTCCTCCCCCTTGCCTTCCTGCCCAAGAACAGCAGCCGGAGCCCTGAGATGGGAGGAAAGCCAGGACTAGAGTTGGGCTGGAGCAAAGCTGAGTCCCCAAGGCCAGGAGGAGAACCCAAGTGCCTCCTGGACAAAGCCTCGGGCTGGGAGGTTTCTACCCTCCAGAAACCAGACACATTGGCCTGGGATGGCCACCAAATAGCCCCCAGTGGGAAAGGTAGGAAAGTGCCCCGTACCCAGAAACACAGCCACACAACAGCAGTCACTAGACTTAATGCCATGAAAATCAGAAGGCCCTGACTAGAGACTGGTGTGCAGCAGGAAAGCATGGTTTTCTAACAGTCCCAGCCATCTCAAGATGGCATTGGTTGCATTGGAAGTGAGGGAGCTGCCCATCAGGGGAGGCATTCAAGGGTAGGCTACAGAGATTAATCATCCTCTCACTGAATATTCATGGATCACTTGTGTAGGTGGCTCAATCCAGGCAGTAAATCAGAAGGCACTTGTAGAGCCACATGATAGTCAGAAGCCCCTTCCAGCCCAGGGACCCTCCAACAGGGTGAATCTGGGCAGGATTCTCAGAAGCAGCTTCAGGGAAAGAGAAAAGGCATCTATGAGGGCTGGGGAATAAATAGCCAGCCAGGCTTGGGTTCTGGAACCTGCTTAAGCCCTGGACAAGCTTGGGCTCTGGCTAGGCTAGACACCTCCTCCCCGCCCCCCAATTCAGGGGGTGTAGTTAGAGGAGGGGGCTTAGATCCTGGGGGTGCAGGATGGTGAAGGGGAGCCAGACAGCTTCTTAGAAAGTGGCAGGCAGGTGAAGGAGGGGGGGCTCCCAGTGATAATTAAGGAACAAAGGTGCCGAGGAGCGCGGGAGCCTGCGCGGGCCTCTGGGGCAGGCAGGCTAATGGGAGCCTGGAGGAGAGGTAATAACAAGCGAAGGAACTGAGCAGACAGCCCGGCGTCATGACGCCCACACGCCGCCCCCTGGCCTCCTGCACCAGAACAGTAACTGAAGCGGCCAGCTGGGGGTGAAAACATATGGATAATACATGGGGTGTGCTTTTTCGGGTGTTCCAGCGAGGTTGCTTAGGGAAGAGGGGGCCAGTGAGCAGCTGAGCCTAGAGGTGGTGGGAGGTGGATGAGCTGCGGTCAGTGGTGGGGGCGGAGGAGAGTTAGGGTTTGCGGACATTTGCTTGGGATTCCAAAGGCTTATGGGTGCCTGGGAGAAGACGCCCTGCACAGACTTATGGGGAGAACTGTCACCGCAGCCACAGCCTGGCAGCACTCCCAGATGCTGGAGGAGGCGACCAAGATGGCGCAGGAAACCTGGGGTCGCCTTCTGCTTTCGGTAGCAGTGTGGCCCTGGGCAAGATACTTAAGAGCTCTGGCTTCCTCAACTATGGGGCGTGGGGGATTTTTTTTTTGCCAATTTTTTCCCAATATTCTATTCTGACTCTTGGCGATCCCGTGTGTTACAGAGTAGAATTACACTCCAAAGTATTTTCTTAGCGGCAATTGATTGGGTGTTCAACTGTTAACCTAAAGGTTGGTGGTTTGAACCCACCTTGTGCTCCTTGGGAGAAAGACATCTGCTCCAGTGAAGGGTTCAGGCTAGGAAACCTTATGGGGGGCAGTTTTACTGTATCCAATAGGGCCATCATGGCTGAAATCAACTCAACAGCACTTAACAACAATCTCATGAAAGCAAACTGCCGGATCATTCTCCCATGACACCACTGGTTGGGTTCCAATAGCCAGCCTTTTTTTTGGTAGTGGTTGAGTCACCCAGGGCCTCTCTGCTGTGAAAATGGGAACAGTACTGTGTACCACACTAGGTGGAGTCCTGGTGTGGTGCTGTGGTATAAAGTACTGGACCGCAAGGTCGGCTTGAACCACAAGGTCGGCAGTTCATACTCACGCGCTGCTCCATGGAAACCCTATACAAAGTCTCTATGAGTTGGAACCGACTTGATGGCACATAACAATAATGACGTGGTTAGGGGAGGAAGGTCCAATGGGCTGGTGTATGGGAAAGCCCCCAAGGCCCGTCTGATACCCAAACCTTCATGAATAAAATCCACTCACAAAGCCACACACTGTTTAGGCCCTCTTCCCATCCCACCTATAAAATATACATACTCCCGCCCTCACCTGTGTGTCACACCTATCATAGTAGAATCTTATAGACTGCCACAGAGGCATGTCTTCCATACAGTGGATATGTATATACGTCTACGCATGTGTGAACTCGCACATATACGCTAGTGCATAGGCCTAAAACTTTGGAAACTGGGACTGAGAGATGGTCTAGGTCAGTCCTCCCCACCCTCACTCCCATCCCCAGTCATGGGAGATTCCTGAACACACACACTGTACGTGTGTTCACATGCACACACCTGCTGCTCTGTTTGGCTAGTGCATTCATTTTGCCCCTCCCCAGCACCTCCCTCCTTACCCCAGTCAGAACCAGCATAGTACTATTGGATTGATTGATCTTCCTGAACTTTCCCTGTGTCTCTCCAGTGCTCAAATAACCTATGTGGCTCCCCAATGTCCTCTAAGAAAAAAGCGCAAGAACTTCACCCTGCCATTCCTCCCTCCATTTCTTTAGTGGTCTCCCTGGCTTCATGGATCCCTGTAACTTAGAGGACATCCGTGCTACCCCCAATCCAGTTCTTGAATCCCCTTCACAAGTGTTGGAAAGCTTGTCAGTGACTGGAGCTCACCACCGCTAGACAGCTGTAGTTTCTTGAGCTGAATCTATCGAAGACAACCCAGTCTGGTTGAACTATCACCTCCTAGAAAGTTTCTGCTGTCTCTTGCCCTGTGATTCTGTTTCTGCCTCCAACATCCGCTGTCATCATGATTAGTGATTGTTTCCTGTCAGAGACCTCTGCTCTGCCATGAGACTCTGAGCCCTTGGGGCAGGTGCCTGAGATAGAATGGGTGCTCAGGAATGAGGTGTCCACTTATTGGACACCCTTGTCTAGATAGGCAGACACTCGTGTGTGCAGACCTGCCCTGTGCATTCTGAGTACACACAAGCTGTAATCATTGACACAGGTTGGCATCAGAGATGCCATTTCAGGAAGCCCCCTGGGGCCTGCTCTTTGCCATGACTCTTTGTCTAAGACTCAGGGTTCCAAATTCTTTAGTTTTGCTCCCATCTCCATTCAGGGGAGCAGGCACAGCAGAAGGAGGGTTTAGGGGCCCCTTCTTTGCCTCCTGGAGCCCCCAAGCTGTCACAGCACCAGTTAGCTTTGTGATATAATTGTAGCCCGCTTCCCGCTTCCAAATCCTAATTCTCTTCTTACATTGTTTGCTTCCCATAGCCCGTTTCTCCTTCTGGCAGCCTGTAGTGTTGGCTGATTTCTTTTAGTTACTTTCTGCTACCCTCTTCTAGAATGTGAGCTCCTTGAAGGCAGGGATTTGGGGCTGTTCTGTTCATTTCCACTTTCTTAGTGCCTATACCAGTACCTGGTACACAGGCTTCCACAGCTGTAGGATGAATAGATAGAATTGTTTTCTTCTCCATCTGTCCCCTACCCGTACTGACCAGTGAGCCTCAGGAGGGCAGAGCTGGGCTCTGGCTCTTTTTTCCCAGTGTCCAGAGTAGTGTGGAGCACACAAAAGTTGTGGAACTAAATGAGCAGGGGCCATCAGCAGGTTTCTGTCCATCACAGTCCATCCAGAGTCTCCTGAGGAACAACCGTGGGCAGGGTGGGAGAGGGGATGGAGAATGGGACACCTGCTTTCCTCCTTAATGGTAGCCTCTGGCTAACCAAGCTGTGGCCTTGGAGGTGGGCAGGAAATGGGGTTGGAGTTCCTGCCAGATCTCTTACTCTGGTCTCCTGGCTGAAAGAGCATAGAAGAGATGATAGAGATGCCCACCTTTGTGTACCTCCCAAGGACTGTGGAGTCAGCCCCTTTTGGAAACCTGCTATGAGGATGGCTTTGACCTTCACTTAGCCTATCTGAAAAATGGGGCCTTTAATCGTCCTTGCTTGTAAGCAACGTGACCGGCACTGAGTTAATACTCCCATGTTCTCAGTATTGTGATCATGTTGATGACAATGATAAGAGGACACGAGTAAATAGGGTAAAGCAAAGGCCCCAGCCTCCCACTTCCCAGTCCTGCTAGTCGTCACAAGCTCCTTTCCTGGCCTGTGGCTTAAAGGCAGCAGGATGCCAGGAGTCTTTGGGGGATCCTTGGGCCTTTGGGGAACTGAGGGCTAGATGGAGACTCAGGACCCCAAGAGAAGCTGGCTGGGCCAGCAGGAGGTAAGGCTTAATGAGGCTTTCCAGTCCACAGGAGAAGGAAGAGATGGAAGCTCCTAGTTGAAGCTCCTAATTCCCTTAGTGCTATACATCGAGGCTGTGGAAATGGAGAGGGCAGATGCTGGCCACGCCATTTCTTCCTTAGCTCAAGCCAAACAAGACCCGGCTACTGTTTTGGACATGGTCTCATTGCTGGGAGCTCCACCAGTGTGAGGCCCAGACCACTCTTATCCTGGAGGTCCCAGGGATAGTGAGAGAGCACATTGAACAAGGAGTCAGGTGACCCAAACGCCAGCCTGGATTCTGCCTCTTGGAGCCTCAGTTTCCTCTTCTGTCCATCCAGTGGGAGATTGGTCCTAACATTACCCTGATGGACAGACCGTGGTTCTTTAAGAAAAGTGATGTGAAACACACCAGCCCAGTGCCTGGCATGTCTGCAGTAGGTGCTCAATAAATATTGGAGTCCCCACATGTTTGAAGCTGTTCTCTGAGACAAGAAAGGCAGGTCCCCTCACCTGCTCCTGTCCCCACTTCTGTCTTCACAGCCCAAGACTGTGATTAAGGTGCCAGTTGGCTTCCTCTGCCAGCTTCTGCTTCTTTCCAGCCCAGCCTTCCCCACTCCACACCCACCTGGCTACTTCCCAGCATAGGTGTCTATGGAAAATAGTACTTACAGCAGCCACTGAAATTGTACCCCTGTCCAAACACCTGACACCCATCTTTTAGATCGCTTTACCATAATATCAAGTCAAGCTCATTTATCTTTTACTTAACACGTGATGGCACTACATGAAAATCACAAGGGTACGTTCCTTGCTTTCACGGATGAAAATTGGTCTGCGATGTGCTCAGACTCATGTTTCCCCCATGTCTCCTCTTTCTACACTCAGCAGAGCAGGATCACACAGTCTGCCTTGATCCATGGAGGTTCTCCAATACAAAAGTGTGAGTTTTAACTTGCTGAACGATCTCTCACAGCTGGTGCTGGAAACTGCGATGGTTCATAGAAACTGCTCAATGGCACATACCATGCCTGCCATACTGTAGATTCATGTCACCTCCCAGCATCCTTCTCCCTTTCCTTCCTCCAGTAGACGCCTGAGGTTTCAATGCTGCATTGTCCCACCACTGAGCATCACATGGAGCCTCCACTCCCCTCCACTGAGCCCTCTCCCAAGTCCTGGAGCCCGCATTCATCACTGCGCACCAGAAGACCCCAGCCTATGAGCTTCTCCATATGGTGGAAGACCTGCTACAATGTGTGCCTTCCAAACAGAGGGGGAACATCTGGAAGGGCACCAACCTGTCTGATGGGCCCTAGGGAGAGCATCTTTGTGCTAAGACTTCAAGAAAGATTTGGCATTTGCCCTTCGTGCAGTGGTGATGAAATGAAAGGTCATTTCAGACACAGTATAGACACAGCAAACGTGAGTCTCCATTTTCTGGAAGCCCCATGGTGCAGGGTTGTGTGGAGATACACCAGGAGACCATGACGTGGAGGCCTGACTGAGGAGTCATACTGAGGAACCTAAAGAGCTTTCATACAGGAAATGAGGAACAGACCACCACAGAGCTGCAGTACAAATGGAGGCCCACAAATCAAGATATGAAACTGCTAAATAAAATATGTGCTTTCTTTCTGCCTTGAAAATATGCCTTCACAAAAGCAATATTGAAAAATATCCATACAGCTATGCCTGTTTTCTTTAATCTTTTTATTGAGAATTGTGTGAAAGTTTACAGAGCAGATTGTAAGTTTTACATTCAACAAATCACAATGCTTTGCTTCATTACCATTCACTGCCATCCCCTCCATGTACCGATAGTTAACAGTATTTACCTCTATTCACTTTAACTCTTGCAGTCCCCTGTGTCTCCCTGTACCTTCTTCATTCCTCTGATAATCTCCCTCTTGTTTATAATGCCTGCCCTGTCACCCATGTTAACATGAGTCTAGCCCACAAATAATTTTCCTTTCTGTGGCACTATGGGCTAGTGCTTCAGACTGCAAAGTTATTTGAACTGCAAGGTTGGTGGTTCAAGCTCACCAGTTGCTCCTTGGAAACC
>NW_006408525.1:20737453-20739673 GCF_000296735.1 Chrysochloris asiatica
AAACTCCCTCTTGAAAACTTGTAAGCCAGTCACTTTGTGCCTTTCTAGCCCCATCATTTTAGGTAGCCAATGTCTAAGTTGCCTGTCGCTATCAACCCTGTGTACAGAAGGGAAAGGATTGAACCTTGATGTGAAGCTTATTCCCTCTCAGTTGGTATTTTGAGCTACTGAATTCATAAATATAGGGCAAGTTCATCAGATTGTAGCAGTTTACACTTGTTTCCTTTATCAAATGTTTTTATCTTCCTCTAGTCAAGTTCTGATTATCAAGCCATCGAAGCTAGGTCAAATGGGTACTATCTGCAAGTTTGGACATTCTTGTGCATATCTCCTCACTTCATATCAGCTGGACACTTTACTGTCAGCTCTAGCCCTCCATGGCTATGTCCTTGACCATGGGCTCAGGGGTCTCCAGGTCTCACCATACTTAAGACCAACCTGCCCTTCCTCTTCTCTCTCTAATATCCAGGTCAACAGGAGTCTATGGAATTTGGTTGAAATCAGTCCATATCTTCACTGCTACCTTTCCCCCACTTCCACTCGCCAGTAGAACAACATGGTTGCCAGTAAACTTACATGCCTGCTCACGTGTTCCCTTTGAGTTTCAGTCTCGGAGGAGGATTTGTCCTGAAGGTACTTGATTGTTTGCCTTAATGGCTCTCCAGCGAACAACTTGCTTGTCCTTGTAGTAGCCAATCAGACTGCCATTTTTGTTTTTTATTTTTCCTGCTGATCTTTCTTTCAAGAAGTATCTTCAGTTCCTCTAGCTGCTCCAGGCTGGCCTGCTTGTCCTTTCCAGTGGGAGTGTCCCATCTCAGAAGGTTCTGGTTGGGGCTCAGGATTCCACTTAAGTTCCTATACACTACAAAGGCTCTGCAAGAAGCCTATTTCAATGGGCAAGTTCTAGAACCCCTTTTAGGTTTTCCAATGAGTTATAGGTTGAAGGTGTGCTTACAAGCTTCCTATAATCATGTTTCCCGATATTCCTTTCTATCCCACTCAAGTGTCTATTTTAGAATAGTAGACAAGGGAAACCAATATTCATAAGACAGTCATGCATCTTAACATTATTTCCCCTCTTTTACCCATTCATTCATACTATGCCTTGATCCCTGTATCACAGAGCCCTGTTGTTCCAAGTTTGAGCATACATCATTATTTACCTCTGTCCCATTTAGCCCATGTAAACCTGCCTATGTGTTCCTGTCTGTTTGTTCTTGTAGTGTTTTCCTAATTCCTTCTAAAAAAATTTCTGTATTTTCCTTGCTTTTCTCAATCTTTCTGTCAATCCTTTGAAGGTACCTAAATATCATTAATTTGAATTCTTTTTCAGGTAGTTCCATTATGTTTTATTCCTCAGAAACATTTTCTGCCTTTGCATCTTGATCATTTGTTTGAGTCATTCTCTCTTGTTTTTTCTTGTGAGCTTAAATTGTCTGTTGTCTCTGGGGCATTGTGATATTGTCTTATTTGTATTTAATTGATGATTGTATGTTGATGTGTCTTAGGCTCTCACCAACTGTCTCCTGTGGGTGTTGTTAGAGAATGGAAGCATATGCACTGTATTCCATTTGCCATTTGCACATCTCAGTTTAGGATGAGTTTGGCTGGTGTTGGCTGCTGTCTAGTGTTGATCAGGTGGTATAGGAGGTGGTCTTGGCTCTTGACCAGTGGATGGAGCTACAGAGAGTAGGTTATGGCTGGCCTAATTGCTGTCTCCTCTTGGCTGGGAAAAAGGAGAAAACCCCTCCCCTAACACACACACAAGAAAACAAAACAGAATAAACCAACAAGGAACCAACAATGAAAAGAGAAAAAAAAAGCTAAAACAGGCAACAAACAAAAGTGAAAAAGAAAGTAATAACTAAAAAGTGAAAAGAGGGGCAGGAAAATGGAGTTATAAAAGAGAAAATAAGAACAAAAATGAAAGGAAGAAATTTTTTAAAACTTAGAAAAACCAAGAAGAGTAAAGGAAACAAGTGTAAATTGCTACAATTTGATGAACTTGATCTATACTTGTGGGTATAGTAGCTCAAAATACCAACTGAGAGGGAATAAGTCTTCACATCAAGGTTCAATCCTATCCCCTCTGTACACAGGGTTGATAGGGATGGGCAACTTGGACATTGGCTACCTAAAATGGGGGAGGGCAGGAGGGCTATAAAGGCACAAAGTGACTGGCTTACAAGTTTTCAAGGGGGACTTTAGTTTCAGAGAATG
>NW_006408525.1:20742859-20745015 GCF_000296735.1 Chrysochloris asiatica
TAGCCATCATAGATTGCTTCTTTTATCAAGAAAATCTTTTCTTTTTACAACATTGGTCTCATATAATATTTGTCCTTTTGTGATAGACTAATTTCACTCAGCATGATGTCCTCCAGATTCAACCATGTTGTGAGGTGTTTTGTAGATTCATTGTTATTTTTCTGTGTCTGGAAGGATTTCATTGTGTGTATGCACCAAAGCTTGTTTAACCTTTCTTCTGTTGATGGGCATTTAGGCTGGTTCCATCTTTGTGATGTATCTCTTGTAGACCGAATATTGAAGGATCCTATTTTTCTCCATTCGGTGTAATTATCAACTGGTGTGAATTGATTGCTGTCATTTTGCTATATGTTTTTTTATGATGCTGCTCGTTTCTTTGTTCCACATAATTTTCTGTGTTTTCGTTTGTGGGCTTTCTTTGAATTTTCATTTCTGTTGTGTTAACGTTTACAAAATCTTATGATTTGCTTCTTTTTTATTTGATGTGAAGGTGTATTGATTTTCTTTGAGGTTACCCTGTAACTTATGATTATTAATTTAAAAAAATGTTTTCCCTGTGTAAAGGAATCTGTTTTATCTTGAAATCTAATTTTCTTCCTTACCATTTGAAAGTTCTGTATCTACACTATTCCCTTTGATTGTTTTGTAATGGTAGTGGTTGGATACCACCAAGTCAGTTACAACTCAGAGCGACGCTGTGTATAGGGTTTCAGGGGCTGTAAGTCTTATAGGAGCAGAAAGCCTCATCTTTCTTCCATGGAGCCTACTGGTAGACTCAAGCTACTGACCTTGAGATGAGCAGTATAGCTTGTAATCTACTATGCTACCAGGGCTCCTCTTTGCTTTGTAGTTGACGTCATTATAAATGGGCATCTCTGGTTCACTGTTTTCAGTCTGCTAGGTTTGTTTTACTTTAAATTCTTCTATCTCTGAGTTATGGTGTTGGAGGAGAATATCGAAAGTGCCATGGGCTGCCCATAGACCCAACAGATCTATGTTGGTAGAAGTGCAGCCAGAGGGCTCCTTGGAGGCCAAGATGGCCAAACTTCGTCTCTCATACTTTGGACATATTGTCAGGAGGGATCAGTCACTGGAGAAGGATATTTGTTTGATAAGGTGGAGGATCAGAGAAAAAGAGGAAGACCCCCAGTGAGATGGATTGGCCAAGTGGCAGCATCAGTGGGCTCATGCATGGCAACAACAGTGAGGTTGACCCAGGATCGGGCAGTGTTTCTTTCTGCTGTGCATAAGGTCGCTATGAGTCAGCACCAACTCAATGGCACCTAACAACAACAACAACAATCTCTGGATTGAGTTCTAGATGGTGTTGTCATGTATGGAAATCTCAGGTTGTTGCCTGCTATGGTTGGTTCTCAGACAAAGAACACCCTTCAGTATTTTTTGTAAAGTTGGCCTAGTTATTGCAGATTCCTTTAATTTCTGTGTATCTGGAAATGTCCTAATTTTGCTGTCACATAAGTAGGACAACTTTGCTGGGTATATGGTTCTTGGTTGACATTTGTTTTTTCTTTCAGAGTTTTGTGTATGTCATCCCATTGCCTTTATGCCTGCATGGTTTCTGTTGAAAAATCAGAGGTTTTCTTATTGGTTCTCCTTTGTAAATAACTTTTCATTTTTCCTGAGCTGCTCTCAGGAGCCTTTCTTTTGTGTTTGGTTTTGAAAAGTTTGTCTATGATATGTCTTGGTGATCTTCTTCTAGGATCTCTTTGAGATTCGTTCAGCTTCTTGTATGCCTTATTTTCCCATTTTTCATGATGTTAGGGACGTTTTCTTTCAGCTACTCTTACAATTTTTTTTTTTTTATTATTGTTTCTTTCTATTCTGGAATTCCAATCACCCATAAATTATTCATTTTCATGGTGTCCCACATAACTCTTAGGCTTTCTTTGGATTTTTTCTTAATTTTTTGTGATTATCCTAGTATACTAGTATTGGGAGATTTGTCTTCAAATTCACTAACTGGGGCTTCCATTGCTTTACATCTACTCATTTGCCCTTTCAATGTATTGTCCATTTCTGAAATCTTCTGGATTATTCTTTATTAATCTTCTGGATTTCTAATGTTTTGTATTGTTTCAAAACTTGCATTTATATTTTGTCTATTTGGATTTTTTTTTTACTTTTAAGTTTTTATT
>NW_006408525.1:20747854-20820768 GCF_000296735.1 Chrysochloris asiatica
GGAGGGAGTAGTTAATCTTATATTCCAGAATCAGAGGATTCTAGGACCATCAAGGGAGAAGAGCACAAGCGAAATGTGGGCCCCTATCCAGAGAAGCAGCGACACCAGAGATGGAGGCAAAGATGATGACATGGAGAGAGGAAGCAGCTGAGGACTCTAGATTCATGGAAAGAGAAAGGTTGAGTGCTGGTGGCCAGGAGTCAGGCTTGCACTGACTTTGGTTGTTTAAATTATTTGGTTGTTTAAATTATTATATATTCCTGAGTGTTTTTATGACTTTGGTTGTTTAAATTATTTGGTTGTTTAAATTATTATATATTCCTGAGTGTTTTTATGTACATCAAAAAACAAAACAAAAAACACAGAGGGAATAGAAGCAAATATTGTTGAATGATGATACACGGAGGAGATTGTAATCATTGCAATGAAACAATGAATATAAAACTGATGTTCCCCCATGTAAACTATCACTCAATTCACAATAAAAACTTCAAATAAAGAAAGAACATAACCACTAAAAATGAAAAAAAAAAAACAACCCACAAACAAAATGAACTCAGTGCAGAAAATTATGTAAAAAAAGAAACCAACAGCACCATAAGAAAACCCACAGCAAAATGAGAGCAGTCAATTCATAACTATTGATAATTACACTGAATGTAAGAATAGCAGAATGGATATGGATAACAAAACAGGATCCTTCAAAATGTTGTATATAAAAGACACATCAAAAAGATGGAGACAGCTTAAATGCCCATCAACAGAAGAATGGCTAAACAAACTTTGGTGCATATACACAATTGAATAAGTACTGCACAACATTGAAGAATAAGGGTGAATCTGCAAAACACCTCACAACATGGATGAACCTAGAGGACATTATGCTGAGTGAAAGTAGTAAATCACAAAAATGACAAATATTGTCTGAGACCAATGTTGTAAAAAGTTAAGAAAAAGTTTTCTTGATAAAAGAAACAGTCTATGATAGTTATGGGAGATGAAAATTATTCACAGGCCAGAGGGTAGATACATGTTAACATGGGCAACAGAGCAGGCAATATACAACATGAAGGAGATTGGAAGAGGAAGAATGATGGTAGCGGGAGACATAGGGAGGAATGCAAGAGTTAAAGTAAATAGAGGTAAATACTGTTGGCTGATGGAGGGGGTTGCAATTATTGTAATGAAGCAAAATATATGATTTATTGAATGTAAAACTGATGATCTGCTCTGTAAACCTTCACTCAATTCACAATAAAAAGTTTTTTTAAAAAAACACACAAACAGGGAGAGGGAGAATGAAAAGAGAAAGTAGAGAGTAGTAAAAAAAAAAAAAAAAAAGGTGCGGGGGCGGGGGGGACAAAGAGGGGAAATAAGAAACAAAAGAAGAGAAGGTAAAACAAAAGCAGAGGTAGATAGAAAACAGTGCAGCTGTTGAACTCATAGAAAATTCTGGGGGAGGGAGGACTTCTGCCAGCCACGTTGTTCACCAGGTGGGTGCAAGAGGGATGTGACAGCAGAGTTCCTGGCCCTAGATGTTGATCCTACAGGCCTAGATGTTATCCATGTTTCGGGCACTGAATCTGGTCTGATGCTGAGCCCTCCTGAATCCAGGCTTCAGAGTTACCAATCTCCAGCCTCACATTGGTGTAGCTCACAACCAGGAAGCTCCAAACTCCCAGAGAGCAGGATCTGCAGGGTAGAGGAGGTAAGGGAGGGTGGGAAGGTATTGGAGCAGGAATTGGTGGGGGAGGGAGGTAGATGAGGGTAGGAGCTAGCCACACCTCTGGTCACCAAGGAGATGGGAAACAAATGAATCGCACCGTTTCCCATCACCTGTGTGAATCTGCTCTGCCAGGCCACCTTTGGCACCAAAACTGTTCACGAAGTTCAAGATGGTTGCGCCATGTCTGACTGACCACTCACCAGTCAGCTTTCTCCTCCCTGCAAAGACACAAGCCATCCCTCTAGCCTTTCCTCTGAATTTCAGAGTTCCAGTATTTTCATCTGTGTCTGTTTCATTTGGTCTCTTCATCTTTGTTCTAGAGGGTCCCTGTAGTGTGCCTGCCTAGTCCGCCATCTTGCCAGAAGTCATTTGTTTGTTTTTTAATGAGGTTGAATATTTATGCTTATAAAATACTCAAAAACTAATTAGTAAAATTTAAAGGCAACATACAAATTATAACCAAGGAGTATCAAAATAGTATATTAAAATGATTTAAGTAAACCTAAATTTTTTACTTGAAATTATGTTAATGTAATTAAATGTCACATATTTTTATGGAATGGAATACTTTGTCATTCTAACATTGAATGCCCATGAAATTGCAAATATAAAGATTCACTATCTAATTTCATGTATGTTACATTTAGAACTATTCTATAGAAATTAAAAGCTAAATTGTTGTTGTTGTTGCTAAGTGCCGTCAAGTCGGTTCTGACTCATAGCAACCATGTGTAGGGTTTCCAAGGAGCAGCTGGTGAGCTTGAACTGCCGACCTTGTGATTCAAACCAACCTTGCAGTGTAGCACATTAACCGGAGCACCACACTAGGACTCTAAAAACTAGATTACTTAAAAATGTTTCTCACCTGCAACCATTTCAGATAATGTGCTAATTTGTGAGTACCCATGGAACTTGAAGCGAAGCAAACATACATAGTGCAATTGAAATTTGAAGATGCATGGAAACAATTCGTCCAATAGACTAATAGACCATGTGAACATCAATCTCCACAATGCTGAGACCAGAAGAACTAGACGGTGCCTGACTCCCAACTGCTCTGAAAAGGATCACATTAGAAGGTCCTAAATAGAGTGGTTGAAGAATGTGGAACAAAAGTCAAAATCATAAAAAAAGACCAGGCTTGCTGATTGGCTAGATGTTAGTGGAATCCCTGAGACGAGACTATGACCCTTAGTCACCCTTCAGGTTTGGAGAGATGAACTGACTCCCCTGGCTCAGTGTTTAGCCAAACAATATTGTGTTGTTGCTGTTAAGTGATGTGAGTCAGTTCCAACTCATAGCAACTGTATGTAGGGTTTCCAAGGAGCAACTGGTGAACCTGAACTGCCGACTCTGTGGTTCAAACAACTTTGCAGTCCAGTGCATTAACCCACAGTGCCACACCAGGACTCCAGCCAAGCAATAGACAGGTCTATAAGAGGAACTGTGTGGTGCTGTGCAATATGCACTGGGTTGCTAGCTGCAAAGTTGGCAGTTCAAACCCACCAGCTGCTCCTCGGAAACCGTACAGAAGGTTGTTATGAGCCAGAACCAATTTGACGGCACTGAACAGCATAAGGGAAAAAGTATCCCTCGTGAAGTACGCACACCTTAGAATCGTCAACCATTTGAGATCAAAAGGGCAGCATTTACCCAAAGACAAAGTTCAGAAGGGTTTGGAAAGAAGAAAGCATGATACAAGAAACACAACGATGAACTAAGCTAAGTGGTGTTACGATGTGGGGATTGCAATCAGTGAGATGAAACAAAATGAGTATGAATCGTTGAATAGAAAACTCATCCTATATACTCTGTAAACTCACTCAATTCACAATAAAAAGTTGTTTTTTTTCTTTTAAAAATACATGTCTTTACTGAGAAATGTTGTTAAGCAAAAATTCCTGGCATTATTTTTAAATAAGTTTTAAAAAAATCTATTGTGTGTACATTATCTGAACGATAGGATTTAAGAAATATATCAATTTACTTTTTATTTCATCTAAGCACTTCAAGGTCAGCAGTTCGAAACTACCAGCGGTTCCGCGGGAGAAAAATAAGGTGGTCGGCTCCCGTAAAGATTTATAGCCTTGGAAACCCTGTGTGTAGGGTCACTATGAGTCAGAACCGACTCCACGGCACATAACAACAACAACAAGAAGCAGTTCTACAATGGTCATCTCAGTTGTTGGTAGTGCTCACACAACTTAGGGCATCTAGAAATGATGGCATTTTATTTCAAGAACATAGAACAGGAAACATTTCCCTGGGGCCTGCCTGAATGTGTTGGTTGTTAGAGCAGATGTTAGGGCTATGGGCTGCACTGTGAGGCACTGCTAGCTCCTTGCCTGACCCAGGCATCCATGAGTTTTTTTAAACAAATATGTGTGTGTGTGTGTGTGTGTTTATGAGATGAGGGGCCTAGGGCAGGGGTCCTTCTTGCTAGATCTAAGGGCAGTACTGCCTTGAAGAGTGCTGATCAGAATGGTGATATACTTAGGCTCTCATGTGAGAAAGACCACTGTGGATGCTCTGGGGAAATGGATTAGAAGAGTGAGGAGCTCTGGTATTGCAATGGTGAAGTACTTGGCTGTTAACCTAAAGGTTCGTGTACAAACCCACCCAGTTGCTCTACAGAAGGAAGACCTTGTGATCTGTTCCTGTGAAGATTACAGCCTAAAACACTCAGTGGGGCACTTAGGGTCACTATGAATCAAAAATAGACTGGATGGCACCTAGGAACAACAAGGAGTCTGAAGGGGGTTTTTTTGTTGTTGGGTTGGGTTTTATGGGTTTTGTTTTTTTTTTTGCAGGGACTGTTGAAGAAATTTCAGAGTGAGAAAAAAATGGTAGCCTGGATGACAGGTATAGAGAGGTGAGGAGAAGTTAAGAGAGCATTTAGGCAGCAAGAAAGGTCTTCTCCCTTCTCTCCATAGTTTCTGGAACTTTCTTTCCCCTTGATCCATGGACAAAACATCATATCGATCGCTAAAGTAAGAGAGTTTCAGAAACAAGATATAAGACCACCAAGATTGTCCCAGTCCTGAGCTATTTGATGTCCTCCAGCAGTTCCCAAGTGATTTAAAAAAAAGGCAAGGACTAGTAACCCTCCCCATGGAGTACCAAAAGAGGGATCTGAGTTCGACCTCTGGGCTCTGCGTGGAGGACATTCTGGGGCCATGGAGGAGAACCTAGCCCCGGAAGTCATCCCCAGGCAAGGCCTGCTTGGTTTGGGGCCATATGCCTGGGGGTATCAGGCTAGATGAGATGACCTCACAGGGAACCCTTCCAACTGGAAGCTCTCGGCCCTGATCCCAAGGGCTAACTCCACCCGCGTCCTCCACACTCCACCATGTCTACACCTGGCAGCCCTTGCAGATGGTTATCTCCCCTCCCCCCACCTCACCGCCTCCACCCTGGCCCCGCCTGTCCGTCTGCCAACAGCTCCACTCCTGGCCTTTCATCTCTTGCCACTGCAGCCGGCCTCGATGCTGCAATCCCCCGCCCCCCAGGCTGCCCAGCTCTGCAGCCTCTCCGAGGGCTTGGACCCTACCAGATGCCCAAGTTGGTCACAGACCCTTTACCCTATAACACAAACATCCACCTGTCCACCTTCCCTGAGTCACACGAGCACACACTCCAGACCACGACCCCAATGTCCACCATTGTCCTCCCCTCCCCCTAACAACCTTCCTTTCTCTGAGTCTCCCTCCACCACCATTCCTCAGAACCTCCTTCTGTCCCCAAAACCCCTCTCTGCATTTGTCCTCTGCTTGCAGCCCCAGACAGCAAAGAGGCAACGAGACCACAGGAGCAGTGTCAGATTGCCCACAAAGCAAGGTAAGCACAGGTTTGCGTGTGCTTACTTATTAATCTGTAGTGAACGAGTTCACATTTTTTTCACCACATCAAAGAGTCTGCTAGATATGGCTGGCATCGGTCTCTCTCCCAACCTCACAGCACCTTCCTACGGAATCAAAGCGTCTTTTCAAATTTATAATCCCTGACAGGGATGGAGTACCCAGTAAGCAAGGTAAGCACGGGCTTACTAGTGCTTACTTTTCTGACTGGCTGGCTAATTCAACACTGCACAGGAGGCAAGAGAAGGAGGTAGAGACATTGCCAATGAGAGCCGCCATTTTCTTCTCCTGAACGCTTTTCTTTTCTGGTGCTGGAGGAGGCAGGCGCAGCCCTGAGGCAGGTGTAGGCATGAGTTGACCTGTGGCAGGTCTGGATGATCAGCATCTCAGGGGATGGGTTAAGGGTATGTGACCATTGCTGTCACCACAAGCATTGGCCCCCTTCTAACCCAGTCCTACTCCTGGACCTTAGGGCAAAGTGTGGGATGAGACCCAACTGGCAATGGTAAAGAAGCGGGGGCAAGATCAGTTCTCTGGGACCCTGGTGGGTGGCAGCAGCCTGCCCAGGAGACTGGGGAGGAAGCAGAAGATGCTTTGATGGGGCTGGTGGGCCGAAGCAATAGCTCAAAGTTGCCCTCTAGGGCTTGCTGTGGAAGGAGGCATGGGTGAGGCGGGAAAGGCTGGGATACAGCCTCCTCTTCTGGCTGGGGCTAAGCAGAGGCCAAGGAATACCTTGACCATCCCCCTGCCTCTAGTAGAAAAGAATAGAATTCACACCAGGTGAAAGAGGGCAGAGACTTGGTCCTTGAGCACAGACAGATGGACCTCTCCTGAGCTCTGTTGGCCGTAGTCACCCAGTCTGGTATCTTCCCACCCTGCTCCACCACAGAGATAGAGTCAGTTCCGACTGCTAGTTAACATCCAGGGGATTTCCTGATGCCCTGATTCCTAGTTAATATCTTCATTCATACCCTGGTCACAGCCTTCCAGGAGCTGTGGGGATGGAAGGGTCCGGGGAGCACTGCCATTGTGCTCAACTGTCTGCAAGGTATGAAACAAAGACGTTGAGTGGACAGTCAGGGGAGGGCCACTCCGGGTGACCGGGGGCACCTTGAGGCTGCCCAAAGGAAGCCTGGCTTGAGAACAGCAGGAGTCAGAGAGGAGAATGGTGGTGGCAGTAGGGAAGAGGAGTGGGTAAAATCAACTGTCATCAAACCACAAAGATGGACTGGTGACCAGAGCCCAAGACCCACTGCCGGGTGCAAGGGACACAAGAACATGCATACATGCATGTACATGTGTATGTGGACATAGAGGAGGCAAAAGAATGCACTCTATAGGGGGTCTAGTGGTTATCCCTGGGGAGCAAAAGAATGTGTAGGCGGCTGTGAAAGAGCTTCATATTTTCCTGTTTGTTTTCCTACCCTGTTGAAATTCATATGAGAATGTATTAATATATTATTTATGGAATTAAATACATAATCAATGGTGAAATTGGAATAAAGGGTTGAGTTTAATTAATAGTACTATACCAACATGAGTTTCTTAGCTGCAATGGATGGTGACATAGGATATTAACAAAAAGGGAAACAGGAAGGGGGCTATATGGGGAATTCTCTGTTTTATCTTGGCATCTGTACATCTATTTTATTCGAAAGTAAAAAGTTTATTTTAAAAAGTTAAAGTAATTTTGGAACTAGTTAGAGATGGTGATTGCACAACTACTGTGAATGTGTTAAATGCCAATGAATTTTAAAATGGTTAATTTGATGTGTGAATAAAGAAATTAAAAATAACACGCGCAAAACTAAATACAGGGGGGAAATGCTCTGCTCACTCAGCACAGTGAGTCCATTTGGTTACTTTGTCACACTGATGGCAGGGGAGCAGGCCGTCCGCAAGAGACGGTACAGAGCACAGCTGGATGGGGAGGGTCCCATGTTCAACCAGGGGACCCCAGGAAGTCATGAAAGATTTGTGAATGGGATTGTGTTCTAATGGGCCAAGGAACTTTCAAGTTAATGGCAAATCAGACAAATGACCAGGCCATCTAATGCAGCATGATGGGGTTGTGGTGGCAGAGGGAGAAGAGGGCCTTGACCCAGACTTGGGGTGAGTAGGAGACAAACAGGGGAGAAGGGAGAAGGACTTTCTAAACAGGACTTGCACATGGCTCCTTCTGGAACTTCAGGGCCATGGACAAGCCACAGTGCTTGGAGTCAGGCAGATGTGCTGGGAGTCCAGACTCCTCACTCATGTGTCCTTGAGCAAGTCACTTAAACTCCCTGGGCCTCAGTTTCCTCATCCATAAAATGGAAATTATCTGCCCTCCCTGCTGCCCAGAGCTGTCTTAAGCGTCACATGAGACAGTCATCACAAAAGGGCGCAGCGTGGGCCAGAATCACCCAGGAAAGATGAGCGCTGCTGAGTCCTTGGGGGAGTTGAAGGGTGGGCACACCCTCGCTAGCACCAGTCAGCTCTGCCCATGCCCAGTCCTCGTGCTGACCTCAGAGCAGCTCCCTGTGCCAGGGCTCTCCCCAGGGGTCGGTGTCCTCCCATGATTGCAGGGGCCAGATGCCATGCCCTCTCTGAGACCCCAGGAAACAAGCCAGAGTCCCCCATGGTAGGTGGGGCGGGGGCAGGCAGCGGGGGCCCTGGGAGAGCAGGCTGCCAGGGCTGGGAAGATGCTGAGTTGGAGATGGAGGTATCTGTGAGGGCCCAAGCCCAGGGGGGAAAAAATTCTTGCTGGAGCTGTATAATTAAAATCCTATTAAGCGGCGCCTGGCAGTCTCCCATCAAACCCCCACTGAGGCACCACCACTGAACTCTCCAGGCAGCTGCGCACCCTGCTCTCTGGGCACCGGCTTGGAGCTGGCTCCGCTTAGGGAGAGCTGGGGGCTTGGAGCTGGCTCTGCTTAGGGAGAACTGGGGGCCAGATTAGGGCTGTCCTTGGGCAAAGTGAGGGTGAGCCAGGGTGGGCACAGGGAAGAGGAGGTGGGCCAGCCCTACATCTGGGCCCTTCATCCCTCCATCCTTCCCTCTGTCCTGTGAAGACAGGCGTCAGCTTTCCTCCTCCTCAGCCCCTCAGGCCTCGGGACTGAAGCACCTTCTCTCTGGCTTCCCACCCACCTTCCTCTGCTTCTCTCCCAGCCAGACTCTCAACCCAGACCCCTTGAAGAGGGCTCCTCTGGGCCCAGCTCCCACCCTCCTCTAGCTTGTTCCCCTCACTCTCTCCTCCCACCCTCCCTTAAACCATGCCTGAGGCAACCTCCCTTTCTCTTCTCTTCCTTAGGCTCCAGACCCCTTGCCCTGCAATCAACCCTACCCAAATCATTGTATCCTTTTCTCTCCCTCATCAGATCAGTTCCTGCCTAACTCATCACTCTGGGGACCTTCCTGAGAGCAGAGTGTAAACTCTGAGTTCAATGAACTCAAGGATTGATTGGTTTCCCCTCAAGAGTTCATCATGTCCAACTAAAGCAACAGAGACTTGGGCTTGAGGAGGGGCTCCAAGACTTAGGGACTCTCCAACCATCCCCTCTGAGTAGCCATGGAAGGGCTCTGGAAGCAGGGGTGATGAACTGGGATGCGGGAGAGTCATATGGAGAGACTGTGACCCCTGTCTCCTTGAAGATGGATCTGGCATCTTTCCAGACCTGCTCCCAGCCTCAGGCCCTGCCCCTTAGCTCTGTCCCTTGAACTCCAATGGGGTGAATGTTCCAATCCCCTCAATTGGGGAGGGGACACCGCTGCAGGGACCTGAGGACCTGACCCCTAGCCCTATCTCAGTTGCCAGCCCTGGAGGACTATGGGTGAGTATGGGGTGAATAGCAGTCCGTTGGCCTTGGATCCCAGCTGACAGGGGTGCTGTGGCTCTGTGCACCCCTTCTCTGTGTCTTCTGGGTTCTCTTCTGGGTCTTGGGACTGAAGTGATCTGAGAAGTTCTGGGACCCTGCCCCCTGCCACCACACCAGGCTGGTTTCAGATCAACCCAGGATGGGCCAGGAATTCGCCCTTGATTCTCCAAGACCTCTAGGGAGGAAAATTTCACTCCCTTCTCAGAGTCCCTCTAGGATCCCAAAGGAATGACAGGACCATGCCCTTCGACCTTGACCACCAGGTAAAGATGGTAAAGCCCAAACTTCCCTACCACCTAGAGGGGTGGCCTCTTCCCGAAGCTCTCTGGCTTCTTGTAACTGACAAATAGGCTCAGCTCATCTTTTCAGTGGGAGGAGGAGGTAGAATGAGAAGGGGTGACTCCAGCAGCCTAATCTTTCCAGGTTCCACCTCCAAACACTCCAGCAGCAACCTGGCATCTCAGGGTGTCAAAAGTCGAGGGTTCAAGTCTGAGCACTGCCATTGTTTGTTAGATCTTCAGCTGTGATCACTCCTCTCTGGGACCTCATTTCATTGTGTTGACTAATGTATGGATTTAGAAATGGACTCATCTCCCTTCAGGATGCTGCCTTCCCCAGCCCACTCCCCACTTTCCAGTCAGCCCCTCCCCGTACACTCCCCTTCTCCCAGGTACCCACCGACTCCTCTTCCCAGCCAGTTCATTTCAATAAGCATGTCAGGGCACCAATGAACTGCAGGCCCTGTGCCAGGTGATGGAGTTACAGAGAGAAGATATGGTACCAATTCCTTGTTCATGTCACCTATAGGAGAAATGAGACCAGCAATGAAGCAAAGGCAGCTAAGCAGAAAGCCACTTAATTGCTCTGGTTACAGGCAAACATGGACTCAAATGTCCCACTAACGAGGGAGAGGGTGATTCGCAGAACCAGATTCATTTCTGAACATAGATTTGATTTAATGCTCAAATCAGAGAGAATTTAGAGACGATGTAGTAAAACTGAGGCGTCCTGGTGTGGTGGTAGGAGAAGCACTGGGTCGCAAGTTGGTTTGAATAGCAAAGTGGGTGGTTCAAACTCACCAGCTGTTACTTGGAAACATGCAGGGTCACTATGAGTCAGAACCCACTCAGTGGCACTAAACAACAACAACAGGGAAACTGAAGCCCTTGGGTGAGTGGAAACCCCTCACTCAAGGTCAACAACAAGCAACTGACACCTGGGGACCAGGACCAGACCTCTGCCCACCAGCTGCACACTTCTCTCTGCATGGAGGGCTTCCCTTGGGAGATCTGAGGTGGAGATGCTAGGAGCATTTCCTGAACTCCCCTAGGATGGTTACATCTAAATGAGTGAATCAGACTAGAGAAGACATGTCCTTGCCTCCAAAGGGTTTACATTCTAGATGGGGAGATGGCCAGTAACACCAACTATACAAGGAACTATGGCCAAGGCAGGAGCATCCACAGAGCTGCATTTTAGCAGCAGGGACTCAGGGAGAAGTTTCCCACAGGAGGTGACAGGGAGTGTGGAGTACTCTGAACCCTACTCCAAGTTTGCTCACAGGTCCACTTGGATCGGTCTCTAGGTTGTCCATTAGTGCAGATGTTGACAACCTCCATAATAAGCCCACTGTTAAGTTAAGGCCTCCATTTGAAAACGGGAGAAGATGAAGGTTCCAGAAGGGCAGTCATGTTCAAACCCGATTCCCTGACCACAGCCCCTCCTCTCCAAGTCACAGAGTCACAGGCTAAAGGGACCCTGAAGAGACATATCTGTCCTAGAAAGACCTGTGCTGGGGACAGGATGGAGACCGAAGAGAGGAGCCAGGTGTCTTAGATACGGGTTTCTTCTGCCTTCTGTATATTCCTCCCCACCTTCTCCCAACAAGACTTTAGCAGAGTCCCTTACAGCTACAAGGGTGAAGGCTCAGCCAAGGGCGGCCACACACCTGGTCCAAAGCTGCAGGTGACGTCATCTCCCACGTTCCCGAATGTGGGTTGTTTCCATGATGACAGACAGAGTCCACAGGCCTTTCATTCCAAGATGAGGACAGTGTGGAGTGGAGAACCTGAAGGGGAGATGCCAGAGGTGGCCCTCTGCCCCAGAGAGGGTGTCCACAACACTGCACAGGACAGAATGCCGGCTTTTGCGTCTCTTGGGCACATGTCTCTGAGGAGCTCATCCACAAAAGTACTAGGTTCTTCTTGAAGTATGCCCTCCGTTTCTCTTGCTGCAATGTAAACCCCTGTGTACTCACAATCATCAACTCAAAAAAATTCAAACAGTAAGCACATAAATATTTCTCTTCTGCCATGTGCCAACATCCCAGCAGTCAAAAGGGGCCATGAAGGAAATTTTCCACAGTATATCTATTCTTGGGAAGGTCGCGGCTTTTGTGACCAGTGTATTTTCCTCTTTTGCCCCAGTTCACATCCATCTCCAAATTCTCTGCTTCCCCCTGCACTGTACAAACCCAGTTGCACACGTCGGTTCCCTCACTGGGTTTCAGTCTCCCTATCTGTAAAGAGAAGAATTAGGAATTTCTGGGGACATTATTCCCTCTCTTTTGGGAGTGTCACAGCCCACTGAGATCAGTCAAGCAGATCAGGAGTTGACCTTGCTCCCAGACCACTGAGGGAAGAAGCCTCTTTGGCTGCCCGAGGAGGGGCTGGACACAGGGTTTCTGTCTCTCCCTGAGGGTAGGGCTGTGCTTGCTGACAACATCAGCTCTGTGCCCTCCAAAACCCTGCCAGTGTCAGCACCCTCCCCCAGCCCACCCCACCCAGCCCAGCTCCACTCAGGGTGACAACATCTCTGGCCCCCACCTAGTGGGGTGCCTCTGACAAGCTGATTGAGCAGGAGGGTGGGGGTCCCTCCACCCCCCAAGTCCTATTAGCTAAAGTGCCACCGCCCTGACTCTATATTAATTGGGGTCTCATTTGCATTTTGCCTATGTATGATTTCAGAGTGGCTCCCTGCCCACCTCATCCCAAGGCTTCACAGCTGTCTTTCCAAATCCACAGTTGGGCCCCAAGGGAAGGAGAACGGGGCTAGGGACGGGCAGAGAATGAGAGATGGAAGTGGGCACTGGGCCCCAGGTTTTCAAGCAAGGGGAGCCTTGGCAGGGACCCCAGACCTTGTGCCAGCCCTGGCTCAAGGGCCAGGGTGGGGATGAGGAGGTGACGTCCTCCACCTCCCCAGTCTCAGTTTCCTCATCTGTAAACTGGGTCTAATGACACTTAACGAGCGAGGGGAGTGGGGGGCATGTAATTAGCTCCTGCTGGCACTGGGCTTTGAAGTGGGGCGGAGGAGGGGGCCGGCTGGGCAGGGTGCAGATAGGAGTCCGAGTATACCAGCTGGAGGGTGGGAGGGGGTCCCAGGGTCTCTGGTACTACTCAATACCAGGGACTTTTTCCAATCTGGTTAGATCAACAAGCTTAGCTCACATACCAAAGGAAGGCTCTGTCCAGGGACAGACAGAAAAGTGAAGCTGGGGCCGAGGGGCACAGAGGGACCCATGTATGAACCGAAAATGGGCTACCTGAGATAGGAGTTGTTGCCCACCACCCCTTATCATGGGAAGTGGGATCCAGAGCCAGCAGCCCTCTGTGCTGCTGTTATCCCCTGGCACATACCTAGGCACACACAACGACAAGGCTCCAAGGATGAAGGCATCCTTGCCAAGCCCAGAGGCTCATGGGAGAGTCTTAGGGGAGGCTGAAGTGACTAGGAATGGTGGGAAGGGAAGAAGACTTTGGGGACTGAGCCCAGGGAGGTGAGGACAAGAAGGAGGGAGTCACAACCTCCCACACCCTCAGCCTTTCCGCTTGCCCCACGACGTCAGGGCTGAGTCACTGGGAGAGGCTGCTGTCCAGCAGGGGTGGGAGGACCCTGGGGACCAAGGTCTGGACGCTATCCCGGGGCGGGCACCTTTGGCCCGGTTGGCGTAGTCCAAGGAAGCAAGCTTGAGCCAACCGTCCAGTCCAGCCACCCACGCCTGGTGAGAAGAGCCTTGGATGGGCGGTGGGGGGGGGGTTGGCCAGACAAATAGCCATCACTAAGGTCAAGAAGTCATTTCAGGTATCCTCTTAACCTCTTGACAGGTAGACCATGAAACCATCCAAGACACACCAAAATGTATTGAGAAGTCCTTCTTGGTGTTGAACCATAAGCCTTCTTGCTGCAAGTTCCACCCATTGGACCTTCAGCACAGTTAAGACCAGGTGGTCATTCCTCTTCTTAGGATCCTTGTCTCTCCAGCTCCTTTCATCTTTTCCAATAAATGGTGGCACACAGAGGTGGTCAGTTTTGACCAAGAGATGGGACAAGTATGCTTCCATCCACTGCTGCTCAAAACCTAAGACCGTCAGGATTTATTTGGTGGAAACTTAGAACCATAAAATATAAGTGTTAATTTGGTTTCCCAAATAGGAAGAAGAACCCTTCACTCATTGCTTAAATATTTATTGATACCTACAGGTCCCAAGCACTGGTCTAGGTGTGGGCACACAACAGAGAAGATGACAGACAGGAACTTGGCCTTGGAGAGCTTCATCAGAGCGAGAAATGGCAAGGGGCCAGAGCCCTTCGGAGGAGTGGGAGCTGTTCTCAGAAAAGGCCTCAGTCAGGGAGGTAGACTTCAGCTGTATAGAGAAGCACTGGTTAGAGACTCCACCCACCATAAACCCTGGGCCCCTGAGGACTGGGACATCACTTTCTCTCTGGCCACCCTGACCCTGCCTTGAGTCTGGAACTTGTCGGCTGTACATCTGGAAAAATTGATGTGGTGTTCTGCTCCCTGCGTGTGTGGGGAGTAGGTAGACGGAGAGATTTATGGGATGCTGCTTATGTAGTTCTGTAAAGCTCCTTGAAAGTCAGAGATTTTCTGTGTTTTGTATTAACTACACTCAGATGTTAAAGGAGAGAAAAAGCATCCCAAGATACTCAGGAGCCAATTCAGAAGTTCCCACGAGCTGGGGATCTGGGCCTTAGAGTGGAGCAAACGTTTAGCGCACTCCGCTTCTAACCAAAAGGTTGGCGGTTCGAGTTCACCCAGAACTGCCTCCAAAGAAAGAGTTGGTGGTCCAAAAACTCAGTCATTGAAAACCCTGTGGAGCACAGTTCCACTCTAACCCAAATAAGGTCACCATTGTTGGAATTAACACAACAGAAACTGATGGGTCTGAGAAGGTGGAGGCAGCTGGCCCTGGGGGCTGAAGGCTCTAGACCTGGGATGTCCTGTTGCCCTCCCAAGCTCTTCCCAGGGCATCTCAACATGTTCCCCCAACACACACACTTCCTCCGTCCCTCCCATGTGTCTCTTGATGGCTCTGATACTGCTTTATCTCCCCCTGAACCAATGTGGCTTCCTGGGAGTTGTATGTGTGAGGGGGTAGGGGCTAGGAATCCTATAAAATACATGGTTAGGTCAAGTGACAAAGCTAGAAAAATTTATGAAATGAATAACTGTACTGTGACTAGGTATGAGAATACCCCTATTCTTAGGAAATACACACGGGTATATGTAACTCCTTCTAATTTTTTAGGGAGAAAAAAAAAAATATATATATATATATACACACACACAAAACCACAAAATCAGCAACAGCTATTGCTTAGGAGATAGATTAAAGCTGTTAATCTGCTCCAATAAAGATTTACTGCCTTGGAAACCCTACACAGGGTCACTGTGAGTCAGAATCAACTCTATGGCAGTGGGTTTGGTTTATACTTATATAGATCTTTATATTACATAATCTCCATATACGTACACATTTGTACGTAAAGAGAGAGTACATGATAAAGCATATGGGATAAAATATTAATAATAAATCAATCTGGGTAAAAGATATATGTGTATTCTTTATACTGTTTCCACGTTTGCAACTTTTTAAAAAAGTTTGATATTTCCAGATAAAGAGAAAGAATGTGTCATTCATCTCTCTCTGGCTCCAGCTCTCCCTCTTGCTCTGGGTAGTAATTCTCCACCCCAGTATTGTTCCAGAGTGTTTCTGTGTCTTCTAGTCTTTTATTCATCCCTAGTTGCAGCCTGGTCCATAGAGGACTCAGTAAACACTGGTGATGTGCTAGATGTGATCCCTTCTGTGTTTGTGTCAATATCATTCATTCATCACTTAGGGTTCCCCACTCTGCCAGTTTGCTGTTCTGTGGTGGCTTGTGTGTTTCTACCATGCTGTAGTTATTTCAATGATAACGTTACAGATCATAACAGAACACTGTCCTATATAGTACTGAAAGATGAGTCTCTGAGATGGGAAGGCAAACAAAATACACCGTGGCCCCACCAATGAGCTTAACAATCCTGAAGATGGCGAAGGTGCAGACAATGCTTTGTACTGTTGTACATGGGGTCGCCCACCATGAACTGGAGCAATCTTGATGGCCACTAACAACAGTGACAACATCATTCAGTGTGTATCGCTTTAGGAAGCCTGGGTGTATATGGGAGACAGGAGAACCCACTTACAGAATCCCTCTTGGTGAGTCTTTGTGGCTCTGAATGGGTCCTTGGCCTGTACCTCAATATCCCAGCCCCCTGGACATTGATCTTCTTGGGAGCGGTACCACCATCTCTAGGTGTCATTCTGGGCTTCTCTATGGGGTGGGTGATGAATGGGTGGGAGGTGCTGAATGGGTTTGTTTGGAGCCTGAACCCCATAACCTGTACTCCATGTGGTCTCCCTCAGGTTATGAGACGAAGCTTCTCCCCTTCTCCCTTGGAGCATGTCCATGCTCCCAAACACGAGGCAATAGCTGTTGCCCCAGGACAGAGGAGCCTGGCTGTTGACCAGGACACCACCTTCCCCTTTTGCACCTCCTGACAACCCCCCCTCCCATGGCGTCCGCAGTCCTTGGCCTCATGAGGTGACATCACCAGGGCTCCCCCCCACGCACACACACCCCACAGCAGCAGTGACTCCCCAGCACCATCTCACCATCTCTCCTCCAGCACATCAAAGGCACAGGCAGCAGCGTCCCCCTCCTCCCGGGCCCGGGGGGGTTAATCAGAGCCAGGTATGTGTAAATGCTGGGCCTTCAAATAAATAAATAAATACGGGAACACGCTGGGCCTCCCGCCCCACACTGCTGCCCAGCGCCCTGGGCTGGGACCCAGGCACAGGGCCAGCCCCTGACGAGGTCTTGGGGACCGCCTGAAGCTGGAGGTGTGTGTGTGGAGTTTCGCGTGGGCTGAGGCCTGGCTTATCCTCAGTTGCATCAAAAAGACTGCAGGGGGTGGGGGGCAGGGAAACTGCATGGGGAGGGAGGGTCCCTCAGCAGGTGCGTCCACCCCATCATTGACAATTCCACCAGTTCCACTTCACACTAGGCTACCCTTCCATCAACACCTTTGACTCCAAACCGGCCTGCCTCTTCCAACAAATCCAGATTTTATGGCTTAGCACTGGAGAAGAGAAAATACAGGCAGTGGTTGGAGTTATTGGAAAAGAATACTTGGCTGGGGCCTGGGCCCTTCCAATTCCCATGGCAACACTCAGCAACTGAAGCCTGTGGAACATGGCTGCTTCCAGATGAGGAGGAGGAGGAGGATGGACCTGTCTATATGTTGCCAGGTGTTGAAAGGAGATAGAGCTTTCACATGCCCTTGTCTGGAACTTGGATTTCTACTCCTGGTGGAAGTTTAGGGCTCTTGTTTCTGGTTCTGGCTCTGGCTTATCAGCTGTGTGGCTTCTGGCCAGTCACTTAGCATCACTGAGCCTCAGCCTCAATTCTGCCATCTGTAAAGTGGGGGTAAAGAAGCTTTGGTAGCATAGTGGTTATGAATCGGGCTGCTAACCTCAAGGTCGGCAGTTTAAAACTACCAGCTATTCCAGGGGAGAAAGATGAGGTTTTCTGCTCCCATAAAGATTTGCAGCCTTGGAAACCCTGTGCAGGGTCACTATGAGTTGGGACCAACTCCACGGTACTTAACAACAACAACAAAGTGGGGGTAATGACCTCAGAACTGCTACTTATGCAGGTAGGGTGCCTCAGACGCGGTACCCCTGTGGGAGCTGGTCTCCATTGACAGAGGGTGAGCAATTTGTAGAGGGACCCCACAGAGCCTGGCACAAAGTAGGTATAGTAAAAACATGTTGTCTGAATAGTTTTAAAAATTTTTTTATTTAAAAGAAGAAATGAATGTTCCAGACTTGATTTCTTCAGTTCTTTTTAAGTTTTGTCCATGTCCTGATTCCATCCTCATTTTTTTTGGCTCAGGATCCCTTGGAGAATTTGGTAAAAGCTATGGTTCTTCACTTCAGATAAATGTATGCATGTGAATACGGTTTCTGGGATTCACATCCCTGGGACCCTGGTCCAGAACACTCCTGTCCCCCAGCTGTTAATGTCAGCGTGTAAAGCATGTTCCTCATGCAGGAAATTTATGTGCAGTATCTCTGATCCATCAACAACTTGCAGGTGTTAATTGTTCCCCTTTACAGATAAGAAGACTGAGGCCCAGATACATGAAGTGACTTGCAGGGGTTCACACTGAGGGTGTGGTGGAGCCAGGGTTGTATTCAACATGTCTGGCACCGAAACTCTTCAGGGCTTCAAAACTTGGGTTTTTTTCTAGGGTTTGCTCCCTGGAAGATAAGTTCCTATCTCTGGTTTTTGGGTCCTCACTTGGGACCAACACACAACAGCACAAAGTGGACCCCTTGTCCTTACTGGTGAGTAGATGGCCAGAAGGCTGAGGCAGACATGGGGCAGGTTGACAAGAGAGGGAATTAGAACGTGAGGCCCAGAAACAACATTCTATTGAGCTTTGACACTACAAAGGACCAAGGAGCAGGGGGCAGAGGTGTGGCAGTTTGGGTAGGAGGACTACGGAAGGAGTAGGGAAGCTCTGAGAACCCAGAGAAGAAAACCCTCCCTGGGAGAAGTCCCCAGAACAAGGTGGTTGCAGGTCAGACTCCTTGGGGTGGGTCTCAGAGGATTATGGGGTGGGAAGGGGGAGCTTGTATTTATCAGAGTCGTGCCAGCAACCATCAATGAAACACCATGTGCCCAATACTATGTTGATCAAGCACTTTATCTTACTTGGTTCTTACAAGATATATTACTGGCCCCATTTTATTTATGTATTTATTTTAACTTTTTATTGTGAATTGAATGAAGGTTTACAGACAAATTTAAATTCAACAAATGACACACTCTGTTTCATCTGAATGACTGCAATCCCCTCCCTGCAACAACAGTCATCCGGCTTCCTCTCTGTGGTTCTGATTTCCATTCCACCTACCTTCCCATCCCTTCTCAACTTTGTCCTTAGATAAATGTTGCTCTATCTATTTTTAATAATTGGCCATTCCATGGTGAGCACACCTAGTGCTGTTGTCCCCCTCTATATACCTGTCTAGTACTTGACAGAAAATTGGACTATGAGGATGAGTTCCTTTCCAGACCTGAAGGGTAGTTGAGAGCCATAGTCTCAGCTTCCTCCAGTTTCTTTCTGACCAGTACACCTGGTCTTTTTAATACTTTTGAGTTTTGTCCTAAATTTCCCCCCCACTCTGTTCAGGATCTTCCAATACGATCCCTTTCAGGGTGGCTGTTTGAAGTAACTGGGCACCATTTAGTTCTTCTGGTCTCAGAGTCATGGAGACTGATGTTCACATGTTCCATTAGTCCACTGGACGAACTGATTCCAAGCCTCTTCCATTCTCATCTCTCTTCTTTCTTTTGCACATGGAGAGACCAATAGCTGCACTTTAGACTGCTGCTCATGACTCTTTAAGATCCCAGACACTAATCACCAGAGTAGATTGTCATTGTGGACTATGGGATGCCCTGAGACTATGATCCTGGTCCCAGGCCCATCAACTCCTAGCCTTAAGATGTTTGATAGTATCTAGGCAATTTTCATCATTTGCCAGCTACATGCTCCACCACATTCATGGTTGTGTTTGAAGAAAAGGTAAATACCCATGTACAAATATCCTCTTTCAAACTTATATATTTGTGGGATTGTTGTTGTTGTTAAGTGCTGACCTTGTGGTTCAAACCAACCTTTCGGTCCAGTGCTTTATCCCACACTGCCATACCAGCTCTCCAGTTGTGGGATCTGTATGTGTATATGTATATGTATCACTCTTCCTCTCAGCCCCCTACAGCCTGTGTGCTGACCCCATTTTAGAGATTTTTAAAAGCTCTTTGCCAAGGTCACTCTGCTAATAAATGGCAGTGCCAAACACACAGTAGGTATGCAGCAAATATCTGTCAGATAAATGGACTGATGGATGGATAGAGGATGCATGGATGAGTAAACAAAGATCTCCCTGACTCCCAAATCAGTTAACCTCTCCCCAGTCCTGGGAGGCAGTAAGGAAGAGGGGAATGCTAGAGCCTTCAAGGGGACCCTGAAGGAGGGATCCCCTAGCTGTTTCCTTCTCCCATTGCCCTTAGAATAAAACCCAAAGTCATTACCAGGGTCTACAAGGTCCTATGGGATTTGACTCCCAACTCCTGTGCTGCCTCTCTCCCCTCCCCTCACTCCACTCTAGCCACAATGGGCTCCTTTGTTATTCCCTCATCCTGGCAAGCTGGCCCCCCACCACAGGGCTTCTGTGCATGAGGTACCTTCCTCCAGCTGTCCATCTGGCAATCTGTTTCACCCCTTCAGCTCTCTGCTCAAATGTCACTTTCTCAGAGAGACCTGCTGAGTCATTCCTTGTCCCATCGTACATTTAAATTTTTCTGCTCAGCAGTTAAAACCAACTAGCATATTATCTGTTTGTGTTTGTCGTCCCCCCCACAACCGCCCCCTCCACTCAGGACTACAATAAGCTCTGTGAAAACAGGAACATTAGTGTTCAGCTGCATTCCCAACATCCAGAATGGTGTTTGCTACACAGTCAGCATCAATAAAAAATTCTGAATAAATAAAGGAATGCTAAGTTAATGCTCTGACCTGTCTTGGCAGGACGGACTCAGTTTAAATCCATGTCAGAAAGTTTCTTCTAAGAAAAGCCAACAGCCATTGAGCCGGTCTGGACTCACGGTGACCCTACGGAAAGTACCACTGCTCAGATTTCTGAGTCTGTAAATCTTTACAGGAACAGACAGCTCATCTTTCTCCTGAGTGGCTGGTAGATTTGAACCATTGACCTTGTAGTTAGCAGCCAGTGCTTAACCCACTGTGCAACAGGACTCCGCCTCCAAGAAGTACTCCTGAATTTGAAACCTCTTATAGCTCTGGTAGCATAGTGGTTACGAATCGGGCTGCGAACCTCAAGGTCAGCAGTTCGAAACTACCAGCTGTTCCGCGGAAGAAAGATGAGACTTTCTGCTCCCGTAAAGATTTACAGCCTCAGAAACCCTGTACAGGGTCGCTGTGAGTTGGAACCAACTCCACGGCACATAACAACAACAGCATAGCAAAACAAAAACAAAGCCCAGTGCTGAGAACTCCGGTTGCATCCAATAGAACACAGGGCTTTCCTCTGCCCTTTAGCACCACGCCACCCCCCACACACACACCCCATCTCATGGTGAGAGCAAGGGCAAGGAACACTGGACTCTGGTGCCTGCCTGCTGGCCAACTTCCTGTGATCCGTGCCCCAGCCAGGAGGCAGGAGGCGGTGCCCAGGCTTAAGGCGTGAATGGGGCAGGAGGTGGATGAAAAGCAGTCAGTGCTCCTGGACTACTGAACAAAGGGGTGCAGAGCAGGTGTGAGGGGGCCTGGGGGCCCGCTGACAGCAGAAACTGGAGCTGGGGCTGAAGATCAGTTTCACCTGCAGCCGTGTAGGTTTCCATCAGCTTTCTTTGGCTGTCACTCATGCTTTGGGGACAAAGCTCAAGCTGGAGGTTAAGGAGAGTCAGGGGCCTGGGTGGGGCCTCTTTTTTCTCTGGGTCCATCTCCAGTAGCGTCCCCTCTTTCCAAGAGGCAGCTATATGAGGTCAAAGCCTGATGGAAGCTTAGAGAAGCTAGTTCAACGCAGTCATCTTACAAATGAGACCAATGTGGCCTGAGGGTGTGGTGACTCACCACGATGACACAGCTACTGGCAGATCTGGAGACAGGGATCCAGGAGTCCCAGCTCTGGGTTCAACTGTTGGGGACTGATTTTCATGCTCAGGCTGTCTTGCCTCCTGGACACCAAGTGATTAAATTGTGGCCAAGAAGTTTGTAGGGACAGCAAAGGTTGGGGCTGCAGATGGATGATGTGTGGAGAGGAGGGGGCAGGCCTGGAAAGAGGACCAGACAGACAAGGCATGGGCAGACAGGCTGGGCAGGCAGGACAAGGCCTACTGGAGGACGGACCCAGCTCCAGGGAGCACCACCAGATAGAGGAAACACCAGACTCCCTTACCACTACCTAGGCCCATGTGAACCCCATCCCTGACACAGCTGCATTGCCCCAGGCTATGGAGGAGCCTAAGGAGGGACCTGGGGAGGGTCTGTGGGCTGGGTGGGGGTGAGAAGGAAGGAGCCGGTCAGGGAAGAGAGCAAGGAAGGAGGGGGAGGAGGACAAAGCCGGCCTGTGTGGCACCTGGGACATTCCCAGTCTCTGCCCTGTCCCCTCCCTGATCCTGGTCTGGACAGGGTGGGAACAATGCCCCCATTGAGACCCATGCCCCCAGGGATAACATCTCTGTGTCCCCTGGGACTGGAGCCAAGCAGGTGAGCCAGTGGGGGCTGGGCATAGACAGCAGGTAAGTAGACAAGGGAAGAAGGACATCAGAGATCAGAGATGGAACCAGAGGGCCCAGAGAGCAGAGATCCCACCCCCCCACCCCCCAAGCCTATCCCTATTCTTCCCTTAGGGCCAGAGCAGGGGTGATGGCAGTGACCACAGCAGGAAGGAATGGGGTCAGACTCCTGGGAAGGGCAGGATTCCTTTGCCAATCTGGACAGAGCCTTTCTGGGCTCTAAGACAGGATATGGGAGTATCAGGGCCCAACCCTGACCACATGAGCAGCCATCATGGGGAGAGAGTCCCGGCAAGGCAAGGCCTGGCCCTCTCCCTTAGGAAGGATGTGACAGAGGAAGCCAGTGGAAGACCCAGAGTGGTCCCAGTAAACCCACTGCCATCACGTCGATTCCCACTCAGTGACCCTGTTGGACAGAGTAGAACTAACTGCTCCTTAGGGTTTCTGAGGCCGTAAATCTTTATGGAAGCAGAAAGCTTCATCTTTCTCCTGAGGCGAGGAGTGGCTGGTGGGTTTTAAACTTCCAATCTAGTGCTTAGCAGCCCAATGCTTAACCACTATGCCACCAGGGATTTTAAAAGTTGCACAGACTTTGGTTTTATCCAGAAAGTAACAAGTGCTTGAAGGATCTCACCATGTCAGAAATAGAAATGGCTTCTCACCTAGTTGGGGCGCCAACTGGATTTCCAATCAAAAGATTTCAAATCAAGGAAGATGCTGTCATTGCTACATTTGCTGTCATTCAGAAAACGAATTCAATACTCTGGATTTGTTTCCTTAGTGAGCACCCATCTGAGCTGGGGACCCTGGGCTGCTGACATCACTGGGTGAGTGGAATGCCAGAGCCTGGCTGTCTTTCTCCTTGCTGAGTGACATGGCAGGAGACCTAACCACTCTGGGCTTGTAACATCAACTCGGAAATGGGCTGGAGGCCATGAAAGTCTTACCTAAAAGGGTCAGTTTAGGGTCTGCCTACCTCGTGGGGCTATGATTTCTCACCAGGGCCTTGTTCACAGCTGGGATGCCTGACACAGAACAGTGCCCAGCACATGCTAGCAAGAGGAGTCCAATAAATGCTTGCTGAATTAATTTTGAACAAGGCTGTGGGGAGATGTTCGTAAAGCCTAAGAGGTTAGACCATCATTAATGTGCTATACCTCCACGTCAACTTCAACTCACAATGACTCCGTGTGACACAGTAGAACTGTCCCACAGGGCTTTCTGGGCTGTCATCTTCATGGAAGCTGATTGTCAGGTCCTTCTACAAGTGGATGGGTGGCTTTGAACCACCAACCTTTCAGTTAACAGCTAAGTGCTTAACCATTGTCTCACCAGGGCTCCTACTACCAACATTAATAGCAATCCAGTAATATCAGGGCAGATTCAGTTCCTGCCCACAGGAAGCCTCTAGCATAATGGGAGGGGTCATCAGACACAAGAAGAGCAAACAATCTGCCCTGAGGATTTAAGGGAACATGGAGCTTCCCAAGTGAGGGCTCTCTGGCATGGCATTAAGAGAGGGAGAGATTGAAATGACTTTGAAGGACAGGTGAAATTTTCACAAGCAGTGATGAGAGATAGGCAGTTCAAAAAGCAAAAGGATCAGGATTCATTCATTGGCTTGCTCAATCCACTGTATTTACTGAGCCCCATGGAGTCCTAGTATGGTGCTGTGGGTTAATGCGCTGGACTGCAAAGTCGTTTGACTCTCAAGGTGAGTGGTTCAAGCTCCCCAGTCACTCCTTGAAAACCCTATACAGGGTCGCTATGGGTCGGAATCGACTCAACGGCATTCAACAACAACAACTATGTGCTGGTATGGTGCTGCAGGATGATGTGCTAGATCGCAAGGTCGGCGGTTCAAACCCCTAGGTCAGAACCAACTTGATGGCACTCACCAACAACAACAACATCTGTGTGCTGGCTACTGGGTATTGGTGGGGTTGGGGGAGCTGAAAAGTGAACTGCTCTCAAGGAAATCATCAGAGCAAATCAGTCACTGCCTCAGCAGCTGCACCGGTCAAAACCTGGGAGTGACCTCATCCGGGCAGCAATTTCTGAGCCTAGACAGGAGTTTTCCAAGTGTAGGGAGCAGAGTGCTAACGGTGGACAGAACTTCATGAGTAAAAGGTGGGTGAAAGGCTGGTTTCCACTTGTCAAGGGCCTTGAAAGGCAGACCAGTGTTTCCAAGTTTTTCTGTAGGTAATAGGGAGCCATGGTGAGCTTTTCAGTGAGGAAAATCCACACTTAACAGCAAGGTCCTTCTGAGATAATCCTGACTGCAGTGAAGGAGGGAGGCTGTAGAAGACAGACATGATGGTGCCAGACTTGGGAAGGGAGGCAGGCAAATTGGAGATGGCAGAGGAGTACAATGGATCAAGTCAACACAGGGAAGATGGATGAAGCAGCCAACTGAGGAAGAGGTCTGCGCTCTAGGCTCTCCAGGGCAGGACTGGAGATAGAGAACCTACAAGCACCTCATGCAGGAAAGACACCTTGGAGGAAATCTAAAGGAGCCCCAATGTGTGTGTGTACCTCTTGCAGTGTTGTTGTTCTTAAGTGCCATCAAGTCAGTTTCAACCCATAGTGACCCTGATTCTAAGGAATGACTGCAATAGCTGCTCTTTGCAAAACTTTGGTGGTGGAAGCTCATTACCTGTCAGCTTAGCCCAATTTATGGTGCGGTAACTCTGGAGTCCTGGTGTGGTGCTTCAGGATAATGTGCTGGACCACAAGCTCAGCTGTTCAAACCCACCATTCGTGCTCTGGAAACCCTATACAGGGTTGCTATGAGTCGGAACTGATGGCGCTTAACAACAACAACACTGGCTGAAATTCAATGCTGTGGGTTTGAGGGTGCCACCACTCATCTGTCAGTTTGTTGTACTGCGGTGGCTTACATGTAGCTGTGGTGCTAGAAGCTATGCCTCCGGTATTTTAAATACCAGCAGGGTCACCCATGGTGGACAGGTTTCAGCTGAGCTTCCAGACTAAGACAGACTAGGAAGAAGGAGTGACAGACTACTTCAGAATATTTAGTCACTGAAAACCTTATGAATAGCAGTGGAACACTGTCAAATAGCACCAGAATATTGAAACATGATGAAAAACACCATAATATTATCAGATACAGTGCCGAACAATGAGGCCCTCAGGTTGGAAGGCACTCAAAATATGACTGGGAAAGAACTTCCTCCTCAAAGAAGAGTTGACCATGATGACATAAATGTAGTAAAGCTTCCGGACCTTCATTTGCTGGTGGGATACAACTCAGAATGAGGAGAAACAGCTGTAAACATCCTTTAACAATCAAAACATGGAATGTATGAATCTAAGAAAATTGGAAGTTGTCAAAAATGAAATGGAATGCATAAACATCAATATCCTAGGCATTAGTGAGCTGAAATGGACTGGTATCGGCCATTTTGAATCTGACAATCACATGGTTTACTATGCTGAGAATGACAAATTGAAGAGTAACGGCATTGCATTCATCATTAAAAAGAACAGTTCAAGATCTATCTTGAAGTACAATGCTGTCTATGATAATATCCATACGCTTACAAGAAAAACCAGTTAATACCACTATTATTCAAATTTACCCACTAACCACTAAAGCCAGTGATGATGAAATTGAAGAATTCTACCAACTTCTTCAGGCTGAAATTGATCAAACATGCAATCAAGATGCACTGACAATTACTGATGATTGGAATGCAAAGGTTGGAAACAAAGAGGATCAGTCTTTGGAAAATATGGCTTTGGTGATATAAGTGATGGTAGAGATCACATGATAGAATTTTGCAAGTCCAATGACCATCAATTGCTCATACGCAAGTTCAGATTGAAGCTGAAGAAAATTAAAAACAAGTCCATGAAAGCCAAAATATGACCCACAAGAATTTAGAGATCATCTCAAGAACAGCTTTGATTAATTAGATACTAAAGACCGAAGACCAGAACCAGAAGAGTTGTGGGATGACATCAAGAACATCATACAGGAAGAAGCAAAAGGTCATTAAAAAGACAAGAAAGAAGGAAAGGGTCAAAATGGATGTCAGAAAAGACTCTGAAACTTGCTCTCTAGTGTAAAGATGCTAAAGCAAATGGAAGAAATGAAGAGGTAAAAGAGCTGAAAATAAAATTTCAAAGGGCAGCTCTAAAAGACAAAGTCAAATATTATAATGAAATGTGCAAAGATCTGGAGTTAGAAAACCAGAAGGGAAGAACACACTCAGCATTTCTCAAGCTGAGGGAACTGAAGAAAAAATTCAAGCCTCGATTTGTAATATTGAAAGTTTCTATGGGGACAATATTGAATGATACAGAAAGCATCAAAAGAAGATGGAAGGAATACACAGAGTCATGGAACCAAAAAGAAATGGTCAATGTTCAACCATTTCAAGAGGTGGCACATTATCAAGAACCAATGATACTGAAGGATGAAGTCCAAGATGCACTGAAGGCACTGGCAAAGAACAAGGCTCAGGGAATTGATGGAATACAAACTGAAAATTTTCAACAAACTGATGTATCACTGGAGGCACTCACTCATCTATACCAAGAAATTTGGAAGACAGTTACCTGGCCAACTGATTGGAAGGATCCACATTTGTGCCATTCCAAGGAGAGGTGACCCAACGGAATGTGGAAATTATCAGACAATATCATGAATACCACATACAGGTAGAATTTTGCTAAAGATAATTCAAAAATGGCTACAACAACACACTGGCAGGGAACTGACAGAGATTCAAGCCGGATCAGATGAGAATGTAGAATGAAGAATTTCATTGCTGATGTCAGATGGAACTTGGTTGAAGGCAGAGAATAGTAGAAAGATGTTTACCTGTGCTTTATTGACTACACAAAGACTTTCAATTGTGTGGATCATGACTAGCTATGGACAATATTGTGGGAATGAGAATTATGGAACATTTAATTGTGCTCCTGAGGAACCTGTACATAGACCTAGAAGCAGTCATTTGAACAGAAAAAAGGACACTGAATGGTCTAAAATCAGGAAAGATGTGTGCTAGGGTTGTTTCCTTTCACTATACTTATTCAATCTAAATGCTGAGCAAATAATCCAAGAAGCTGGATTATATGAAGGAAAAATGTGGCATCAAGATTGATGGAAGATTCATTAACAACCTGTGATAAGCAGAAAGTGAATAGGACTTAAAAGACTTACTGATGAAGAGCCAAGACTACAGCCTTTAGTATGGGTTGCATCTCAATGTAAAGAAAACAAAAATCCTCACCTCTAGACCAACAGATAACATCAAGATAAATGGAGAAAAGATCAAAGTTGCCAAAGACTTCATTTTGCTTGGATTAACCGTCAACACTCATGGAAGCAGCAGTCAGGAAATCAAATGATATGTTGCATTAGGCAAATCTGCTGCACAAGAACTCTTTAAAATGAGCAAAGACATCCATTTGAGGACTAACATGAGCCCCACCCAAGTCATGATGTTTTCAATAACCTCATATGCATGTGAAAGGTGGACAATGAATAAGGAGGACCATAGAAAAATTGATGCATTTGAGTTATGGTGTTGGAGGAGAATATTAAAAGTACCATGGACTGCTAAAAGAACAAACCAATTTGTGTTGGAAGAAGTACAGCCAGGACGCTCCTTAGAAGCCAATATGTCCAGACTGCATTTCTCATACTTAGGACATAATATCAAGAGGGACCAGTCCCTGGAGGAGGACATCATGCTTGGTAAAGTAGAGGGTCAGTGAGAAAGAGGAAGACCCTCTAAAGAGATGGATTGGCTCAGTGCAGCAGCATTGGGCTCAAGCATTGCAGTGATTGTGAAGTTGGCGTAGGACCAGGCAGTACTTCATTCTGTTGTGCATAGGTTGCTATGAATCAGTACCAACTCGATGGTACCAACAACAACAGCAACTCTGGCTGATGGGAAAAGGACTTCTGTGAGTCCTGTTCAGACAAGTCAATGTAAAGTGGATGGATGGATGGATACAAAAAGCACATGCATTATGGCCGAGGGTTGATCTTGGTGGCCCCCAACCCCTGCACACACCCAACCTTGCCCCTCACTTTCCAGCCCTCATCTCCCCTCTCTCCTTAGGAGCCTGCCTTCACTAGTCCACCAATCCAGCTTCCCACTCCATTTCCCCTGGCTCACAGCCCTGAGTTCCCAGCTCTGGCCAGCTGAGGAGTCCACTCTCCCTGGGACTTGCAGGGACAGAGCCAGGGTACATCCCTAGAGCAATATGGCATGTCCTCTGATGCCTGCAGAAACTTGACCCTAGGGACCTCAGGATGGAGATGGGGGAAGGGAGATGAGCTGACCCCATTCTTTCTGGTCCTAACCAATCCTCATCACAAATATCCATCTGCATGCACGTGCAGCTGTGTGTGGGAGGGTAAGGCAGCCCAAACACCTGCCCAGATGGGCTTCCACCCTGTCCTCTGCCGGGGGGCGAGCCACCTGCTCCACACAGGTCCAAGCTGGAACTTCAGGCACAGGGCGTCTACCGTCACACTTTACACAGCTGTAAAAGGGGCTAATGACCCCCTTCACCATCCTCCCAGCCGACAGGAGGGGTAAAGGAATGCTGGCCAGGGCTTGTCCAGCTCCACATGAAAGTGCACAGGGACCTGGGAGGAATTTTTATTCTCCTAGGTATAGAGGTGGGGAGGGAGGAATGTCACCTAGAACCCATCCACCCTTTCCTTCCCTCTCAGGAGACCCTAGGCCTTGAAAAATTAGGAAATCAACCTTTAAATTTGACCATGTCCACTTTATAGACTTGCCTATATTTCATGGCTTCTCCTGGTGTGGTGCTGTGGGTTAATGCGCTGCACTGCAAAGTCAGTTTGAACTGCAAGGTCAGCAGTTCAAGCTCACCAGTTGCTCTTCTACAGGGTCACTATGGGTTGGAACTGACTCGATGGCACTTAACAACAACCTCTTTGTAACCAGTCCCCTCTGGATTCTCCAGAAACTAACAATAGCATTAGCATTTACTGCATGTCAGGCTCCATTCCAAACTCTGTGCAAACTGTGGTCTCATCATCTCTATGAGACTAGCCCTCTGACTTCCTCATCTGACAAAGGCTAACTAACACTGAAGCACAGAGAGGTTATGTAGTTTTCCCAAGGTCCTACAGCAAGCATGTAGCAGAACGTGAGCCTACACCATTACCCACTTTCCAAATGCCAAATTCCTTCTGACCCCCAAAGTGTAGCAGGGGTGAGTGCAGGGGAATTAGATCACAAAACTAGAGCCCTATTTCCTGCAGCCCCTTTAAGTCAGGGCCTTAGGCCTGGGGGTGGGACACGGGGTAAAGAAGAAAGGAATTGTTTTCCAGTCTAGTAGACCTCAATTAGAATAAAGTAAGAATCACACAGCAGGCAACTGATCAGCTAAGGGAGTCAGTGTGGTGCTGTTGGATAAGCACTGGACGGCTAACCGTAAGATCAGTGGTTCAAACCCACCAGTTGCTCCTCAGAAACCCTATACAAGGTCACTGTGAGTCAGAACTTAACAACAACAACAACAACAGCAAATGAGCAGTCTAGAGTTTAAGAGAGAGGCTTCTGGATAGAAACCTCCACCACTCACAGATACATGATGTTGAACAAGTTACTTCACCTTTTGAGGCTCAGTTTCCTCATCTATAAAGTGGAAGGAGGAATAGGCCCCTTCTCACAGGGCTGTTCTGAGGACTGCACACGTCATCTTCAAAATTGCTTTGCCCAGAGTGGGATTGTTGTTGTTGTTGTTGTTAAGTGCCGTTAAGGTCGACCCATAGCGACCCTGTACAGGGTTTCTGAGGGTGTAAATCCTTTCGGGAGTAGAAAGCCTCATCTTTCTCCCACGGAGCAGCTGGTAGTTTCAAACCGCTGACCTTAAGGTTCGCAGCCCGATTCGTAACCACTACGCTACCAGATATATATATATCCCGCAAATACATGAGTTTGAAAGAGAGTATTTGTGTGTGACTATTTACCTTGCCTGCAAACACAACTATGAATGTGGTGGAGCATACAGCAAGCAAAATGATGATATTATCGAATAACTTAAAGCAATGAGTTGCTGGACCTGGGGGCCCAGGACCATAGTCTCAGGGGACACCATAGCCAATTGGCACAACGTAGCCCACCAAGACAAGACAATGTTCTACATCCTGCTTGGGTAAGTAGCATCTGGAATCTTAAAAGCTCATGAGCAGCCATTTGTTGTTAAGTGCCATCAAGTCAGCTCTGACCCATAGTGACCCTATATAGGATTTCCAAGGAGTAACTGGTGAGCTTGAACTGCCAACCTTGCAGTTCACACGGCTTTGCAGTCTGGTGCATTAACCCACAGCGCCACACCAGGGCTAGCTATTTGTGTCTCCATGTGAGAAATAAAAAAGAGTGGTGAGAATTGAAGAGGCTTGGAATCAATTAGTCCAATGGACTAATGGAACAAGTGAACATCAGTCTCCACAACTCTGAGACCAGAAGAACTAGACAGTACCCAGCTAAGGGATTACATTAAAGGATCCTGGATAGAGTGGTGGGAGAAAATGTGGACAAAACTCAAAATTATTTTAAAAAACAAAATGCCGGGTTTAACTGGTCAGAAAGAGACTGGAGGAACCCTTGACCACCCTTCAGGGCTGGAAAGGAATTTATGGCGCAATTTTCAGCCAAGAAATAGATAGGTTTATAGGGAGGGGTTGGGCAACAACACTACTAAGGTGTGCTCACCATGGAATGGTCAACCATTCAAAACCAAAAGCGCCGCATATGCCAACAGAGAAAGTTGAGAAGGAATAGGAAGAGGGGTGGAATGCAAACAGGAACCACAGGGAAGAAGGAGGATCACTGTAGTTGCTTGCAGGGGATTGCAATCATTGAGATGAAACAAGTATATAATTTGCTGACGGTAAAACTAATGATCTTGTCTATAAACCTTCTCTCAATTTCACAATAAAATGTTAAAAATAAAAGAATGGAAAAAAATATAGTCTAGTTTGAAAGTCAACAGTTAAAAAAAAAAAAAAGGAAAAGTATCTAGGAGTAGGGATCAGAAGGGATTTTTATCTCTATTTTTACTCTTTCAATAAGAATATATTAACACATTCTGTGTAGAATAAAATTTTTAAATGAGGAAAAAGGAAGAAAGAAAATATTTCACCCAGGACCTACCACAGAGCAAGTCCTCCATAAAGGTCAGCAGACAGCCAGATGTCAACCAGGAGTGGGGAGGCCCCCCTGGGGTTGCTGAGAGGTGCCTAGCAGCCTTGCTCTCTGCCCTGGCTCCCAGGAAGGAACCCCATCAATACCACAGCTAACCAGTTTTGGATTCCCTCATGGGCAGGTCCCTGGATCAGAAAGGAGGGGGCAGAATACACCCACATGGCAAAGACCCCTGGCATCCTGAAGCCAGGAAAGAGCTGGATTTGGAAGCAAACAGACCTACATTTACAATGGTTTAACACTATGGGACTCCGGGGCATGTGCTGTATCCACCTTCTGCAAGATGAGAATGTCCTGCCTGCTCTGAGACTGCCCCTCAATAAATGTTTATTCTCTCCTCTCTCTGACCAGCCTCCTCTGATGACTGCAAAAGCAGCCCTGGCTCCTTGGTGAGGAGGGAGGATGTCTGCAGGCCTCCCAGAGGAAGAGAGCAGATGTTCACCTCCAGCTGTTGGCTGCTAATCAGCCCTAGGGGAAAGCCTGGGTTCCTTACCCCAGGGTTTCTGCCTGAGAGTAACTGAAAGTGGCCCCCCTCTTGGAACACAGGGAGATCAGCTGGGGGAGCCAGGGACACAGGATAATTTCTCAAAGGGCCACAAGACACAAGCTCTGTTTGCCCTTTGGGGTCTCTGTCATCTTTGTCCCTCAGACCTCCTTCACCTTCCTGCCCCTCTGGGTCCCTCCAATCCTTTATCGTTAAATAGTTTCATTCCCTCACCCCCACCCCACCTGCCCACCTGCTGCTCTAGAATGGTCCTGCCTCTTGAAATAGCTTCTTCCCCTCCTTTTCCTCCTCATCTTGCTCCTCTAGGAAGATTTCTGGGCCCCAGCAGAGAGAAACTCCATCCCCTCCCACCTGTTGCTCCCCCCAGCTAAGGTGCTGAGCAGCTTAGTGACTTTAATTTGGTGACTCACTGATCACGGATCCCACACATAACAGGACTTAGGGTCACAAAGCCTCCAAGCAAGAGTTTGGTGAGGCAGCTCTGCAATCTGACAGATCTGGAGGAAGGGAACAGACAGGGCTGGGATCCCCTGTCTCCTGCTCTCAGGGGACAAGCTAACTTAACCCTCTGTGCCCTGGATCCCTCATTGCTGAGCAGTGAGATAGTGTATGTGACCTTTTACAGTAGCACCTGACACTATTATTATGACAGTCATGATTACAATCCTAACATTTACAGAGTGCACATCTGAAGACTCCTAGATGCTTAAGACTCATAGGGCCAGAGTGTTCGCTCCGGAAGGAGCCCTGACAGGTCACCTGAGACAACTGTCCCCTTCCTCCAACCTGCTCTTTCAGAGACATTGGACCTGAGTCCCCAAGGGCGAGGTCTCCTCCAGAAAGTCACTGACTATAACACCTGGTATTGCTGTTAAGTGCTTGTCAAGTCGGTTCCGACTCTTAGCGACCCTGTATAGGGTTTCTGAGGAGCTGCCAACCTTGTGGTTCATACCCATGGGCATTTTGATGACAAGGATGCCCCAGGTGGGTGGGCAAGCCTCCTCCTATCTCAGTCCAGCTTCTCTCCCAAAGTTCTTCTCTTTGGGCCCCAAGCTACTCCAACCTCAAGCTCAGTCCATCAGTCAGGGTCCCACAGCACCCTCTTTCCATTGCTCACCTGGTCACCAGGACCCTGGGCTGGGCAGGTTGGGCAAAGATGGGATACGATACTGCCTCTCTCAGGCATGGTCCATGGAGGCGGTTAGGGCCGAGCTTTTTGTGGGTCCCAGTCCCCTGGCCCTATCCTTGCTGAGCTTGGTGGGCTTCTTATATTAGGTGGACTTGAGAAAAACTCATTCATGGTCAAAGGGAGGTACAATCTGTGTGTGCAGAAGTGCAGAAGCAAGTGGTCTCTGTGGAGGTGGTGATGGGAAGATGAGAAGGCTGGGGAGCAGGAGAGAGATTGAGAGGGTCAGGAGAGACATCCTCAGAGAGCTTGGCCTCAGTGGGGAATGGAGTCCTGTTAGTATCAGGATGCTAACAGTGTGTAGTGTCTAAAACCTCTAAATTCTCTGAGTCTCAGTTTACACTTTTCCAGGAAGAAGTCTGAGGAAGTTGGACAGGCTGTGTTTGGGGATCTTTCAAAGGAAAGGGTGCATGCTGCAGGATTGTTTCCCCAGGATTCCTCCATCTTACCTTCTCCACACCTGAAGGAGGCCTAGCCCCTGGCCCTGGGAGAAGCTGTGTCCAGTGGGTTCTCTGCCCAGAGGTCAGGGCGGCTCTCTGGACAGTGACAGCCCAGCCCCAACCAGTCTGTGCACTCTGGACTGTCACCACCCCTGCTGCACTCCCTAGTTTTCTTCCCACATCACTGCCCCGTGCCCAGCTGGCACACACACAGGGCATGCCAGTGGGATGAGTGAGCTAGCCTGGGAGGGTAGGTTCATCAGCTGCCTCAGTTGGAAGTTTCTTCCCTGGGCTGGGTCCAGGAAAGGAGATGATAGAAGACAGGTAGAGGTTCTGAGCCCAGCCCCCCAGCCAGGTCCCCACAGCCCACTGAAGGTCTCAGCTCATTTGCTAGATCAAAGCATTCCCTGCTTTAGGCTTTAAGAGCTTTCAGTTCTGGAAGAGGGGCTGGGGCTGGGGTAGTCATAAAGGGGGAAGAACAGGATTTCCATCTGACAGCCCCCCCGCCCCACGTTCTCAGCAGCAATATCCAGCCCAGCCCCTCTGCCTGCCCTTTCCCCCAGCTCTGGGCAGTCTCTCCTCTGTCCCTTCCTGAGAGGCCATGTCTCCCCTGGGACACCCTCTCCTCTTCTTTCCCTCCTTTCTGGACTGCCCTTCGGTCTCTTCTTATGGGGACCCTTCTTTCTTCCAGCCAGGCTCAGCTCTCCTTGCCCCCAGATCTGTGAGTCTCAGATGCCCACAACAGTACCTGACACCAGGGGCTTTGTGCCCAGCCCCTCTATAATGCTTCTCACTGGGGACTTCCAGGAGGTACAGCAGAAATGTGTGTGTACCAAGTGGACATGTCCCTGGGTACCAGATATGGCAAACAACTTTCTGCTGCTGCTATTGCAAGCCCTGGGCAACAACAGAGCCCAGCTCCCCACACCTGGTACCCAGAGCCTAGGGACTAGCCTAGGAGAGCACCCTATGCTACAATGAGCATAATCCCCACTCACCACCAAGGGGCTGTACCAGGACCAGCCACCTCTCCAGGAGACAAGCCATCAAATAACTGGGCAAACAACCCAGTTCCCCAAGTCACATTTCCTGCGGAGCCCTAGGACGGCAGACCCCAGGAGACCTGTTCTGTCAGTCTCTGTCAGAGACAGAGACATCTTTTCCCCTTTCATCTTGTTGGTTACTTAGCCATGCGAGACTTCACCCCGCATGTTAGATTTTCTGTGTGCAAGACAGCACACACAAGAGTAGAAGGGAAGGGGCTAGCTAGTCGTATTATTTATTATTCCTCAGATGCTTCCAGTGGCTTCGTTTTCAGACCATTTGTCATCCTTTGGCTCAAATCATCTTTAAGATGATTTCTTGAGAGAAGTTGGCAGAGAGGGTTAAGTATGTACATTTTTTATAGAGGGACCCAGAGAAGGAAGAGGATTTGCCCAAGGTCACAGAAACAAGGTCACGGATTCAATGCAGGTCTCCTGACCTTACATGACTCGGTGCCAGCCCAACTCTGGAGTGTCCGTGTGCGCGTGCACTACCTGGCCGGTTGGTCAGGGTTGGGAGAGAAGACCCAGGTGGGGAAAGGGCGCGAGGCCGCGTCCGGACCGGGCAGCGTGGGAACTCGCTGCGAGCCGCGCTGGGCCCAAGAGCGGGGAGGGGGCACCGCGGCGCTCTCACCGCAAGGGCCTGCCCCTCGCTGGGCGCAGACAATGGGGTCGCTGTGCCGACTGCCCCCTCCTGTGCTCAGCGGCCCGCGCCCGCCCCCTCTCCCCAAAGCTGCTTTCAATTTAAACGCCTCCAACCAGCGGGCGCTGCCCCGGGGGGCGCGACCGCAGATCCGAGCGCCCCTGTAATTTCCGCGGGGAGCTGACCGGCTCAAACGCGGCCCCGCGGTGCCCTGACCGCAGGCCCTGAGACCGGAGACGGCGCCCAGACGGCCTTGCCCCGGTCGTGGGAGCGCCGCCCGGACGGCCTCCTCCCGGCGCCCAACCCGGTACCGCCTCCATCGCCTCCTCCGGGCAGCCCACCGCCCGACCGGGAAGCCTGCAAGTCTACCCCAACTTCCGCTGCTTCCATGGCCACACCCATAAACCCGTTGAGACCCTCTAGGAAGGAGTCCAAGGCTGTAATCTTTAGAAAAGCAGACTACAGACTGACCCGTCTTTCATGCTAATCATGGTGGGTTCAAACAACCGGCCTCTCAGTTAGCAGCCGAGCACTTAACCACTGCGCAACCAGAGCTTCTTCTACAGTGCGCCACACCCCTAAATGCCTATCTGTCTTTTGGGGAAGAGGCCGGGTCAGGAGAGACTGGGGGCTCCTTAATTTGTTGTTGTTGTGAACTGCCGTCGAGTCAGTTCCGACCCATAGCGACCCTGTTTCCAAGGAGAAGCTGGTGAGCTTGAACCACCGACCTTGCAGTTCAACCAGCTTTGCAGTCTGGCACATTAACCCACAGCGCCACACCAGGACTCCGGGTGCTCCCTAATAGCCAAGATTATTTCTCCTCAGACTAGGGGTTTATGAAGGGAAGTATTGGTTGGGGAGTTCTGTGATGGCAGGAGCTGGGATCACCCTAAACCATGTTGAACAGTCGTAGGTGCAACGCCGGTGATTTTGACTCATAGCGACCTCATGTGACATAGTAGATCTACCCCATCGGGCTTTCTAGGCTGCCATCTTTGCAGAAAGGTCCTCAATGGCACTCAGCTACTAACAAAAAAGGCCAGCAGTTGGAACACACCAGTTGTTGCACACAGGGGGGGAAATGTTGTGGGCTGCTTCCATTAAGATTTACAGTCTTGGAAGCCCTATAGGGCAGTTCTGTCCTGCCATAGGGTGGCTAAGAGTTCAAATCATCTCAGCAATGGGTTTGGTTTGGGGGTAATCTTTGCAGGAGCAGATCTCCAGGTTTTTCTCCCACAATGCTGAGTGGGTTCCAACCCTCACCCTTTCAGTTAGCAGCTGAGCTCTTCTTCGAACAGACAAAAAATGTGTAAGAATGTTTGCAGCGCAAGTGGCCCAGCTCTAGATAGAGTAAGTACCGCCTCCCAAATTGTTCATATTGTTATTAATTATAGAATAATGGTCTCTCCAGATATCAGGGCTCTGGAGGAAGCAATCATGCCCCTCCTTTCTTCTCTTCCCCAATTCCTAAGTGCTCTCCCTCAGAACTATCAGGAAAGGAAAGGATGCTTTCTCTGAGGCTGGGTCCTGAAGCTGGACCCAAAGATCTTCATGGTAGGCCAGACTGCCAGGGATGGGAGAAGCTGGCACCCTGCTTGGTCTGCTGTGAAGTGGAAGGGAGCTCCTGCCCCCAGAGAAGGCCCTGGCATGGACTGTTTCAAGAGGAGTGGGTGGGTGACTGGGGTGGGAGGCAGAAAGGGAAGTAAAACATAGATGAGTTCATCTACAGATTCCTCTGGTAGCGTAGTGATTACCAATCGGGCTGTTAACCTCAAGGTCTGCAGTTCAAAACTACCAGCTGTTCTGTGGGAAAAAGATGAGGCTTTCTGCTCCCATGAGGATTTACAGCCTCGAAATACTACGAAGGGTCGCGGTGAGTTGGAACCGACTCTGTGGCACACAAGCACCACCACAGATGCCTCAGCTTAGCATTGTTGTTGTTGTTGTTGTTAAGTACCATGGAGTGGGCTCCGACTCATAGTGAACCTGCACAGGGTTTCCAAGGCTGTAACTCTTTATGGGAGCAGAAAGCCTCATCTTTCTCCCATGGAACAGCTGGTAGTTTCGAACTGCTGACCTTAAGGTTGGCAGCCTGACTCGACTCGTAACCACTACGCTACCAGAGCTCCTTTTAGACCAGGTCAAAACAGAAACTGGATACCAGGAAGAACTTTCTGAGCTTCTGTGAGGGCTCCAGAGATTTCTCCAGGTTGGGTCTGAGTGCCAAAATCCCATTCTGGTCAGAAGTGCTTTTCCTGTCCTGTCTCCCCTCTGTTCTAGAAGAACTTGGTGGGGGTATTTTGAGTTAATCCATCTGGATGGGGTGGCTAAAGGGCCTGGTTTCCCTGCATCGCTGACACTGTATGGATAGGGCTTCTTAGGAACTTTCCAGATAAAGGGGGGGGGAGTGGGGGGGAGGAGTTGAACTGTGGGGAGGGAGCTTGGTGGGGGCCCTGCCTTGTCCTGTGTGCTCCATGCTCTGCTCCACCTTCATCCTTTCCCCCCACATCCAAACACCCCTCTGTTTCCAGCCTGGCTGTTGTGGTGAAGCTAATCAGAAGTAATTATGGGGGAAGGAGGGATCCTGAGAGGGACCCCACAGAGACCACCTTGTCTGCCCTTGCCCAGCCCTGGTGGCCCTGGCCCTGAGGGCCTGTGACCTGGCTCAGCTCTGACTGGTAAGGGTCAATCCACCAGCACCCTCCCACGTGTTCCCTGTCTCTCTCCCAACCCAGACTCCTAGAGCCATAGGTACCCAGGCAGACATTTGGATGTGTCCATCTCTGCTCAGCTGCTTCCCACTCATGCATCCATTCTCCATTAGAGGCACCTCCTCGGAGCTAGCCCTCAGGCTGGGCACTGGCAGTAGATTGGTCCCTCAGTCAATATAAACCTTACCAGTAGAAGCAGAGGGTCTTGAGCCATTCAGGGGGAGAGCCAAGCAGGTCATTCCCTTCCCTCTCCTCTCGCCATCTTGCCCACCCCAAAGGAGCAGAAGACAGGGCCTGTGAGGGACTCCTGACCTATCACAGTGTCCCATTCTCCCTCCCACCCTGTGTGCCCTGACCACCTGTCCCGACCTGCTGCAATCAGCTCCTCAGTCCCCTCCTGGGGTTCAAGTCCAGAAGCCAGGAGAACCCTTAGAGCTGATGGGGATCAGCTCTGTCCTTTTACACACTAGGAAACTGAGGTCCAAATGGGTGGGGAGAATTGGCGTCAGGAGCACCAGAACTAAACTCTGGTCTTCCAACTCCCAGTCCAGTGTTCTTTCTGACCCTGCACCCAGAGGACGGGACGGGGTCTGGCTCTGCCACTTTGCCAGTCCCCTCACTGTGCCCAGGAGGATGGAAATGCAAACAGGGGTCTCCTTCATCTTGCCTTTCTGATCTCCCCAGAGTAGCCCAGAGATTAGGCTATGAGGTGGGAGGGACCGGAGCTGCTGAGTTGAGGGTCTCTAATTTGCTCCTGCCCCTTGATGTCCAGAAGAAAACAGGCCTCCTGTGCCCTAGAGATTTCCAAGCATAAACAGAGGTCAGTGCACCCCCTCTGCCCGGAGGTGCCAGGATAGTAATTAGGTTTGGGGGTGGGTCCTGGAAGAATGGGGGTGGGGCAGCCATTATCCTGGGGAACTGAGTCGGGCCCAGGAGCTGTGTGGTCTGGGCCAATGGGTGGTTTGTAGGTGGTCTGGGGAATGAATGACTGAGTGTTTGGGGAGGGAAGCTGGTGGGGAGGAAGGGAAGAGGGGAGCAGGGAGGAGAAGGACCCGAGAGCTAAGCTGAGATAGCTTTCCCTGGATTCAGGGACTTGCGCCCCTGCCCTCGTTCTGGAGGAATCAGAAGGAAAGGAGCATGAGGCACTTGGGGTACTGGGGATGCTGGAAGGGGGCAGCCAACAGGGGGCAGGCTCCTTGCCCCATCTCTGCTCCTGCTCCCTCAGCCTCAGCAAGGGGAGGAGGTGTGTGCGGAGGCTGTTCTGGGCAGGATCTCTAGCATGCTGTTTGGGGGCTCCCTAAGGCACCTTGTTTTTTTTTTACTTGCTCCCTCTTAGTCCCCACTCCTACTGTAAAGCAAATGCCTTTATGGACTAAAAGGGGTCTGACTGAGTCTCTGCCCCATCTCAGCCCCACTGCTTCTCCACAACAGGTCACCTGAACAGTGCTTTCGTCACCCTAAGCCTTCATTTTCCTTCCTGTAAATAATGGCAGTAATACAGTATTTAACTGTGAGGGTTAAACCAGCGCAGGGTAAGTGCAGTGCAGTGACTAATGCCCCACAAGACGCCCCTGGTGTCCCAGGTCTCCTCTGAGGAATGGTCACCCAAATCCCAGGACCTGACTGTGACCCCTAGCATAGGGACCAGGACAGCAGCAGGCAGGAGGTGAGGTGAACAGGTCATGGGGAAAGGGTGGAGCTGCTGGGACTCCCAGGGGCCTCCTGCTCAGGCCCTGGGCACATTCCTCCTCCCCCGCTTCCCCCTCTCCCCACCTGCCGGATACCACCTGTGCTGCCAGTATAGGCCCTCACCTGGCCTGCATGTGCAGCATGAGGATGTACAGGGAGACGGTCAGACACAGCTCCCCCCAGAAAAGGAATGGCCCAGAGAGCAGCCATTCAAAGGGTAACTCGAATCCATGGGTCTGGGGCACCTTGGCTGCTGACCTGCAGAGAGAGGCTGAGCATCTGTCTGGTTTCATCCAGTGTCCCTCCGCAGCCTGGGAGTGTCATCAGAACACAGGCTCCCTCAGACTTGGGGACTCCCCAAGGTCAGGGTCTAATCATCAGACTGAGAATTCTTGAATAGGGAGCATCCCCAGAGAACTGGGCTAGGTTTAGATGGGTCAGCCTGGCACCTTCATGGCTCCAACATTTTCAGCAGCACCTCTTGTTCAGGTCTAAGAGCTTCAGTGTGGATGGGAAAATCCCAGGGGAAGCAGAGGAGGGCTAGAAAACCTGGGGCACTGCTGGCTGTACCCTGTTCTGGAATTGGCTGGATGGGAAATACTGGAGGGCAGGAGGGAAAAAGCAATGTCAGGGAGAGACAGGCTCTGGGTCAGGTCCTTCCCAAAGAAACCCCACCACTCCTTCCTTCTCCACAAAGCTGAGTTAACTCCTTCTTTTCCCTCAGCTCTGCCCCCAAGGCATTTACTGGTGGGGCCCCTCCTGGAGGCCTGATTGGAGGAGGCTGGTAGCTTCTTCTCCCAGACCAGCAGTCGGGCCAGTAGGTCAGTCTGTGAGATTGGGAAAAGGGAGTGCTTCTGGGTGGTTGGGACCATCTGGGGAATGGAGTTGGAAGCCCAGATTTGGAGCTGATGGCACCCAGGGCTCCCACACCAACACCCACACGCTGATCTGTATCACTCTTCACAGTCTCCCTCTATCCAGAGATGGATCTGCTGGGGCTGGGGGACTTGGGAGGAAGGTCTGGGCCAAATGAAATGCTGGTTCCTAGGCTAGAATTTAGAGGACTCCCTGAAGAATCTAGGAGGTACAGGCCAGGAGTTTTTAGGCAGAGAGTAGAGAGCTTTAGTGAGAAGGGAGGGCTAAGAAGCTATCTCGTTCAGCCCTCGACTGACTTCTATGCCAAACCTCTCTAGACTACTCAGAGAATGTCTCCTGTCTTTAAGTCTACTTCCCCAGGTGCAAGACTCCACAACCTTGTTTCAAAACTAAAAACACCTTTATTACAGTGTTGCAAATCCACTGTGTGCTGAACATGCTTCTAGGCATGAATGAGCAGCACGCCCTGCCCTCAGCTGCTTACAGTCTCGGGGCACAGACTGGGTCAGAGATATCAAGAAATTGGGGTGTGTAGACAGAGAAATTACTTCTGATGAGAGATCAAATGTGACTTTTCTAAGTGTTCAAAGGGTAACTCGAATCCAATGCCCTTAAGTGCCTTTTCTGCCTAAAAGCCTAAGTCCCCAATCTAACTCTGTCCCCACCCCGTTAGAACTTCTCCTTGAGTTCCTTTACCTTGACGCCCTGCACTTATCACAAGTTGTAAGGATATATTTATTTATGGGATTATGTGATTAACTCTTCTCCCCCACAACACCGTATGCGCCAGAAACTTGCTTGTCCCTGAGCCTTTGTAATCTGCCACTAACGTTCATGGCAGGTCTGGGGTACTTCAAGCCATTGGATATTGGATGTGTTGGAGTTGATGGGATGTGAAGTATGTCGTGGGGGCCCAGACTGGCAAGGTAAATTGGCACCAGATCAGGGCAGGTTGTAAATGCCAGGCAATGTTGGGACTTTATCCTGCCGGCAATGGGGAGCCATCAAAGGTTTTTGAGGATAAGAATGGCAAGCTTCAACCTGTGCTCTAAGATCCCTCCAGCGCAGTGTGGAGGAGGGACAAGGGGTGGGGGTGGGGGCTACTCCCCTGGAGCCAGGAGAACCAACTGCTGTTGCAACAGTCTCAGAAACGGATTAGAAAAGGCTACAACTGAGTCAGGAGTAATCAAAGTGGGGTGAGGGGAGAAGGCAACCAGGAATGCTGCAGAAAGAATGGGACTTGGTGATCAGCAGAATTGATGCAGAAGGGAGCAGGACACCAAGGATGACTTCCAAATGTCCAAGCATGCTTGAGGTGGCGAAGTTTCTACTCTGGATAAGGCATACCTAAGGCATCAGTTGTTGAGGGAAATGAGTTCTATTTGGACAAGTAGGTCAGAAAATCCTTCCTGATGGTTAGTTTTCAATTCTCCTACTGTAGCCAAAGTGCGTGCTTTCTTGCCCCTCCTGGAAACCCAGCTTCAGGGTGGCATAGCTTCCCCCAGGGCAGTGAAGGTCATAGAGACCACTGGGGAGTGAGTGGGCGGTGGGGGTGCGGGGAGCCTGGGCACTGGGCCTCCTGGCTTCCTGCCTCCACCTGGCACAGCTTCCTGACTTGACCTCCAACTTCTAGACTTCTAGCCCCTCTTGGAGCCCTCAGCCCCCGCAAAGGTTCTAAGATTCCTAATGCCCCATAAGGAGGCTCCCTAGGAACCCTGAATAAGATGGGGGAAGGGTCTGGGTGCTTCTAGGCCATGGCCCAAGTCAGTGAATGTGAACCAAATGCTCTGATTCTGGAAGCTTCACTGGGAATTATGGGATGGAACAGCAGGGAAAGAGCTGAACTCTTGAGGCCGGTTTAGCCGCAGGAGCTGCTCTCTCCTTCCCCTGCCAGCCAAACCCCTCAATGCAAACTGCAAAGCATGTCAAAACAGAAAGTGTCCCCTTATCCCCTGGATGCTTGACACTCTTAGCAGGACAAGAGAGAAGGTGTGGAGACAGACAGACTTGGTGAGGCTTGAGGGTGCCACCACCTGAGGGTGCCTTGGATCCAACAACATGCACAATACAGAGAGAGAGCCTGGGGCCCAGGACATGGACCCAGGATGATGATCACCCTCAGTGGAGAGTTTGGGACCCCCATGACATCCCCCAACAAACAGAAGTGAGGAGGTACAACAGGCAAAGACAAATGGAAGAGAAAGATGTCAGAGTAGAAGGATCCACACCATACCTAGATCCCCACTTTCCAAACTGTGCTCCCTGGAACTCTCCTCCCTACGGGGTTCTTCTGGGATACCAGAGGAGAACAAAAGAGGAAAAGGGACCCCACTCCAATCAGAAACTCTCTGGTTTTGCTTGATTTATATAGGAGGCATCTGCCTATTCTGCTTGGGGGAGAAAGGCAGCTAACACAGGCACACAAATGCATAATCTCACATTTTGAATTACCCACTCTGTAATTTTACAGCCTGGAGAAATTTAAGACTTAGGGATCAGTGATTTTCCCCACATCTAACAGCTGAGGTGAACCCCTGGTGTGGCTCTGTAGGATGAGCTGTGGACTGTGAACCACAAAGTCAGCAGTTCAAACCCACCAGCAGCTCCTTGGAAACCCTATACAAGGTCACTATGAGTCAGAACCTACTCCACAGCACTTAACAACAGCTGAGCTGACTCAGCCCTTAAAGTCTGTGTATGTTGGATGAAAACATGAATTTCTGGACTCTCTGTCCAGTGCTCTTTAGTGAATCTCACCAAAGTGTAGCACATCAGCATGGGAGAGTGTGGAACTCCCCCGGGAGAATCCTGTGGAGGGGTGATCATCTGTTACTAAGAATCCTGTCCCCAGCTGAGCCAAAGGGACCTAAGGCCAGTGAGGGGACTCTCTCGGCCCCCCCCCCCCCCCAAACTCCAGGAAGCCGAGGCGTCCACTCATTAGCCAATACACACAGATTCCAATCCAGTCTCTTGCTCCTCCAGGTCTGCGACCACCCAGCAGCCGGCGGCAATGAGGGGGTGCGGCCAGGAAAGGGTTAATCTGGCAGCGCCTTTCATCAGCAGTTTGGCGGGCTCCCAAGGCCCACAGGCTGGGTACCTGGGCGCCTACCTCCGTCGGTGGGGCGGAGACGTGACCACAGGGCAGCCCTGCCGTCTGCATTCCTCCCGCGTGAGTGCCTGAGTGACGGCCGCTGCAGCCGCCGCCGCCGCGCCCCAGCCCCTCGCCCCAAGCCCGCCCCTACCAACTGACTGCTAGGTGGGGGTGGGCCACCACGGGAGGGGGAGCGCCAGAGCCTTGGCTACTGTCCTTTGCTGCAGCCCCTGTTCTGGAGGGAGCCCGGAGCTAAGAGGGGGGTTGGGAGCGAGAACCTTTCTGCTGGGGAAACAGTGGAGAAGCAGCGTCTTAGGCTAGGACTCTGAATTCAGGGCAGGAGATGACCAGGGCTTGGCAGAGGAGGAACAGAGAAGGGTAGGCACCGTCAAACCTAGGAAACAAGCCTGTCGTATGTTTCAGGTCTCCACATAAATGTCAACCCTCCTATTACACAGCCCAGGGCCTAGCCATCCTCAATTCCTCTTCCCTGAACTCACCAGCCCTTGCCTTTGATCTCTCCTGAGGCCTGCTGGTGGAAACAGGAAGTCGCCTTGGGCTTGAAGCAAACCCCAACAGGGTGTAAACAGGGGAGCAGTCCACCTTCAGGCTTCCTCAAGGAAACTGGGCAGAGGATCCAGTCCAAGAGGGGGACAGCACAGTCAGGACCCACCCGGAAGGACTCGTTTTCTAAGAGGGTTTTGGAAATGCACCCTCCTTCCACACCCAGACTCAGGAGGTTTTCTAGGAAGCAGGACTAGAGAGAGAATCTTTACAGAGGAATTCCACTCCTAAAGGCAGGCATCCCTAGCCTCTGAAAGCTCAGTGCCAAGGCCAGCACCAACTCTCCCATCCTGGGAGAACGAGATCCTTCCACTGGTCATCTTGTCCACCCAAACCCTTTGGGAAAAGAATATTTAAGACAACCCAGAAAATGGGTGGGGTCCCTAGGTGGTGCATATGGTTAAGCAGGAGCTACTACTAGATGGTTAAGTGCACTCCATTACTAGCTGAAAGGTTGGTGGTTCGAATCCACTCAGAGGAGCCTGAGAAGACAGGCCTAGAGCTCTGCTTCTTAAAGGTCACAACCTTGAATATCCTCTGTAGGAATTCTACTCTGCGACACATGGGGGCGCCATGAGTTACAATCAACTCAACAACAAAGACAAAGCTTCCCAAATGCCTCAGTGGCTCCAGAGTCAACAGGCCAAGTAGGAAAAGAGGTGAATATCCCAAGAATTTTCCATGTCCCCCTTCAAATTGACACTTCAAGCTCAATTTGCAGTACAAGCTCAGCTCCTGTCTCCAGTCTCTCTCTAGTTTAAGGTCCCTTGTAGAAGAGCAAGGAGGACAAAGGAAGGCACAACAGTACCATGAGAGGGCAGCGCATGGTGAAGGGTGCCCCCAAGCAGCCCCAGACTCCCCAGATAGAGGAGCAAGGCTCTGGATCCCATCTCTGTTGTGAGAACAGAGATTTTCCAAAGCCCTTCTCCGTCTTTGGGGTTTTGCCAAGGTGACTTCCTGCCTCCTGCTCCATCTTCAGGTAAGGATGTAGTTTGTGTTTGTAGAGTGGGGCTGAAACCACCTTTCAGGAGAGGAGCATCAAACTCTCCCTCACCCCACCTGGGGCCAAGTGCTCTTTCTTGACCCCAAGAAAACAGTCCTGTTTTCCTGATCAGGAAACAGAGATGACATTGAAGGAGAAGGGGGAGATCCCTTGGAGTTCCTGCTTTACTCTCCCCCAACTCAGCCCTGGGGTCAATGACTCCATCTCAGTTCTCCCATCTCTAAAATGGGATAATAACTCCAGCAACCACATAGTGGGTGTTCTGAAGGTTCGTTAGGGATAGGTGCTGGGTGGTCTGGGAGACTAGGCCAGCCTGGCTTAGGTGAGCACTCCCCTAGCCTGTAGTCCTCTGTGCATATGATGTGAACCACCTCAGCCACCACCCCTAGTCCCATTGACTCCCCAAGTTGGGACATACACCCCAGGCACTACCTTGAAAAGAAGGCTGAGGACCCATGAATAAGGCCTCAGGCTATAATCAGGTAAGGACTATTGTCAGTTGCCTTTGAGTAAATTTTGATTCATAGTGAAACCATGTGTATCAAAGTACAACTGCTCCATAGGGTTTTCAAGGCTGTGTTCTTTTCAAAGCAGATCACCAGGCCAGGCCTGTCTTCCAAGGAGCCTTTGGGAGGGTTCAGATGGTTAACTTTTGTCTAATAGCCAAGCACTTAACCTTTTGAGCCACCTAGAGACTGGGTAAGGACTAAATAAGCCAAAATAAGAAGTCAGGCAGGGGGCCTGAGAGAACCGCCTTCTCCTCTCATCCCCTTTGCCTTGTCTCTGGGCCTTGTGCTTAGGTAGGGTGACCAGCTGTCCCAGTTGCCCCAGGCCTGTTCCAGCTTTAGTACTAAGAGTTCCATATCCTGGGAAATTTTCGCAGTCCGAGGCAAAGCAGATGGCTGATCACTCTTTCTCAGGATACACTTTGAGACTGGAGAATGCATGGATGTCCTTTGGACACTCTGCCTGATTCCCTTTAGGTCTCCACATGGCAATGGAAAATGCTAGAAAGCTGGGAAGCATTCACCGTCCAGCCCCCAAACCATATGATATCACAACAAAAAGCAGCCTGCCCCCACTACAGTCTAGGACCCCTTCCCCAGGTATTCCTCCTCCAAAGAGAATTCTCTTCCAAGGCCTGAGGTCCTGGACCCCTGCTCCCATTTACACACCCCTGGCAACAGCCCAGTACTGGGCTCCTGGCCAACCAGGGAGAACCTGTGAGAAGACAAGCCCCAGGTTGCCATCTGGTGGTAATTCCCCAGGGAGGAGATTTACCCAGGTGACCCTTGGGTCAGGCTCCTTTAAATAGCCCCAAATTGCCTTTGACACAAGCAACCTGGGGTCACTACTGGGGGAGGAAGACCCAAGGCTTTGAACACCTCACGCCCCAATGACACTACCTTGAAGTTACTTCTGGGGGTGAGCCTTCCAGCTGTACAACAGTGATCTACAGGCATTCACAGGGGTAGCTGTAGCAGTGGTCTCTGGGAGGGGTGCGGAAGGGGTGAAGGAAGTGGGGAACAGTCATTCCCTATACATGCCCAGCTGTTTTCTTTTAGGAAACACCAGACCCCCGCGTCCCCCTCCACCACCACCACCATTCAGACACATCCAAGTTTCTAATGATCTCAAAGCGCAGCAATCATTGTGCAGGAAGAGACACCATAGTCCAAGGGAGACCAGGGTGGGGAGCATCCGTGCACACAGACACACAGGAATACACACATCCTGCAGAGAGATGGAACATATAGGTGCCTGGGCCCTGCCTGGAACATGGCATCCTCTGCCATCAGGTCAAGGAGGTGGGCAAACAGCTGGCCTTGAGCCCCTCACTCAGAACCAGGCCCCCCAGGCTGGCCAGGGAGCTGTCAAATTCCCAACTACAGAGACAAATGGAGCCGTCAGAGAAAATAGCTTCTAATGGGGAGCAGGAGCCAGGCTGGGCTGGAGGGGGGCGGGTGGGGGGTGACGCTCTGCTGGCCAGATGTGAATTCTTCACTAATCACACCAAATTGGCCCAATTTGTTCACTGACACGTGGGGGAACCAGCTTCATCTTTCTCCCCATCCAGCAGGCTTCCCTCCCTCCCGCATGGAAGCACTTTTGCTGTAGGGATGGGGCTGGCCAGCTGACAGCAGGGCTGCAGGAAGAGGGGATGAAGCAACATGTACACAACCTCCTCCCTGTAGAACCCAGGAGTCCTTGGAGGTAGGAGAGGAAGAGAAGGGGGCTAGAGCATCTGCTCCCTTGGAAATGGGAGACACAGGCAGAACTGGGGAGTTGTGGGCATTCTTGGGACCAGAAGGAAGAAGGTAAGGGAGGCTTTAAAGCAAACCAGCATCGTCGCACAAAGGCAACAGGATTTATAGGTGCCCACTGGTGCAGTGCTTTAGGATCAACTAACCAAAAGGTTGGCGGTTCAAACCCACCAGGCACTCTCAGAAACCCTATACAGGGTCACTGTGAGTCAGAACCAGCTTATGGGTACACAACAACAACATTAGGGTCAAACTCTGCATGTCCAGGTAATGGAGGGACAAATGAGAACCCTTGTCCTCCTCCAACTTTGAGTCAAACCCCTTAATTCTTACACCAAAAACAGGCCCTGACGACTGGAACTGTAGCACGAGGGAGGGCTGACAGTGGGACTTTGGGACTTCCAATGTGGTGGGGTTGGGGACTCTAGGAGGTAGAATGGTACTGATGGGACAGGAGTCAGTCAGGGCAGGAACCCCCGGGCTGTCCTACACCAGGCGACGGGGCTGCATGGACCTGGGTTTGGGTGACCTAGGCTGCCTGCCATCTAAGGTCCACCTCCCACAAGAAAAGCCACCCTGGGTTTCAGTGGACCCAGTCTAGGAAAGATGCGGGCCCTCACAGCAGGTTCAGGGCTGTTTGAGTAGAGAATTCTGGAGTCTTAGGATCTAGAAGAGGAACCCCCAGCAGTGCTCAGCTGCTCACCAAAAGGTTGGTGGTTCAAACCCACCAGCTGCTCTGTGGGAGAAAGATGTGGCAGTCTGCTTCTGTAAAGATTGCAACCACGGAAACTATAAAACAGTTCTGCTTTGTCCTATAGGATCTCTTTGAGTTGGAATTGACTTCCTGAAAATGGGTGTGTTGTTGTTGTTAAGTGCCGTCGTGTCTGATTTAACCCATAGTAACCCTGTATAGGGTTTCTTAGGAGTGGCTGGTAAGCTTGAACCACTGACCTTGCGGTTCACACCAACTTTGTCGTCCAGTGCATTAACCCACAGCGCCACACCAGGACTCCAAGTCCCTGGGTAGTACAGATAGTGACTGCTCAGCTGCTGCTAGGAGGTATGAGTCTGCCCCGTGGTACCTCAGAAGAAAGGCCTGGTGATCTGCATCTGAAACATCAGCTACTGAAAACTGCAGCATTGGTCTACTCTGCATACATGTGCTCGCCATGAGTCAGACTCCACTTGATGGCAACAGGGTTCTGAGTGGTTTAGAAAGGGCTGATGGGAAGTGCGAAGTCCCCTTTGGCTTCATAGAGTCCTCACTCAGGGTGGGACTGAGATGAGGTAAGGATGGGGTAATCCTAGCTGGAAGAGGGCCAGAACAGAGCTAGTGGTCAGACTAAGAGTAGTAGCACTACCCTGGTAGCGTAGTGGTTACGAATCGGGCTGCGAACCGCAAGGTCAGCAGTTTGAAACTACCAGCTGTTCCGTGGGAGAAAGATGAGGCTTTCTGCTCCCAGAAAGATTTACCGCCTTGGAAACCCAGTATAGAGTCGCTAAGAGTCGGAACAGACTCCAGGGCACATAACAACAACAACCTCTGGGCTAGGAGTCCTGGTGTGGTGCTGTGGGTTAATGAGCTAGACTGCAAAGTCGGTTTGAACTGCAAGGTCGGTGGTTCCAGCTCACCAGCCGCTCATCAGTAACCCTATGCAGAGTCACTGGACGGCAATTAATAACAACCACCACCTCTGGGCTAAGCTATTCCTGACCCTGAAGATGATCCATAAGAACTTTCCCAAAAAATCCTATTACAATCCGGGCTACTCCCTAAGGGCAAATTCCCTGTCAGAAAACCTGTGGGGGATGGTGCCAGTTTGAGGAGGGGGATTGGGCCTTGGGCCACAGAGTCTCAGACATCTCCTGTTGTGATAACCTATGGGACTAGGCTCAGGAGATGGAGGACAGAGGCAAAAGAACCCTATAGGGAAAGTAAGGGAAGGGGACATTTGGGTTTAGAAAGGGCAAAGTGCTGACAGGGCTCCACCTGCTCCCCAGTGACTAGAATTTTTTAACTCCCCTTGCCCCCTCTCCCCACAGCCTCACCTCCCTCCCTAGACCGAGGTACTTGCCTTTACCCCTTTTTTGTTTTCTCTGACTAAGCAGAGCTCTCCCTCCTGGCCAGGTTTCCAGAGAACTGAGCCGAGATAGGAAAGGAGTGAAAGAAAGAAAGTCCCTTGGTTTGAGTCTATGACTTGATTTCTTTTAGAAACACTATTCACCTGTTTACCTGGACCTTGTGAGTTATCTCCCTGAACAACAAGGGTTCTTTCCCAAGAGTTACAATGACCAATGACGGGGAATAGAAATTCTAACTATTACATAACCCTGAGCTATTTTGCAACCTCTCTGGGCCTCAGCTTCCTCATCTGTAAAGTAGGAAACCTACCTCAGAAACGCATTGTGAGTTCTACTGACGATCATGTAAGCCTGTGCATACTGGCATCCAGTACACAGAGCAGGTTGAAGCAACAGTGAATGAATGGGCCATGGATGAACGAATGAAAGAATGGATTATCTCTTTGTTTTTTACCTGATTTCCTTACAAATTCTTGCTGTTCATCTGGAACAGGTATCTAAATCCCCAACAGAACTGGGACTTAAAAACCCTCTGTCTCAGTGACCTTATCTATAAAATAAGCAATAATGAAAGTTCCTCCCTCATGGGTTTATTGTGGGGACTGAATAAGTGAATCCAGGTAAAGATCTTAACAATAGTGCATGACACTTAGTAAGAGTCCAGTGAGAATTCACCTTGTTAAACTAAAGTCATTTTGTCCATTCTCTGAATATACAGAGGAGGACCCCTCCCTCCCAGTGTTGACTTATCCAATAAGCAACGTAAGCGCAGGCTTACTTGTGCTCATTTACTCATCTGTAGTGAGTAGTTTCACCTGTTTTCAACACAGCAGAGGCAAAAACAGGTGAAACTGTTCACTACAATTTAGTAAGCACATGTAAGCCCGTGCATACCTTGTTTATTGGGTAATCTGCTCCTACTCCCTCTAGCCTGACCATCTTCATCTTCAAATTACTGAAGAACCAAATGCCCCAGAGCCCTTCTCTTCTCTCAAGCCCATCGCTCCCACCATGGACTTCAGAAACTCTTTTCCCTATTAAGTGTCTTCCCTCAGAATACTCTCTCTGAGAGACTAGGAAACTCCAGACGGGTTTCAAGTTCCTCAGAGCCTGCTGGGGCCCCACCCAGGTCTGTGCTGCCTACCCTCCCCTCCCACCTCTGTCTTCAGGGCTGATCCTTCTCATGTCCCAGCCCGGCTCACAACCAGTGGCCTCCCTCCTCTCTGGTCTCCTCCCTCGCCACCCTTCTGGCTGGCACCTGGCCTCTCTGGCTCAAGTAGTGATGGCGTGCTGACTGGGTCTACAGCAGGTCTTGGGCGGAGCACGGGGCCCACAGGGCCAGCCTGTGCTGGTGGTTCAGGCTTCCTCCTGCTGAAACCTGCCACCTCCCAGCCCCTGTGGACACACACTCATCCCCTTCTGCAGCTGAGGGAAGCACTGAGCTCCAAACACCTTTGCTTAGAAACCAGCCCTCCCTACTGTTCTGGGTGGGCCCTGCCAGCTTGTCACTCACAGGTTGGGCCAGTGGTCTCTGCTTGGATCCTACCCTCTCTGGACAGGATCCATCCCCTGATGACTGATGTTCCCTTATTCTGGAAGAATCTTGTCCCAAATGGTGGGAGAGGAAATACAATGTTTCTCCAAGTTTCCCCTTACTCAGCTCACTGCCATCAAGTCAGTTCCAACTCATAGTTGCCCTGTATAGGGGTTCTATGACTGTAAGGGCTTTAAGGGAGCAGAAAACCTCACCTTTTGTCCGCAGAGTGGCTGGTAAATTTGAACTGCCGACCTTGCAGTTAGCAGCCCAGTGCTTATCCCACAGTTCCACCAGGGTTCCTTTCCCCCAGGGAAGTAGATTACTAGGCCTGTCTTCCGCGGTGCCTCCAGCTTGAACCTCCAAACTTTTGGTTGGTAGTTAAATACATTAACCACTTGCCTCATCCAGGGACCCCACATTATATTCAATTTTGCTTTAATATGTAAAAATGTTCAAAAAATATATAAGGGGGTTTCAAAAAGCTCATGCAAAAATAGAATTTCAAGATGTTGTTGTTGTTATGTGCCATGGAGTCAGTTCCACGTCATAGTGGCCCTGTATGTTGTTGTTATGTGCCGTGGAGTCAGTACCGACTCATAGCGACCCTGTACAGGGTTTCCGAGGCTGTAAATCTTTACGGGAGCAGAAAGCCTCATCTTTCTCCCGTGGAGCAGCTGGTAGTTTCGAACTGCTGACCTTGCGGTACACAGCCCGATTCGTAACCACTACGCTACCAGAGCTCCAGAATTTCAAGATAATGGAATATATTTAGTATTGTTGTTGTTAAGTGCCATCAAGTCAATTTCAACTCATAGTGACCATAGGATTTCCAAGGAGTGGCTGGTGGGTTTGAACTGCCAACCTTTTGGTTAGCAGTCCAGTGGTAATCCTACAGCACCATACACATACTAAAAATAAATCACCTACAAAACATACTAAGGAGTCCCTAGGTGGGGCAAACAGCAAAATCCTTGACTATTAATCAAAATGTTGGCCATTCAAACCCAGCCATAAGTGCCTCAGAAGACAGGCCTACTTCTGAAAAATCAGCCAGTGAGTGAGCCCTATGGAACACACTTCTACTCTGACACATACGGGTCACCATGCAGTGGAGTTGACTTGATGGCAACTGAAAACAACAAAATATATACTAGTTGAATTTTTTTCTCTCCAAAAAATCTTTGGATACAATAGATATATCAGAAATGTCCTATGGCTTTGGGTACTCCCCTAGTATACCCATATGCCCCAGGACACATCAGTAACTCCGCTTGAAAAGCTCAGGCTGAGAGACTAGAAAATAGAAGATATCTGGAGTGGAGGACATGAACCAGTGGTCAAAGGAGTCTTGGGCGGATTTCTGGTGACTGTACCTCATACCTGACCTGACCCTCATTTTCCTCTTTCCCCTGTAATCTGGCCTTTACCTGAGGCCAAACTCTGCAGCCTGACTCCCAAATATGCCCCCTTGTTGTTGTTGTTGTGTGCCGTGGAGTCGGTTCCGACTCATAGCGACCCTGTACAGGGTTTCCAAGGCTGTAAATCTTTACGGGAGCAGAAAGCCTCATCTTTCTCCCATGGAACACCTGGTAGTTTCGAACTGCTGACCTGGTGGTTCACAGCCCGATTCGTAACCACTATGCTACCAGAGCTCTTTTCTAGGTCTCAGATTTATGAAGAAATGCATGGTTTCCCCCAAGCTCCACCATTTCCAATTCTGAGGAGTAGTTAAAAAGAGAAGTCTTGGTGTAAGCACTGGACTACTAACCACAAAGTCAGCAGCTCAAACCTACCAGCCACTCCTCAGAAACCCTATATAGTGTCACTATGAGTCAGAACCAACTCGATGGCACATAACAATACACCACACCACCATAGCTACCACTGTCATCAGGTAGCACAGAGAGGTCACTGGCTCTGGGCCTCAGCTTCCTAATCTGCAAGTCAGTGGGGTTGGACTTGGACTTCTAAGGATCTCTACAATTCTGACAGCAAGAAACTGTAGGCCTTGTTAGAAAAGCAGTCTCTACGTCCTACATTTTTCCATTCCTTCCACAAACATTTATTGAGCATCTACTATATGTCGTGTACTGCTAAGGCTGCAGATAAAGAAAGTGTGATTCTCATCCACATGAAACTGAGGATTTGTACTTGTAAGGAAGGCTGCCTTTCTTTATTTCTTCATTGCATACACTTCACAAATCTTACAGCACCAGAATCTCTGGAACCTAGCGAGGTAGCCCAGTCCTGCCTGTGCTGGATGTACACTGCATGCTGGGACACAGAGAAAGCTGTGATTACGAGTTCAAACTTAAATCAAGGTGGTTCAAATCCAGTGTCTGCAATTATTACTTAACCTCTCCAAACTTCAGTTTCCCCATTTATAAAACAGGTGTCATAATAGTATCTCCCTCATCGGCTCCTCTCCTACTGGTTTTCTCATTCCCACCTAGCCTCCTAACATCCATACCTCCTAAGCCGTCTCTGAATTCCCATACAGGCTTTCTTGCTGTGTCAAGAGTATCCAGCCAAGTGAACACCCATCTCAGGTTCACGAACTTGCAGTTTCTCTAGCCTAGATTGCTTGACCTCTAATACGCAAATGCTGGCTTTCTCATTTCAGTCAGGTCTCTACTGAAATATCCCTGCCTCTAGCAGGTAGGTCCTCCCCATCACTCTGTTCCTTTATGTTACCTTGTTGTTGTTAAGTGCCAAGTCGGTTGTTGCGACCCATAGCCACCCTGTATAAGGTTTCCGAGGAGCAGCTGGTGAGCTTGAACCGCCAACCTTGCAGTTCAAATGGCTTTGCAGTCTGGTTTATTAACCCACAGCCACACCAGGGCTCCTATGTTACCTTAGGTTTCTTCAAAGCACCTACCACTACCTGACATGATATATTTACTTTCTTATTTATTTTCTCTCCCCTCCACTAGAGTGCAAGCTCCAAGAGGGTCTATTGTTTTTGTGTGCTTATTTTTCAATCATCATATCCCCAATCCTAATAGATAGAATAACATCTAGCACCTAATTGTTGTTGTTAAGTGCTGTCGAGTCGGTTCCGACTCATAGCGATTCTACATAGGGTTTTCTAACAGCAGCTGGTGAATTTGAACCACCAGCCTTGTGATTATAGACCAGGACTTATCCTACAGCACCAATAGACACTCAGTAAATATTTGTTAGAATTCATCTTGAATAAATGAATAGGGAAGATACGAAACGAAACAAGCTAATGCTTATGTAGTACTTTGTCTAGTCCCTAGCACATAGCAAACAATACCTGAAGACTGTTGTTTAACACACACCAAAGGGCTTGACAGAGGAGCTCTGGTAGCGTAGTGGTTACGAATCAGGCGGTGAACCCAAGGTCAGCAGTTCGAAACTACCAACTGTTCCACAGGAGAAAGATGAGGCTTTCTGCTCCCGTAAAGATTTACAGCCTCGGTAACCCTGTACAGGGTCGCTATGAGTCGGAACCAACTCCACGGCACATAACAACAACAACAACAAAGGGCTTGACTGGAATTTCATGAGGAAAACACAATTCAACCAAAAGGACAAATATTGCTTAATGCAGTAAATATTACAGTTGTCGTGTCTTGATTAGAAGATGGTTTACTATTAATTCCTCTGTATTTGCTCCCAAAACTCAGCCTGCTCAGCAATTGCCCATTTTAAATTTACTTTAATCATCCCTCATCCAACCTCTCAATGTGTCATTGGGACCATCAGTGAGATATAACTTCTACGGTCACCTGAGCCTGTGGGGAGACCCCTCTAAAGCTGCTGATCAGTGAGAACAGAGGCTGAGCCCACCCCATCCCCTTAGCCCACCAGTGGAAGAGGTTTCTCCTTTTCCCCAGAGCCCTGAATAATGAGAGGAGGATATAAGAGGTCTTCCTCAGGCTTTGGGGCCAGTCTGCCGCCTCCCACTGGGAGCTTTCCAATCTTCCCCTGTAGTCCTGTCAACCTAAAGCAACCATACCTTCCACTTCCAAGCTAAGAGAATCTCCCACCCCCAGAGGTTGGACGTTTTCTTAAGAGTGTGAGGACGTGGATTCTAGAATGACTGAGAGCTTACTTTTGGTCCTCTCCCTTTTCCCAACGGGACCAGTGTGGGTACAGGTTGGAAATGCCCAGTTTGAAGGGAGAGACAGGTCTCAGCCCTTGATGGGCTGATCATCAAACACTGGGCCAAGCTCATCTAATTCCCTAATGCTGCAAGGTGGGGTTAATGGCCCTACTTACAGCTGGACAAACAGCCTTGGAGAGGTCAAGTGACTTGCCTAAGGCTAGAATACAAAGTCCTAGTCTCTTTGACTGCAGAATCACGTTAGTTCTCTCAGCCCCATGGGTAGAAATGGGATCTACCCGAAGGAGAGGCAATGTGGGGGGCCGGATTCCAGGGTGACCAGCGAAGAAGGCACTGTGGGTGCGGTCCCAGAAGCAGGATCGGCTTTGACAATGAGCAGGCGCAGCCCGCCGCCGCCTCGCCCTGTCCCCCTTCTCCCAGTCCTGCGACCTCGCCCAGCCAAAGCCTGTGTGCATCCCTGTCACCTCCAAACTGAACTAGGGCAGAAAGTGACAGGGACTGGACCTAAAGCCTAGACTTAAAGGCTGAGCTCTGGGAGTGGGGCTGGGGAGGGAAGAATTGGCTGGAAGGCACCCGCCTGCAGTAGAAATGAGGCAGCAGAGCCAAAACTCAGGGGTTCCCTTGGCCCTACTTCCAGCACTGGGGCAGGCAGGCCAGCCTAGCCCAGCGGGGTGGGGGGATTGGAGGCCCGACCTGCAGGCTGGGGCCTGGCTGCCTAATGGTTTTTGCAGAGGCTCCTGGAAGATTGGAGCCGAGCCATGAGGCTTGGAGGGCAGGGAGACAATGGGGACCTGGGCTCCAGGCTCCGGGCCTCCGCGCTGAGCAAAGGGACCTGGGTTTGAGGGTGGATGTGGCCAGGACACTCCACTACTAGGTCGGGCATGGAGTCCAATGGCTTTTTGGTTGCTGGATCCCCCCCTTGACTGCACACACACACGATGAAGGGGCTGCTGCTGTAGATGCGTGGAGGAGGGAAGAAGAGCCAGAGAAGACGCTGTGGGAGGGGGAACTAAGGGGCTTCTCTTGAAGTTGAGACTGCCCAACACAGGGAATTACCTTTAACCTTACCTAAACCAGAGAGGCATCAACTGCGGAGAGGATAGGCAGGGACTAAAAGGAGCTCTGGTAGCGTAATGGTTACGAATCGGGCTGCGAACCTTAAGGTCAGCGGTTCGAAACTACCAGCCGCTCTGCGGGAGAAAGATGAGGCTTTCTACTCCCGTAAGGATTTACACCCTCGGAAACCCTGTACAGGGTCGCTATGGGTCGGAACCGACTCGACGGCACTTAACAACAACAAAAGACCCCAAGCCACGTAGCTCTGTGGAGAGGACTTTTCCATGGGTCAAAGTTGGGTGGGTGGTTCAGAGTGTCAGTGATGGGGAAAAGGGGAATTTGCTCCTTAATTAGACCCTAATCACCTTGGCAGAATCCCCTCTCCATAATGAAGTTGCTTTCTCCTTAAATCTCTCCCTTTCATCCAGCCCCTCCCTCATTCCCCCCTCCACTTATGCAGAGACCAGCCTCATGTGAGGGGTGGTGCCTCAGAGGAGGCCACCACCAACTCCACCTGGGTGGCCTCAGGCAAGGTGAACTTTCTCCTGAGAGGACCCCAATTCTTTCTAGGGAGGTGACCCAGAAGAGGGGCTGGGTTTTGTAGGCCCAAGTGAGTGCAAGCTGATTGACTTCAAAGGGTGGTGGGTGGGGTTGGCGCCTGGTCACAGGTGCCACTGGGGTGGGCCAACCTGCCCAACCAGGTCAGGGCCTGTGCTGCACCCCGCCCTCCCGCCCAGAACATCACGACACAGCCCCACCCACTAGACACAGCCCCACCCACTAGGAACTAGGAGAAAGACCTGGAGGAGCTGGCAGGCCATGCCATTCATTTCCCCACCCCCGTGTGAGAGAGCTTGCTCACACACCTGTTCACCCACATGCACACATGCAGCCCCTCCGCCAGGTAGGAACTGAGCTGGCATCCAGGGCCTCAAGAGGCCACACCCAACTTTGTCCAAACCTCTTCCTGCTGTCTACCTTCTCCTCCTCCTTGAATTACTAAGAAACAAGCAGGGGGTAGGCCAGTGCCTAGTCTGGACTGACTCCTTTGAATTCTGGAATCCTTGTGGCTGAAGAGAAAGCCACCTAGCTGTGTGAGCCTTCTGTTCAGCCTGGCAGAGACACCTAACCAGATGTTCACACACAGCACCAGGTACCCAGGAATCTGCTCATCACTGGGCTTTTAAAAAAGACTAAGGTTTGTTTTCTTCCCTTTTTCTCCCCAATGCTTTGTCCCTGATGCCTAAAGGAAGAAAAACATGGGAATAATAATACATACTATATAAGGAGTCCTGGTGTGGCACTGTAGACTAAAGCACTGGACCGCAAGATCAGTTTGAACCACAAGATCAGTGTTTGAAAGTCACCAGCCACTCCTTGAAAACCCGACACAGGGTTGCTACGAGTCAGACTGACTCCAACAGCACTTATCAACAATAACAACATATAAGGTTGGGGGTCTTGGTGTGGCGCTGCAGGATAATGCACTGAACTGCAAGGCCAGTGGTTCGAACTTACCAGCCACTCCTGGGAAACCCTATACAGGGTCTTTACGAGTTGGAACTGACTCAACAGCTCTTACCAACAACAGCAGCAATATACAGTTGGGGGACTCCTGGCATGGAATTGTAGTATAAGGACTAGACTTCGAACCACAAGGTTGGCTGTTCAAACCCACCAGCTGCTCCTCAGAAACCCTATACGGGGTCGCTATGAGTCAGAACCAACTCTACAATACTAACAACAAAAACATACAAGGTTAGAATTCTGGTGTGGTGCTGTAAGACAAGCACTGGACTGCTATCTTAAAGGTTGACAGTTTGAAGCCACGAGCTGCTCCTAGAAAATCCTATACAACGTTGCTGATTTGGAACTGACTCCATGGCACTTAACAACAATGAAAACAACATAGAAGGTTGTTGTGAGGATTGAATGTAAAGAGCTTAGTTGTTGTTGTTAAGTGTCATCAAGTTAGTTCCGACCGATAGCGACCCTGAACAGGTTTCTGAGGCTTTAAATCTTTACGGGAGCAGAAAGCCTCATCTTTCTCCTGTGGAGCAACTGGTAGTTTTGAACTGCTGACCTTGCGGTTTGCAGCCCGATTCATAACCACTACGTTACCAGAGCTCCTAAAGAGTTTAGTAGGTGCTCAATAAATGGCAAGTGTCTTTCTATTTCAGAAAAAGACCTGATAATTCATTCCCATAAAGATTACAGTGTAGAAAAGTCTGTGGGTCAATTCTCCTCTGTCACATGAAATCAACTCAACAGAACCTGACAACAACGATGGGGAAAACTATATACGCAATGGCTTATAGAGAACCACCTTTCTTTTGCTTTCTTTCTTTTCAATATAGAGAATCACTTACACTGTGGACCAGACTCTCCCTGCTCCTGCTGCTCCACCTCTAGCTCACCCCAAAGTAACCCCAGAATTCAGACTGACCCATTATCCACTGGAGGGGGATTCACAGCCCCAGGTGGCAGCAGCAATGGTTGGTGGGGCACTTGACTCATGGTCACTTGGGGTGAAGGCTCAAAGAAGAAGGAAAGGGGTTCAGGAAGTCTCAGCCAATGGAGTTCTAGGAGGCTTTCTGGGAGTTGTGAGGATAAGTGGAGGGAAGTGGCTTTGTGCATCCTGGGGCAGGGTCCATAGGTAGGTGAGGCAGCGGAGGAGGTTGGGAGGATGCTGAATGGATACTGGGAAATGCAACCTGAGGTGAAGGGCTGGAGAGGTGAGAAAAGCAGGGACCAGTGGGAAGACTCCTGGCTCTGGCTCTGGCTCTGGCTCTTTTCAGGCAAGGACCAGTTGGGGACCAATGGACCATGTTCACATGGGATGCAGTGACCCTGGCTCTTCAGCTAGCCCATGCCTCTGCAAGATATATTTAGCTCCATGCCTCCAGTTCGTTAGCCCGGCAGGCAGGTGGGCATATGTATCTGTGTGCCAAGCCTTGGGCATATGACAGTAACAGAAACAGTCAAACTTCTTGAGCCAGAGGAATCTACATTATGGAGGAAGCAGTAAGCCCTTGATCAGTAAGGAAGATACAGAGGAAGGGGCACTGGTGGGAGAAGGCAGAGCAAACCATCCCAGGGACTACCCTACCCCTCTAAGGGAGAGAAAGCAGTGACATCTAGAAGACTCCAGAACCTCTGGAGGAGTGAGGGAGGGCATTCCAGGGAGAGAGGATGATGAGAGAAGGGAAGGGGAGGGGAGCATTGGTTCCTAGGTTCCTGACCTGGGTGGGAGGGGTCCCTCTCCAGACCCAGTCTGCCTACCCTGGACTCTGGCTACCTCAGACCTCCCTCTGTCGGCAGCAAGAGCCGGATCTGCAGCATTCCGCATTCCAAGGAGGCCTGGATTGCCTTCCGACTGGGCTCTAAAGAGCCCCCGGGGTGGGCAGGTACAGTCCCAGGGCTGGAAAAACTGGTCTTCCTCCTCCTTCCACCACCCCCCACCCCCCTCAGCAGCTTGGAGTTCGAGGAGAGGCTGTCGGCAGGAACAGAAGGTTCCCTACATTCCACACGGGATGAGAGTGGGGAATGGGAGGGGTGAGGAGAAAAGGACCGGGGAAGCACATTGGAGAGCAGTGGGACATGGGCAGGAACAAGTGATCCAGGGTTTGTCTAGCAATAGTAAGGAGCGTGTCTAGATTGGCTGGTGTGGGGGCATTTTTTTATTGTGGTAAAAAAATATAGGCAACAAAACATTAGCCATTTCAACAATCTTCACATGTCCAGTCCAGTGACATTAAGTATGTTCTCTGTGCTGTTCATCCATCACCATTCCTGAAATTTTCCATCACCCTTAAAAGAAGCTCAATGTCTGGTGGGGGGTATTTTTAATAAACTGTTAAATTGAGATGAGATCGGGCATAATTCCTCTTCATTACTCTGGTTGGAGAGGGAGCAGTTTAGCTTGAAGTTAGACATCCAGAACTTCCCTGGTGGATGGAATGGGTGGTGACTAGCAGGAGGAGAGTATTCTCTGGGCAGGAAAGAAGAGAGTGGCTCTCTGCCCAGGATAAGCCCAGAAGGTGAAACCTTGGGACTTGACTGGTTAGTGTGTGGCCAACCCCCACCCCCACCCCTTCCTTCTTCCTATGGGGTCGGTGGGTTGGTTGATTGGTTATGTGCCATGGAGTTGGTTCCAACTCACAGTGACCCTTTATAGCATTTCCAAAGCTGTACATCTTTACAGGAGCAGGAAGTCTCATCTTTCTCCCATGGAACAGCTGGTAGTTTTGAACTGCTGACCTTGAGGTTAGCAGCCCAACTCAGAACCACAACTTGGAACCACTAGGCTACCAGAGCTCCTTTCCTGTGGGGCAGTAGGATAAGAATTACACCATTATTCTCATGGATTTCTCCTATTTCCTGGCCCCCTCCTCCAGGATAAGTTAGACCTAAGAAAAGCCCTAGCCCCCAGCTCTACCCTTAAGAAAAAAAAAAAAATACCCTTTGCAACATGGGGGATTTAGGTTGAGTTAAACCTAAAAAAAGTCCTAGCCCCCAGCTCTGCTTCTAAACAAAAAACAACTCTTTGCAGCATGAGGGATTTAATGTAGACCCAAAGAAGGAAGCTGGGAGGCCAAAGGTGATCTTGTTAAGCTTAAAAATAGGCCCAGCCCTCTGAATAGACTTGCTCTGTTACCTGGGTACTTCTCCCTGCTCTGGGCTGAGAGCCCACCAGAATGGCTGTGTTACTTGCTGTGATCCTTACGGAGTGTGGCTTGAGTTATAATGGACCAAGACCCTGAGGTTTCTATGGCTCCAGGTGTTCCTGAGGAGAAAGAGACAAGGTCACTTTCCAGCACTCAGGAAGGAAGAGACTGAGCTCTTGGTTCTCAGCCCAAAACCAAGGAAGCACTTGTTAAAAATTCAGTGAAGTGCTGTAGGATAAGCACTGGGTCATTAACCTCAAGGTCAGTGGTTCAAATCCACCAGCCACTCCTTGGAAACTCTATACAGGGTCACTATGAATGGGAACTGACTTGACGGTACTTAACAACAACAACACAGCCTTCCCATTCTAATTCACTGGGTCCAGGACCCTGCATTTTATACGTGCTTTCCCAACCAACACCCTCACCCCTCAGCCCAGCAGTGATTCTGAGAACAGCCCACTGAGAAGTCCCTGTGGACTGGTGTTTCCCAGGGCCAGCCATGCAGACCAGGTAGACCTGAGCTTATGTTAGCTTTGGGGGACCAGGGTAGCCTGAGTGATGAACATCCTTCCCCAGAAGCTCTGTTCCTTCCATTGGACATTTACTTACTAACGTTTATGAAGTACCCACTCAGCTCTGTGCTAGAAGCTCCACAGGCCAGTCTGAGGAGTAAAGAGTGAGGGCTGACCAGGGGGCAGGAAGATGGACAAGAGATCCCCTCGGCCCAGATGTATTCCAGCCCAGCTTCCCACCCCCTGCTCCCGGATTCTGGCTGGAGCAAGGCACACTGACCTGAGTCAGGCTTCTCACTGCCTCCCCAAGACATTGCCCAACCCAGATGAAACTGGAATTTCCTGAAGGACCTGAGCCCGGTGGAGAGGAAGGGGCTTCTACCCTGTCATGTAATTTCTGGCTAAGACATCCAGTGGAACATCAGGAAGCATTAGGGCACAATGAACTGACAGCTGCATCATATCATTCATTCACACATACATTTGTTCACCAGGCCCCACCTCTGTTTTTCTCTTTCATGGGTGCCCTCAAGAAATGCCAAACATGAAGCAGACTTTTACAATCTAGAATGTTCCAGGTAGCCATTTATTCATTCATTCATTCACCAAACTTACATAGAGCGTCCTTTGGCCTGACCTTCACCAACCCACAAGCACTGCTGTCTGAGGAAGCAGAGTGCAAAGGGCAAGGCCTTGGCCGTCAGATAGTCTTGAGTTCAAATCCAAACTCTAACACCTGGTGAAACCCAGTGCTGTGTCCCTTGTGCCTGGGACTTCCCCAGGCTTGCTGGAAAGTTAGGATCAGTGACAATTAGGGGTAATTGAGGTAATAGTGCATCAGACTGGGTGAGTGAGTTTCTAATCAGTGATTTCTCCTGCTGCTACTTCCTCACTCAAAGCACCCTCCACACTATGTGATCCTGGTCTCTCATCTATCCCTCAGTGCACACACAAAACTGTAGGTCTTGGTACCTAGATGTTCATTATTTGCTGTATGAACCAGTGATCAGAGAACAAAGATAAAGAGGGAAATAACAACTTTCTGAAGGATTTAGGTGCTGCCTTGAAGGTTCTGGCTTTGATGAGATCTATTGGCTGAGATCTTTAGCCTCCTGGATCAGCTTAACCCACAAACGGTTAACACTGGCACATCTGACCCTTTTAACCCCAAGGACCCAGGTCTATTGAGCTGTGTGTGGAAACAGACACAGGCGTACATATAGAGTCACCTCCATACTTTCTTCAAGCCTGACAGGGTATCGGTGGGCAGCAGAGGCAACCAGCCCAGAGATAGCTGTCTAGTCTTCTGCCATGCTCTCTCTGTCCCCTCTCCTAGGGCCACCTGTTTTGTACATATTAGGAGGTGCTTTGAAATGTCTGACCTGAAAGGATTTCAATGCACCCAGACATTAAGACCTGGGAGGCAGGAAAGTGCCACTCTCAGTAAGCAGTCATGCTAATTTTGTGTTGAATATCCCATTTCCTCAGTCCTCTCCAGAACTTTCTCCTTTTTTCTGCAAGAAGCTTTCTCCAATGTGGGACCCTATCCAGAGAAGCAGTGACACCAGAGATGGAAGAAGAGATGAGGACATGGAGAGATAGAGCAGCTGAGGGCTCTAGACTCATGGAAAGAGAAAGGCTGTGTGCTGGTAGCCAGGAGGCAGGCTTACAGAATGTGTCCTTTGGTGTTTAAACAATTATATATTCCTGAGTGGTTTTGTGTACATCCCTCTCCTCCCCCCCCCAAAAAAAAAAACAAAAACAGAGGGAATAGAAGCCAATACTGTTGAATGATGATGCACGGAGGAGATTGTAATCATTGCAATGAAACAATGAGTGTAAAACCGATGTTCTCCCATGTAAACTATCACTCAATTCACAATAAAAACTTGATATATATCTAGATAGATAGATAGATAGATAGATAGATAGATAGATAGATAGATAGATAGATATAATTTAAAAAATAATAATAAGCAGTAGCAGCTTTCTCCAAGAGGAGGCGGGGGAAAGCTCACTCTCCCAACACACACACACACACACACACACACCACACCACTCTACAACTCTATATCTACAGAGAGAAAACAGCCCTTCCTAGACCACCCAGTCAGTAAGCATTACCCTAAATAAGAGTACCCCACCAGGGGGCAGCTCAATTTCCACCTGAGAGGATCTGGGTCAGATTTGAGGAAGGACTTCCTGACTAGGGAACCCTGACCCCAGGATAAGATCATCAAGGGAGAAGGCAGGATGCCCTCGTCTAGAAATGGTGCGGGCTGTGTGTGTAGATATCCTGGGGTGGAAAGGCATATCCCAATGATTCAGCTGTACAGAAATAAGCTCAGATGTTTACAAAGGTACAAGCATCCTTGTTCCACTGTTATCGGCGAGGAGGAAAAAGCCAAGACTGCCAGATACCACTTGATAAGAGAGGTTAAAGGAATCAGAGAGCATCCACACAGTGGCTACTCCTCAGCCCTTCAAAGTGAGATCACTATGTGTACACAGCTGAAGGACCATGGGAAAACAAGTGGAAGAGCTACGTGTACAGTGAAGTCCAACTTTTATTTTAATGCTTAGAAAAGGTCTAGAAGGAAGTACACCAACTATTAGCAACAGTTAACTCTGATAGAAGCAGGTATGGCCAACTTTATATTTGATGTTGTTAACTGTCTGTTCTGACTCTAACTACACTATATAAGGTTTCTGAGGATCCACTGCTATGTTTGGACCACCGAACTTGTAGTTAGCAGTCTAGAGCTTATCCTACAGCGCCACACTTTGTTGTTGTTGTTAAGTGCCATCAAGTCAGTTCTGACTTATAGCAACCCTGTATAGGGTTTCCAAGGAGCAGCTGGTGGGTTTGAACCACTAACCTTGTGGTTCAAACTGACCTTGCAGTCCAGTGCTTTATCCCACAATGCCACACTTATTGTTTTTGTTGTTCAGTGCCACACCAGTACCCCGTCTATACTGATGTTGTTAAGTGCCGTCAAGTTGGTCCCAACTCATAGTGACTCTGTACAGGGTTTCCGAGGAGCAGCTGGTGGATTTGAACCACCGACCTTGCGATTCAAACCAACCTTTCAATCCAGTTCATTAACCCACAGCGCCATACCAGGAGACTTTATATACTATATACATTTATAGGTTTTGTTGGTAGTTATCACTGAGATGTTTCCAGTTTATGGAAACCCCATGTGTGCAGAGTAGAACAGCTCCATCGGGTTTTGAGTTTGTCACCTTTCTGAAGCAGCTTGCCAGCCCTGTCTTCTGAGACACCTCTGGATGGTTTCAAACCACCAACCTTCCAATTAGTAGTTGAGTGCTTAACAGTTGGTGCCACCGAGGAACTCTATAGACTTCTATATTGTTTGAATTTTATAATCATGTAGCACTTTTGTAATATCTTAAGTGAAAAAAAAAATGCTTAATGAACATAACTTTAGAAGGCAGAGAGGTAAGGGGACAGGGCCTGGTTGTTGTGACAATAGAATGGGCATGTTGACCCCTGGGCTTGACCCTTCCTACCACCCACTTCTTTGAGCCCAAACCCACCAGTCTCAGCTCAGCACAGGCTTAGAGGAGGAAGGGCTGGTTCTTGCTCTCAGGGGCTCCCAGCCAAGCATCCAAGTTCCCTGTGCTATGCAGAAGATCCAGAGTGGAGCAGAGACCAGCGGGCTCAGGGCAGGGGGACCTGGGCTTCATAGAGCACAAGGCCAAGCGACAGGGAGAGACAAGAAACATGACAGTGGGTGTGGGAGGGGAGCGAAGGTCCAACCCCTGCCCTTTAGTGCCCTAAATGTTGCAAGGTTGCCTTTTAGTTTTTGAGTTTTGTCCCACTGTGAAAGGGATTTTCCCAGCACACCTGTGGATGAGAAGGCCTTCTGGAAGTCTAACTGATATGCAGCCCTTCTGGAAGAGGTGAGAGGGGTCTTGCCCATAGTCTGAAAACCCAGCCTCTTGGCACCCAACCCGTTCCTTCCTTTCCTCTGGGCCGCTCTCCCTGGGACCTCCTCTTTTGTTATCCTCATTGGGGTATCAAGGGACCAGAATGAGCAAGAATGTGTGCTGCCTACACACAGCCATCAGTGGTGACCCCAGCTCCTTCTGTGTAAACTTGGGCAAACCACTTGGCCTGTCTGTGCCTAGGTTTCCCATGTTTACACTGGGAGTTAGTAATACCAATTACTGAGATCAAATGAGACCATGTTAGTGAAAATACTTAGGATTAATGACTGCTTATGGGCTCAAACACAGCCAAGATAATGAGGAATGGCCCAGGACTGGACAGTTCTTCACAGTTGTAATGAAGTCGCAGGAATTTAGAATCAACCCTAATAGCAATAACAACAGTGGTTGTATCACCTTCTCTAAATGAGGAGATCCCTTTTGGGAGGGCGGGTAGGTGATTACCAGTCAAGTTGGGGTGGGGGGCGGGCAGGGGGCGGATTATTCGGAACGGGACCAACCACAGCTGTAGAGCAGCACCCAGAGGCCTGAGTGGGAACTGCATGCTTTCCCCATCCTAAGCAAGGAGAGGCTGCAAAAGGAACAGGATGGGAGACCCAACTTCCCAGCCCCAACCCAGCCCAGAACTCTCTGGTCCTCTGCAGAATCCTGGGGATGGCACAGGGTGGGTAAAGGAGATGCAGAGAGAGGTGGAAGCTGGGTCTTCTACCTGCAGGCGCTCTCTGCCTGATAGGGGTTTGTGGACCTGAACTGCCATTGTTGGGGGCCCTGGGGCAGGGGTAAGGACAGGAAAGAGGTACTCAGCTGGGTCTGGGCTGAAAGATGGCAGGGGAGAAGGGCTGGGGGAAGAGCCGGGGTAGACATCAGTGGAGGAGGCAGGCTGAGGATTGGGCAAAATGGCTGTTTATAAATAGAGAAATAGAACCAAGATGCTGGTGAGGCCATTTTGGCCAGCCCCCTGCCTCCAAGCTTCTCTCAACTGGGATACCTTTTTTTTCCTGTAGAAATTCACCTGAAACAGAATTTCCAGCATTATCCCTTCCCCTTTTCCCCGCCCCAATTTAGGCTTCCCAAGGTCTAGCTCTTCTTGGGAAGTTCCTTCAGGAGCATGACCTCAGATGTCCCCCCCTCTGCCCAGGCTGGGGGGGAGGGAAACCACTGCTTTAGTCACGCCAGATAATCACCTCTGGTCACTCACTGTCTGCTTGCTTCCTCCAAGTATCTCTTAGACATTATCTCACCGTGCAGGCCTGGTGGGTGGGAGGCAGGGAGGGAGACAAATGGGAAGGCAGCATTTAAGAAGGGAGAAACTGAGGCTAGAAATGGCCAACAGGGCCCCTAAGTAGGCTGGAAAGGTGACATTGTCATGATAACAGAAGAGATGAAGGGCAGATAGCAGAAAGAACTTCCAGAGAACTGTCAAAATGGAGGCTTGAAAGGGGCCTTTGAAGAAATCACTAATGTCCATTGAAAAGCTACTATGTGCAGACACTATGTGAAGAGCTTTGCAGCAATTATGGCACTGAGATTTTTATATTGTTAGATGCTGTCGAATCAATTCCGACTCATATCAACTTTATGCACAACAGAAGGAAACACTGCTCAGTCCTGAGCCATTCTCACATGCATTGTTAAGCTCCAGCCCAATGAGGGCTCAAGGCTATTGGTACAAACCTCCTCTCCCGATCAACACTGAAGGATGCAGGCCTTAGCCGACCATGTTGCTGCTTGTGGCCTGAGCATCAGGCCTGGAAAAGGAAAAGGAACCAGAAAACGACTAATTGTATTCCTTTGCATTGATGCTTGGCGATCTAATTATGATATATGGACTTCAGATCACTTTTGATTCTAACTTTTGAACACCCCTCCACCCCCCCACCCCCTCCACCCCGTCCTCATCCATGGCCAGCAGTATGGCCCTCCAACACTTGGAGCAGAGGATCTCCTAACCCTGCCTCACTCCAACCTTGATCTGGTACATTTAATGCCATGCACCCCTGGTAGCGTAGTGGTTATGAATTGGGCTGCAAACCTCACGGTCAGCAGTTCGAAACTACCAGCTGCTCCGCGGGAGAAAGATGAGGCTTTCTGCTCCCGTAAAGATTTACAGCCTCGGAAACCCTGTACAGGGTCACTATGAGTTGGAACCGACTCCACGGCACATAACAACAACAACCCCTAAGACCTAGACATTCCTCCTGGTGTGTGAACTAAATCCATTCTCCAGTAAAGTGGCAGAAAATCTATAGGGAATAGGAGATGTGACCATGCCTCTGCCTTCCTGAAGAGGTCAGAGGAACTGTCCACAGACCTTTTTGGACACAGGACTTCATGAGACTAGATAGAGGTCATATAGTTACAGAGTCCACCCATCCCAGCCAGGCCTGGACCCACCTGTCTCCCAGCTGCATCCCTCATTAGAATAGCAAATGGGGAGGTAGCAAACTCTGTCTTATCTGATGGGAGCCCCACTAGGCCCCCTCTTCCGGAAAAGCCTCATTACCAACGTCCCAGCCCCTGGCTCTGCCTGTTTACTCTTTGTCATCAGAACAACTCAGCAAGACTTCAAAGGGAGTTTCCTGGTGGTGCGTGTGTGCGGGAGGGAGGTGAGAGTAGGCAAATAGAGAACCAAGAGGGCTGTGGGGGTTGGGATGGGGGACTCAGGGCCCTGGGCCCTTCTCTGAGCTGAGTGAGCGCCCTCTGTACGTAGTAACGGAGCACTATGGCAACGACGTCCCTGCCTTCAGGGAGTCCCCAGTTTCCAGCGCAGCTATAACCTCGCTGAAGGGGAGTCCCTACTTCAGTGGAGAAGGCAGCTCTCTCACTCTCCTCTCTCTTCCTCTCTCTCTCTCAGACACATCACACACATGTACACACCAAGACATGTAGGCATGAATGTGGAGACAGGAATGGACCACTTCTCTTGCAGACCTAGCTGTAGCCCTCACTCAGGCTGTGGACTGAGGAAAGCAGACCACCATTCCAACCCTCACTGACTCTGATCCTGATTTGAACTCACAGCAGAGTCTGAGTGCCTAGACCCTCACCCGTTCTTCAAACTGCCTGCTAGCACACTCAGAATGCTACATCAGCCCCTCTGCCCACATTGGGTCTGGTGAGAAATCTTCCCCATTGTCCACCCTTGAATCTCCCTGCTACAATTCTGGCATTCCAACAGGAAAACCTGCCTCTGCAGGAAAGTCAATTTTCTCCCTACCTCACCTGCATGAAAATGCATGCTGCTGCCCTCCATGGGTCTGACCATCCCACATACCCAGCCCCGGGGAGCGGGGCTCCAAGGAACAGCCATCTTACCCCTCTCACCTCCAAGGGTTTCTCTCCCTAACCTGCCCTCTCCATCCCCGGCCTCATTAACAAAGGTGGTTAACCTCAAAGGACTGGCAAATTAAATTCCTGAAGCTGATCAAATAGGAGCCGCCCAGAGGTGAACTGAAGACAACATGCCCAGACCTTGGAATTACCCTGTTCCTATACCCAGTTCCCCAGCTCTCTCCTCCCAGCTTGTCTCTAAGTTCATAAAAGACAGAACATTGAAATGAGGGGCTTGGGGCAGAGCATACAATCTCCGTGATTCTAGGAGCCGACACTCTGAGAAAGATTCCTCGTATAGAGGTCCCACCTACGTGGGTGCCTCATTGGAAACAGGACCTTCCCAACAGCAAACACAGGGTCTCTGCCATCCCGCAGCAGGCAAGCAATGCTGAAACCATGGTGACGAGGAGACCTATGAGGACTTAGGCTGCCATGAACCCCACAGGAAAGAGTGTCTAGAGCAAGAGTTGTTATTGTTGTTGTTAAGCAATATTATTAAACCAGGGTACAAGACAGAGATGGGAGGTTGATCAAAAACAGTCTCCCCTTGGCAGTATAAAAGATGCTAATAGCCACGTAATAATGAACAGCTCTCTATTTTAATGTGAGGGGAGGAAGGGCAGGAATCTAACTGAAGCATCAAGCCATGTTTTTGCAGATGGTATTTCTTACAATTATTTACTTGTTTGTTCTAAAAACATGTCAATAGCACTCTTCTAACCACTTTAAAAAAAAAAAGTTAACTTATTGAATACTTAAAGGTTACTTAATATTATGACCTCATTTCACAGATGAGGAAACAAATGCACAGAGAAGACAAGAGACTTAACCCCAGTCACACAGCTTGTAAGGAATGAAGCTAAGTTTTAAAATTTGGTTGATATCAAATCAATTGACTTTCTGGGGGCTTCAATACACAGAAATTTATTTTTTCACAGTTCAAGAGATTAGAGGTCCAATTTCAGGGCATGGCTCTTCGGGAAGCCTCTCTGTGTCAGTACTGGGGAAAGTCCTTGTCTATTTCAGCTTCTCTCCCTCAGTTTCCTTGGCACCAATTGTTGTATGTTTGTTTGCTTTGCTGCCTAAACTACTCCTTTTATATCTCCAAATCAATTGATTTTAAAGATTCCATATTGGTAGTATTTCCACCACTGAAGAGTGGGAAGCAATGAATTACAGGAACATAAATAGAATTTTGCAAGACCAAGGACTTATTCATTGCAAACATCAGAGAGAGAGCCACCAAATTTGCATCTTTAACTCTGCTAGTAAATTCAACTGAATGCCTACTCCATCAGGCACTGTACTGGCTATAGAAAAAAGAAGAAAAGGGAAGGAAGAGAGAAACAAAGGTGGGAGAAAGAGAGAGAAGGACCACATTGCTCCTCTAGTAGTTAATTCTGATGGAAGACAGACCTTTCTTTTTCTACAGCTGCAGCCCTATCCTGCCCACTCAATCGGCTGCTCGCTGCCCATCATCAGAAATGGTGTGCACCTCTTGCAATAGCCCCAGGAGATCAGGCCTTTGACCTGTGTGCTATCTGCCCCTTGCCCAGTGTTCCATCCCTGGATCCAGCTGGGGTGAGTGGGGCAGGCCAAGGAGCCCAGGAGCTTTGGGGGAAATGTTCCATTCTCTGGAGGAGTGAACTGGGATTAGGGACCAGGCGCAGGATCTGCTCCAGACGCTTTCATCTCCCCACCTGGGCGGCAGGGCAGGCGCTGTCTCCACCAATCTGTCTGCTGGGTCTCCTCCGCCTGTAGGCCTGCCCCCCACCTGCCCCACCCCCAAGTGGGTTTCAATCCTCTCCCACCCACCCATCATTCCATTCCCTCACCTGTACCCACCCCTCCTCTGCTTCTCAGCCCAGCACCTCCAGGCCCTCCTTCTGGAAACTGGCCCCAACTCCTCCTCACCTGGCACCCACAGACCCTCTCTCATCCTCACAGACAAGGAGGCAGTCCCCTTCATATCTAACCTTGGTCTCTCTTCCTACACTCTGACCCATATTCGGTATTAGAAAGGCACAGAGAATATGGACAATCCACTATTTAAGATCACTTTTCCAGATTTCTCTATCTCACCCTCCTTCTCTCATCTTATTCAAATACTCGGGCTACTTGCTTACCAGAAATTGACCAGTTACCAGCCACAGAAAGAGATGGGCAGGGGTTTCTGGTAGCTGGCAGGACATATGATGGTCACAGGTCCATTTCCTTCTTTAAGGCAGCACCACTCATTTCTCAAAGGAAAGGTGGTGAGCAGAGAGTTGGGGCAGTTAGAAAGGGAGAGATGTGTGCCAGTTAGGACCCCCCAGTGTTCACGTGGTATAACCACATAGACTGCTGTCAGCTTCGAGTGCCATATACCCATGAACTCACTTAATCACAGCAAGATATGAGGAAGGCACTACGACCATTCCCTTTTTACAGTTTAGAAAACAGAGGCACAGAGAGGTTAAGTACTAGCCCAGAGACCACACATTCTCATCCCTGCTTCGTCCTCCCAGAAGTCTGAGCCATGGAATTCCACTCCTGCCAGCTCCCTAGCTGTGTGGTCACAGGAGAGTCACTCCACCACCCAGGCCTCAGCTCCTCAGCTCTGAAATGGGGAAAATAACATCTTCTCTTCTACAGATTCACTGAGATCACATGGGCCATCCTGCTAGAATCTCAGGGTTGACAGGTGACTGGAAATGGGATCAGGTGTGGGAATATGTAAACTGTAAAGCGCTCTCACACTCTTTGTTGAGCTGTGTTTGTTGATCAGTGTCGAATACAGCTGTCAAAGCAATTCCTACACAAGCTGGTGTTGGGTGTACAATGGGGCTTCCTACACTAGACTAACTTCTCAGTCCTCCAGACCTGTCATCTTCTACGACGTGGGGAATGGAAAGAGGTGGGTTTTACCATGAGGCTAACTCTGTTGTTAGCTGTCATTGAGTTGGCCTCTAATTCATGGGATCCCCAGTAACAACAGTACAAAACACTAGCTGGGTCTTGTGATTGGTTGCACTTTGTAGGGTGTTTATTGACTGATTTTAGGAAGCAGATCACCAAGTCTTTCTTCCTAGTCCATCTTAGTGCGGAAGCTCCCCAGAAGCTTGCTGAACACCTAACTACATGGAAGCCTCATGGTCTCTCACATGAAAGGTGAGAATTCTACCACTGAGTCACCATTACCCCCAGAACAAATTCTAGGTCCCACCATTTCCCTCTTTCTTGATGCTGGAACCAGTCAGAGGGCTCCCAGGAGTCTCCACTTCAGGCCTTGGAAGCCCCAGCCCAGGTTTATTCTGGACAAGGCCCAGGGCACAGAGAGACACAGCCAGTCCATGACCTGGAGCTCAGGGAGGAAGCTGAGACGATGAGAAGTAGGAGAGGTCTGGAACCTGCTTTCTGCCACCCACTGGTTACAGGGTCTCTTGGAGCCTGATTTAAAAAAAAAATTTTTTTAACTGCAGCCCTGCAGGCCTTGGTTCTGGGCAGATTCCCTAATACCCCCGTGGGTAGGGGGGTGTCCTCCTGATCCTCCCCACACAGCAGTCCCTAGTCCAGCCTCAAGTCTTGAACACAGGGATGACCTCGCAGTTCCTCCAGCTATAATTTCTCTCCCTTTGCAGCCCTCCCTGTCGCCAGCCAGGCCTGGGGAGGAGATGGTGTCAGGGAGGAGACCAGTCTGGCAGGCTTCGACCTCCAGGATTTAGGGAGTGAGAGAGTGGAGCCAAGCCAGAGGTGAACTTGATGTTGAGGAAGGTGGGGGTGTTCCCCACTGCTCAGGACTCTGATTCCTCCTCAGAAGCCATGATCTCACCCTACTACATGCCCGCTCCTCAAAATATTAGTGGGGGACTGATGCAGAAAGAGGAAGACAAGGGGAGAGATTTCAACAGGGAAACCCTAGAGATGGGGTAAAAACTCCAGGAAAATAGATATGCTTACATAACAGTACACTCACACACACATACACACTGCATCCACCCACTCACGTTTACGTCCACATTTACACATATCCCCTCAGCCCCAGAAACAACACAGTCACATCCTCAGGAGCCCCACGCTCATAGCCACACTGTCCCTCCCTTACTTCTGAAACCATCTCCCACGATTGCCTGCATTCACACAACCATACCTCACACATATGCACACGTGACACTCACACCTCCTGCCCACATGCACAAGCACTCACACCACTTTTATATGCACACACATATGTACACACACATGTACACTCACACCCATGCCCACTCACACCAGTCGTTCACACTCACACACTTTCATATGTGCACACACATGTACACA